>NC_090924.1:750595264-750918806 GCF_040938575.1 Ambystoma mexicanum
AGGCTTCATGCCTTATAGGTAAGTACGGGGATGAGGAAGAGTGGGACTAGGAGCAACGAAGAATACAGGTAGCTAAGTCATGCATTACCTTCACGTACCTCTACCTCATCCCAGTACTTGTGTATGTGGCATAGTGCCTCATACACAAGTACTGCCTCATACACACGTACTGGGATGAGGAAGAATAGGGCTAGGAGTAATGAAGATTACCAAGAAGTAATCACGGCATTAAACACAAGTAGTGGTGCAACACCATTGAGCTGACTGGGCTTCAGCACTCCCCCACCCCCTGAAATTGTGGGCTTGTTGACTTGACCTGGCTGACCTACAGAGCAGTTGCCGGACAGAAAAGGACACAGATGTTAAACGGCACCTGGGTTTCGCTGTTAAAAAGGTCCTGGCCCACCAATTTCTAATGTACAGCATTTCACTGTTAGTACCTGCATGCAAATGCCACATTTTTTAGGCAATTGAAATTGTGATGTGGGTTTAGTACTTGCATGCCAGGGGAGTGATTGGAAGGGTTGAGAGGGAGCAGGAGACCAGTCATTCTCACAGTAGTCCATAAGTGGGTGCTTTCAGACTTAAAGGAGAGAGTTAACTGCTTGTAACATTGATGCTGCACTAGAATAGTCTCGTTAAAATGCGTAAAGTAGTTTGATGCCCCTACACAAATAAGTTTGTTCCTCTCCCACCACACATGAAGTTAGTGTCTCTCCCAACATTTGAATGGTTAGCCCCCCTGAAATGTAGGTTTTGGTGCACCCCTGAACACAAGCACACACACCATTCACCATATATACACATGCACACCCAGTCACCCATACATTTAGGTGTGCACACTTTCACCATACAGGCACAACCAGGCAGCCACCCATACATTTAAGTGTGCATCCTTTCACCGTACACACACACCCAGCCACCCAATCATTTGTGTGCACCTTTCACCATACACTCACACAGACAAGACAGTCCCCTATATGTTTAAGTGTGCACCCTTTCACCATAAAGGCACACCCAGGCAGCCACCCATACATTTAAGTGTGCATCCTTTCGCCTTACACGCGCACCCAGCCACCCATACATTTGTGTGCACCCTTTCACCATACACTCACACAGACAAGACAGTCACCAATACATTTAAGTGTGCACCCTTTCACCATACAAACACATAGACAAGACAGTCACCTATACATTTAAGTGTGCACCCTTTCACCATACAGGCACACCCAGGCAGCCACCCATACATTTAAGTGTGCAACCTTTCACCGTACACGCACACATGCATACCCAGCCACCCATACATTTGTGTGCACTCTTTCACCATATACTCACACACGCACATGTCATGGGGTTGAAGGGAGCCATAATACTTGAAAAATAAATTGTTTCTTTTTAAAGTCACTGACTTCATAAAGAAATTATTTCCGTTAAGGACGGAACCATAACGGAAATAATTTCTTTATGAAGGCAAATTTATTATTATTATTTATTTTTGAAGTCATAGGGGTCCACCCAACCCATGACATGGAGGCCTCCAGCCTAGGGTCTTCATGTCATGGGGTGGGGGTAGCCCCCGGACTTCAAAAAGAAAGTTTCTTTTTGTATTCGCTCTGCCTTCATAAAGAAATAATTTCTGTAACAGAAATAATTTCTTTATAAATGCAGAGTGAATTCAAAAAGAAATATTTTTTTTTTTAAAAATGTAAATCAATTGTTTGCCTTTTTTTTTACTTCAAGTGGGGCCCCCTCCCGGGACATGTGGTCGTGGGGCCCCCCACACTGCGGGGGCTGCAGGGGCCCCTGTTACGCCAGTGCACTCACACACACAAGACAGTCACCTACACATTTAAGTGTGCACCCTTTCACCATACAGGCAAACCCAGGCAGCCACCCATACATTTAAGTGTTCACCTTTTCACCATACACTCACACAGACAAGACAGTCACCTATACATTTAAGTGTGCACCCTTTCACCATACAGGCACACCCAGGCAGCCACCCATACATTTAAGTGTGCACCTTTTCACCATACACTCACACAGACAAGACAGTCACCTATACATTTAAGTGTGCACCCTTTCACCATAAAGGCACACCCAGGCAGCCACCCATACATTTAAGTGTGCACCTTTTCACCATACACTCACACAGACAAGACAGTCACCTATACATTTAAGTGTGCACCCTTTCACCATACATGCACACCCAGGCAGCCACCCATACATTTAAGAGTGCATCCTATCCTTTCACCGTACACGCACACACGCACAACCAGCCACCCATATATTTGTGTGCACTCTTTCACCATATACTCACACACGTCATGGGGTTGAGGGGAGCTGTAATACTTCAAAAATAAATTGTTTATTTTTGTATTCACTCTGCCTTCTTAAAGAAATCATTTCATTAACAGAAATAATTTCTTTATAAATGCAGAGTGAATTCAAAAAGAATTTTTTTTTTTAAAGTAGACCATTTTTTTAAAACTTCAAGTGGGGCCCCCTCCCGGGACATGAGGTAGCGGGCCCTTCACACCGTGGGGGCTGCGGGGGCCCTGTTACGCCAGTGAGGTACATAAGACATCTTTAAATTGAAGACTGGATGTGTGAGATGGGCCAGCCTGCCACAGCAAAAATGGTTACTCATAATGTTAGTGATAAATTGGAAGGATTGCCATCTGTTGAGGGATTTAACAGCCTTGCCGTAGTTATTTTTAATAAATAATAACTTGATGCTGGTAATTCCATTTCAGAAAGGGTGGTCTACTAAGCTTTCCTAAAGCGCCATGCCAAAAGCATAATCTTTTGCATCAGTCTCCTGACATTTGCAGCACCTCCACTTCATTGGCATAGGGCAGGTTCAAAGGTCACACACACAGTGCCTTCTTGACAGCTCTTGTGACACAGAATCACTGCAGATAGAGGCTGCATTTAACTTCTGCACCTCTGATTCAAAACAAAATAATTGTGGCCCTACGTGCCTGGTGGCAGGGTAAACTCTAAGAATAAACTAGACGTGGCTTTGGTATTTGTTTTACAGTACTGTCCTGATGCAGGGACAAGCTGAGGAGGAGCATATAAATTGCTGTGCAATGCACAGCACTTGTGCAAAGTGCCTTGGGAAGTGCAGTAGTTTGGAGCAGTCCAGAGAGAGTAGAGGACGGATTCGGTGGTGAGTTTTTTGTTTAGCTCTGCCATATCGTGCGCGCTGTAGGATGGACAATCTCCGGAGCAAAGTCTGAGTCGCTGGCTATTAATGCTTTGTCACCTGAATTAATGAGTACGGACTCTCTTACTGGACAATGCTTGATTCCTGCTGGAGCAGAGTTCCCATTGGTGCTGTCAAAGTCTTTAAAGTATACAATCACAGACTTTTCGGTCTTTTTTAAAAAAAATAAAACATGTTATTGGCATTTCACTTAACAGGCCCTTAGGTGGAACATCACCTTTGTGGCCTTTTGTACCAAACATCAGGACTACAGAAATACGCATGTCTTCCACCATCCCCCCATTTCGGTCCTCTCGGTCTGATCAAGCATTACTCCACTTATCCCAGAGCTTCTGAAATGTATAGGGGCACCTGTGGGAATTACAATCTGTTCTTCAACCATCATAAAAACATCAATGTCAGAGTAGCACTTCGCTTAGCTTGGCATTTCCTCACTCCCCCATGGCATTGCGATGTTGTGTTTAACAGCCATCAAAGCAGTGGCTAGGAAAAGCTTGTAATATTAGTTAAAAGAGGATTCACCCAGTCACCCAGTAGCAACACTTTCGGATCTTCCGGTATCTCGCATCCCATCACATTGGCCATTTTATGAAGATTCTTATACCAAAACCTCTGGATCTTAGTGCATTGCTAGATAATACAGAAAAGGTGCCCTCTGCAGTTTTTCAACGTAAACAGTATTGATGACGTGCTCTTCAGTACCTAAAAAGCAATGTTTGCGCACAGTAAATTCTGTGTAGAATCTTCAGTTGCACCAAGAGTAGTCTGGACGATATTGCCGCCTCACACGGAAACATGAGTACCTCGGCCCATTCCTCTGCCTCGAGGGCACCTATGTCAGCTTCCCATTTAGCTTTATAATGTATTTATGTAATGTGAATGACGAAATGGCCTGGTATGATATGACTTTCACCCCTTTGTGGGCGCGGACATGTTTGGTAACAGCCTGCCAGCCCGAGCTTAGGTAGGCCCTCCTTCTACAAGGACTGTGGGCTGTTACTAACCATGTTCGCCCCCCACAGCAGGAATGAAAGCCATTCGCACATCAGGGTTTATCCTGGGTGCAAAAGGTTAATTTTCTTTCTGCAGGCAAATGGCTGCGCAAGGGACACCAATCTCCTGAGAAAAAAAAAGATGGACGCCAACATAGGGAAAAGGGACTAAGTCTCTTTTCCATTTCTATGACAGTGGCCGAGAGTGGGAGGAGCACCAGGACCGGTGCACAAAGCTTCAGTCCAGCAGGTAAGAGGGGAGGGAGGGAGGCTCCATGTTACAACCCCACATTAAAAAAAACAAGATGGTGCCACCCGGGGATGGGCCTCGAGTGGCTGGAAACAGTAGGCAGAGAATGTGTATTCTCGCATGCTGTTCCAGCCACCTGATTGGCTGAGCGCCTTACCATGGGTGCGAAAGTCGAGATTGCTCTGGACTCGGGTAGTATATTAATCTCCAAACTGAGTATGATGGAATGTCGTAAAAGTCCCTTATGTGTCATTGTAGGGCATGAGAGAATTGAATGTAATGGTAGTATTCAGACATGGGCAGATCATATTTAGTTTTCAACTCCTGCAATGAGAGAAGGTTCTCACCTTCTACAACATCCCCCAGGATAAAGATATTTTTCTGGATCCACAACAATAGTGTACCCATCTACATATCTTGGTAAAGTTCCTTATTATGCCATAATGGTTGTGAGAGTGTGAATTTCCCTGCTCAGCCCATAAATCTCGTGATGACACTCCTAGCCTTAACGACCTATTGTGTGGCTGTAGGAAGTGTCTATAACCCCTTTCCACCCTATAGGACTTGCAGTGGAGTGGCATTGCTCATCCAAGGCACATTCCATCCGTATGTGGGGTCATTTGGCGTCTCCGTCAAGCTTTCATTGGCCGTTGCCAGCTGTCATGCCCAGTAATATTTCTTAATATTGTGTAATCCAAAATCCCCCCTCCCAGACAGAGTTCTGTAATGTAAGTAGGACAATTCGAGGTTGTGAACCTTGCCAGAGCAAGTCTCTCAGAAAAGCATCCACTTTTTCAAATTCAGTTTTAGGGATAGCGATGGGGGTATTTAGCAGGATGTTCAAATATATAGAAAGCATCAGTATCTTGTAGAGCATAGTCCTCCATAACAGTGATATCAGTAGTGATGGCCAGTGATCAGCATCCTGATGGAAGCAGGAAGTTATCGTTTCCATGTTATGTTTGAGAGATACCCACTGGTCTCTGAACACGTGTATGCTCAGGTATTTAAATATCTCTCTAGCTATTTGGTAGTTACATCCCGGGGGGGGGGTATTCTCGGGCAGGGTCGTATCGGGTCTCCCAAACAAAAAAATGAGATCATCCGTGTACAATAACACTCTGTCTTCATGTCCCATGGGCCAAGCAAAGCCCTTATATGCCGGGTAGGATCTCAACCAGATTGCCATGGGTTTAATGGCCAGGGTGAACAGGAGCGAGGAGAGAGGACAACTCTTTCTGGTCCCCCTTTCCGATGGAAAGGATTTGAAGGATGTTCCATTAAGACTGACATCTGCCCTCGGTTTCTCGTATAATAACCTAGTCCACAGTATGAATTCACTGCCAAATCCCATTTGCCCCATTACCTTCCATAGAAAATCCCATATCACTGACTCAAATGCTTTCTCAAAGTCGATGGAGGGGAGTGAAAGTGGGCATTGAATGAGTGGGCCCTGTTTATAGCCACATGGAGCCACCTAACATTCATTCGGGTGGTTCTGTTGGGTAAAAACCTGCAATGATCAGAGAGAAATACTGAGGGGGTGACCTGTAATAGTCAGTTGGCCAGGATCTTGGCCAGGATCTTAACTTTGCTGTTGATGAGCGATAAGAGCCTACATGATGAACACTCAGTAGGGGTTTATTCTTCTTGGAGATAACCACTATTGCAGCTTGGCAAAGGTCCAGAGGGAGTTTGCCCATTTCCCTGCATTTTTGAAAGTGGTCAAGCATGGGTTTCATGATTTTATTGCCAAGCTTCTTCCAGAGTTCCACCGGGAATCCGTTTTGTCTCGGCACCTTTCCATAGTGAAGATCTGAGATCACCTCAGTGATCTCTTCTTGCATAATATCACGGTCCAACTTGTTTTTCTGTTGGTCCGTGATTCGCGGCAACATGAGAACGTCCATGATATCCAATTTGTCCACAGTATATTGGATTCTGGGACTTTGGTACAGTGACTCATAGTATTTAGCAAATTTGTTGGCTAGATCTCTGGTACTCATCCTCCCGTTCTATCTTTTATTTCTCTAACATATCTGTCCCAACATAATTGTCCCCCCCACCCGCTCGAGCCATTGCATCAATTTCCCAGTTTTATCCCCCACCACATTTTCCAGAGCAAGATTATGGTATTTCTCTGTCGTCTTTCGAAGTGTTCCATGAGTGTCATTGGAGTTTCTGGAGAGAAACCTGCACACCAAACAAATTAAGTCAGCCTCCACTTACTCCATTTTTCTCATCCAGTCTTTGTGTCGCACCAAGAGCAGCAAGATTGCCCCACTGCATATTACAGTTTTGACGCCCTCCCACAATGTTACTGGACTATCTACCAATGGTGTATTAATGGTAAAGTCCTCTTCCATTTTAGTTGTTAAGCCTTCAATTATATTGGGGCAACTCAAATAATACCCATTAAGACACCATGCTTTCTGCGATCTAGGGATAGTTCCTCTTAACTTAATCAGCAAGGGTGAGTGATCCGAGATGCCCCTAAGTTAGAATCTCACTGAGGTAAGCCTAAACGTTTTGCTATGCTGGCCAAAAAAGTAGTCTAGCCGTAACATGGGGGCATGCACCCTGGAATGAAATGAGAACCCCCTAGTTTGGTTGTGTAGTGAGCTCCATACGTCAGCCATACCTATTGCTGAGGCAAATGTATACATGATCCACATACTGGTCAGATGCTGTACTAATAAAGTTTGGAGTTGCTGTACGAGTTCCATTGTTAAAGGAGGTGGCATGTATACGTTCAAAAGGTCAAGCCTCTCAACCCCCAGATCTCTCCAGATCTCTCCTGTTAGCCACACATATCTGCCCTGATTATCTTGTAGAACTGTTGTGAGTTTAAATGGCAGGCATTTGTGAATCATAACCATCACTAACCTGAAACCCCTTGAGAAACCTGCATGTATAGTAGTCCTATAGTTGGTCCTTCTAAAGAATTTACAATCTGTCTCTGCTAAATGTGTCTCTTGTAGTAGGAAGACGTCATGTATGTGTCTGGTAATATATTGTAGAACAATTCCCCTTTGTATCCAGTCATGTAGGCCATTGACATTCCATGTAAGGAATGATAGCCTCTTTTTTCAGAGTCTGGCATCTATGGTAGTCTGTAGTGGAAGTGTAGGGTGAGTCTGCATGATCAAAGCATAATAAACCATTTGGCGGTAATCTACCGAAGAGTGCCCAGTAGCCTGATTAACCCATATCAACAGAGAGACAGAGACAGCGGCCTGACTACAGTAAGGATGGATGACCGGTGCTGTCTGGTGATATTTGATGAGATGACACCATACAAGTTTGCTGTACTTAATAAACAGCCCCACATGGAAATGAGACTACGTGCAATCACTGTCTGTGATCCTTGACTATAATAAAAAAGCAACCCACTTCCCCCCCAACCTATACTTCCTCGCAACTCGAAGTACACTTCACCCAAACGTACAACCTGTCATCATGACTGGCTGAACAAGTAACAATAAGTGTCAACTTTGAGGGGACCGCCACTGCCGCCAAACCCAGGTGGCTCTGCATTGATGGTCCATCAACATTTTCTGATGAGTTGTCCCATTGTAACATTTCTGCAAATGTCATATGTTTGGAGGAGATTCTGAGCTTGTGTTTCAAGAGGCACTGGCCTGTCCATCCAGTAGACCTGTGGCTTCCTCTGATAGAACAGGTGGTGCTACAGGTTTTTTAAGGTCAGCTCTTGCTGGTATCCTGCCTGACCTCTGTTTGACTCTTTCACCATCCTCAGCGTGTGTTTCCAACCATGTCCATGCTTTCTGAGGGTCCATAAAGAAGTGTGTTCTCTCGTTCAGATCGATTTTAAGCTGAGCCGGTAAGAAGGGGGCATATTTCACATTGAGGGATTGCAGTTTCCTCTTGACAGATTCAAACGACTTGCAAACATTCTGGACTGCTTTTGCATAGTCCGGGAAAAGGCAATATTAGCTCCATTATACTGTATGGGACCCTTGTTGCATGCCATATGCAGAATTGGGTCACAATCATGGTAATTCAACAGTTTGGTCACCACAGTTCTCGGAGGAGTGCCAGGTATTGACGGGCCAGATGGTGTTAGATGCACCCGTTCTATGGAGAGTATTCGGATGTTACTTTTGCATGATCTGCTCTAGGGTTCCTCAATTCTGTCATCTAGCATTTTGATTTTATTGGGCATATCAATTACTTGGCTTTTGACTGTGTGTAGGGTGTCTTCAGATTCAGAAATGTGTTTCTCGCCCTCCCCCATCTTGGATGATACTTTTTAAAGGTTGTGGTGCAGCAGAATCACATTTGAGCTAATAGTATCCATTTTGCCTTGCCTAGATGTTCGAGAGTCCGTGGTGGCCCTCATTATGTCCATAAGTGAGAGAGCAGCAGGTGGTGAGTGGTAGTTGTCTGTGCCACTCAAAGGTAGTGAGGTTTCTGCAGGGTTGGAGTGTGACAATGTATACTGGTCCATCTTGCATTGTGATCCCTGTTTTTTCCCTTTATCCATGGCCATATCTAGGTATCTCAAATGGCAGTAGCCAAAGCACGGTGTGTGACCAAAAAGGTAGGATCCCCAGCGAATCAGCCCCTCCTTAAACTAACGGGTGTGATCTTCCAAATCCTTGGATGATGTTGCAATTAAAGGACTCTTCTCTCCCTTCCCAGAGGTTCAGGACAGCAGCCCCCGGCCACAGGTCTTAATTGGAGGGGAGAACAAGGGATCCAAGGCAACCTCGCCTGAACTAGGTAGATAGTCCGATCAGGTTGGGGGTGTGCTCAATCCCCTTGTATTGCGGTACCCTCTGCAGGACCACCTGCCCTCCCTCACGTTGCCCATTACCGCCCAGAATAAAATGTCACTCCTTTGCAGTTCTGTTCCAGGGCTCACAGACCGCCAGCACTTCGTGCGTTCAGTTTCCGTGTCATGCCTCTCCATCTCAAAAAACCTACCCGTTCCTTAAAGTAAGGAGGGGGGCAGTGGTGTCCCCAAGTCCCCTCAGTCCCAATCGAGCATTCTCTCCAACAATTCCTTTGTCTGCTTCAGAGTTTTATTTATGCTATGCTAAAAGCTGAACATCAAGCTATGTTGTCACTAGGCTGTGAACTTTCTGACTATGGCAGGGAGCCTTGGGTCTTAGGTCATGGTAAAAATGATATATGCCCCACGATAAAATGGAATATATAAATTGGCTGTTCAGGAAAAATGTCTGGTGGCCGATTGCTTAAATATATGGATGAGGGAGGGGCACAAGACCGTAAACAACAAGATTGGTCCTGGCTACCAGCCACTTTGCAATCCATGCATGGGTCTGCAGCCTTTAGCTTTCCAGATATTTTGAACTACTAAACCAATGACCCTTGCCTGCATAGTCAATGTTGAGGAATCATTGGAATTGTAGTCCAGGACAGCTGGAGAGTCAGAGGCTGCAGACCTCTCTGTTAAGGTGAAGGTTAGCAACATGTCCATGCATCTTTAACCAATGAAAGTATAAATTAATTTCTTAGAATTCAAAGGGCCGTTTCAGTCTATTTAGTGTACACTCATTAAATCTTAGATTTACAGATTTTGATCGTGTACTCTTACCAGAGGTTTGGCTCTGTGAGACCACATTGATCGATGGAGTTGTGATTTTTCTCCGACCAGCAGAAATGTGTAATAAAGGTAGATCCTGTTGTGGTATTTTGACCCTCATTCATAACAATCTAGGAGTAAGTGCTTTGGTCTCCCCGATCCTTGCCAGTGGGTAATGGCTCTCAAACTGATTGGGACATAAGCAGCTCGATTAAGAGAATATTTATTAATATGCACGATAATACTGAGCAAGCTAAATTGGGTATTTACCTATATCAAATGATGAGTCATTTATAACGCGCCCGTACACAAGTGTTTCTAGGCGCGACAAGACAAGGGAGGGAAGACAGAGGGAGGAGAAAACAAACAATCTTACTAGGCCTTGTGTCATTCAGATCATTCAGATCATGAAAGCATGATACTCAAAAGTGCAAGAGAGGGAGAGGGGAATGGCTAAGGGGAGGGGGGCTGAAGGGAGTGGCAAATGCTGTCAGGGCAGCAATGCTCTTAGTAAGTACAGCCAGGGCAGCACGGCTCTGGGTAAGTGCAAGGAGGAAGAGGTCTGTAGGGTTCCAGATACAGTCCCTAATTGTGCTGTCGGTCCAGAGGCTGAGCATGGGCTACTGGTCATGGGGAGCCTGGTACCGGTGAGATGCTGAGGGTAGCCAGACAACCAGTCAGTGCATCAGAGTGGTCAGTCAGCAGGGGAGAGAGAGAGAGAAAGAAGAAGCGAAAAGCAAGGTCTTGAGTTGCTTCCAGAACTTCAGGTGGACAGTATCAAGTTTGAGAGGGACTTAACACTGAAGGACACCAGGGAGAAATTAGGTTGAAAAGCACTTGTGGTTTTCAACAAACAAACACACTGAGAAGTATATCATATAACAGTACCTCATTCACTAATCCAAAAGTTCTATTTTATTATATATAGCATTAAAAAATATATGTCAGTCATGAAAGCATCACAAATGTAATGTGCTTTATAAAGTGACAAGTGCATCACACCAAAAAGTGACTTGTGCTTGTACAAAATACAGCAATTGAAAATAATTATTCATACACACATCACTAAGTATTTCATTTACACAAACAGTATTATCTAAAAAATCCTATCTCTAAACATCCGCAATTGTACATTTAATAATTACAAAATGTTAGCTAAGCTTAATCTTAGTATTAGGTGCATGTAGAAGCACGATTATCTGCTGCCTCAATGCCTCTCCTTAGTTTCTAGTTCCACAACAATGTGTGTGTTCATATCAAGTCCAAGTTTGAGAGGGGAAGGGAGGCCATTCCAGAGGGAGGCACCTGCAGAGGAGAGAGATATACCCGCACTCTCTGCATGGAGAAGCATCTGACCCCCAGAGAGTTGGAGGTGGCTGAACAAAGGGATTGAGAAGGAAGGTATTTTGGAAGAGAGCTTTGGATGTAGAGCGGATCCCAGCCCCAGAAAGCCTTGTGGACAATGCAAAGGGTCTTGAACTTGATACTTGAAGCCACCGGGTGTCAGTGGAGAGATTTCTTGCCTGGAGAGATATGGTCCCTGGGCTTGAGGCCAAGGATAAGTCTCACAATCCTGTTCTGGATTAGTTGCAGAGGGCAGAGAGTAGAGGAAGGTAGATTGAGAAAGTGTCTGTTGCAGTAGTCCAGCTTAGAGAGAACCAGGGCTCTGGAGATAGTGAGCTCTGGTAGCAGAGTCACTGTTGAGAGACCGCAATCTGTTAATAGCCACCTTTGACAATATTATCGAATGTATTGATCTTGCCTGAGTACCAACAAATGAATTGGTTAACAAAGCACTGGATTGGCTAATTTGGTTGCGTGAAATTACATAGTATATTAGATGTTTATCTTTACTTTTCCACTGCTTAGGTATAGAAGCTAGGCAAGAACACTTTTCACTTCATGCTTTTTAAAATCTCTTTATGGATAAAGATAAAAATATGCTTTTTCCCCAGCCAAATATTGTTGATCCCCTAGTTCAAGCTAACTATGTGAGTTAATATGTAACTTGAGAAATGTTGTGTAGATGATACCAAGCTCGATTATTGTAATGTCCTCCTACTTGGAACCTCTAATTCCAACCTTAACAAACTCCAACTCATACAATACAAAGCATTACGAGCTGCCCTAGGCATAAAAAAATTCGACCACATCTCCAAAATAAGTAGAGACACCCATTGGCTACCCATCAAAGCTAGAATCATTTTCAAAACCTTAAGCATCACATTCAAATGCCATCACGAAAAAGCACCCATCTACCTGAACAAAGCCATTGTGAGAAAAGAACATGCCCGAGGGCTCAGATCTAATAACCAATTGTTAATGACAACAGCCCATTATAGCAAATCCAGAGCCGGGGGCAGCAGCTTCCAATGCCTAGCCCCCAAACATTGGAACTCCCTCCCAATCAGCATCAAAAAAGAAGGCTCACTCATAGCCTTTAAAAAACTGCTAAAAACGTGTCTATTCAACCAATATCAATAATACTCACATCCTATTAACTGCAAATACTGTCACACACTGCCTGCATGTATTCATGGCAAGAATGTATATATTGTACGAATGAATTTAGCAACGCTGTATAAATGTAAATCACTGTATATTGTTCACGATTGTCTATATTGGATATTACTGTAGTTACCTTTTTTCTAAGCTGTCTGTAACCTCGCCGTGATACCTCCGGGTCTGGGCATGTAACGATTGTAATAAATATATATATATATATATATATATATATGACCAGGTAGGACAAAGAAGTTAAACAGTGCTAGAAAAACTATAAAACTGGCAAAAGAATGATAAACATCTAATCCTACGACAAGGCTGTGAGTTTATTCTTAAGGTCCTGGTAAATAAGCAAGCAGACAATTGGGAACTTTTCAATAGAGTCTGTCAGTCAAAGGTACCATCAAATTAACATGATTTTTTAGTCAAATGGGTCCAGATGTTTTTAAAAATTGTACACTCCCATTCTAGATGGAGTCATTGAGGAGTTGTATGTGTAAACATACTTATGGGGCGTAACATCAAGGTTGGATACATAGAAACTCTGCTTAAGAAATCAAAGTCGGAGCTCCAGCAGTCCTTGCACCATGCATCGATTTGTCAAGAGCATTCAACAGTGTTAATTGCACTAAGCTGTGGAAAAAGCTGGAGAATGAATTGGGGTATACCATTTGGTCGCCATTCTAATTAGATAAAAATACTAAAATGCAGGTTCATCTTAATAACAGGGTTAGTCTGTTTGCCAAGGTTGAGACATTCGGGGGACTCAGGCAGGGATGAGGTTTGGCTCCTTACCTGTTTTTCCTGTACCTCTATGACCTTGTAGAGAGCCTGGGGGAAGAACGCTTTTATCTACATAGGATTGGCCATCAGAATTTGTGATGCCTAGCATACGTTGAAGATTTAATATTGTTGGACTCAACCCATATTGGACTCCAGTGTTTGCTGGGTAGATTTTACACAATCGCGGATGAACATGATTTAGTGATAAACATCTTGAAGTTAAATGTAATTAAGTCCTCAGATCGTAAGAAGGCCGATACATTTGGGTGGAAAATTCATACTCTTAAACTTGGAATAGCTGAACAACTAACCTTTTTAGGTCTCTCGATTAGTAAGAGACCAATTAATAATTCTATCTATTGCCAGCTTTATTGCACAGTTAAAAAGAATCAACTTTAAATATGGGCAGTTTTCGTTGCTTCCGGTCCTTAATTACTAAAAGAACAAAATAATGCCCACCCTTAATTACGACCCAGAGTTTAAAGACATTGGGGAAGGTACATTTCTGTACAAATTGGAAGGATTATTGTGTAGATCAATTATTGTCTTACCTACTTGGGTGCCCATGAGTCTTATCAGATGTGAACTGGAGTATCATTACTTTCTGCCATAGATAAATGGCGGATGTTACAGGTTTATATGAAGATAATAAATCCACCAAGCCTGTCATTGTATGAACAGCTTCAACAAATACTGTTTAAGAACAATGCAAAATACACAAGTTAGTTTACAGATTGAGGATGATGACAGCAGTTCTAATTTCTAACCCAGTGTTAGTGAGTGTAAAAACTCTGACCCCATATTGGATGCATCCAGGGAAGCTGTGTGTAGTTACAAATTAATTGGTTAAGAATACTGCTTTGGGAGAGGGGCGTGGCCAGCATGCGAGCAGGCAGGACGTGAGTCTGTGGAGCTCCAGCAGCCGCCGACGAAATCCTGTTTAAACATCCTTTTTTCGATGGAACATTTTTGGCTCCAAACACATCTGTGGTGAAGAGGATAAGGTGTGGCACAGGCACACGAAGCTGGAAAGCAGAAAGCCAGCCTCTTACCGAGATATTCGACAATAACGAAACCTGATCGGACGCGAAAGCGTGAAACCAAGATGACCGCCGCGACTTAGTGGAGCTGCAGGAGAGAGCTGTGGCGTCCACGTAAGGGCTAGGAACGTGGCTGTGCTGTCGCCCGGTTAGTGTGCCCAACACCGAGGAAGCAGGCAACATGTGCGGAAGTGCGGTGCAGGACGGAGGGAGAGACGCAGGGAGCAGCGGGAGTGGCGGGTGATACGCAGAGCGAACGGCACAGCGCTGCGTGTGCCTCCCAGAAAGAAGGTAGGAAGGGACGCTGTTCAGAGAGGGAACGGACGGATCCCCCCTCCCCCCAGCTGGAGTGCGCGATCCTCCGGACCGGAGAACATCCTTTCGACTTCTCTCCCCCCGCACCCCTCAACCTCGTTGGAGTAGCGGCTCGCCGTTGGATTGGCGGTGCAGCTGGGACTTCGCGCTGGGGACGAGGCAAGAGACTCAAGTTGGCGTGAAGCAGCCTCCCCCCGTGAGTTGCACTGGCTTTGCGACCCACGGACGATCCTGTCGTCGCCTCCCGCCCCCGCGAGGGGAACTGGAGAAAATCTGCATTCCACGGACTGGGCACAGAAGCAACAATAGATCCGGAACCGGGGCCTGCAGGGAGACTCCTGAAAGAACTCAAACACAACTCCTACCCCGGCAGTTACGAGAAGCAAAACAGGCATGGAAGCGAACCACGAAGCGTTAAACCCACTTCGCCCCAGTCAAGGTGTGCAGGCACAGGGGTAGTGCATTCGGACCAGACACTGTCAAAGCGGACTCACAGGAGGCCCCTTGCGGGGGCGCGGCGGCACATTTCAACCAGCATAGCAATCGCATATCTAAGTGATACCTGTGAAATCAGTTAAAGAGCTTAATAGAGCAAACTTCCACACACTATACTGCCACCTCCCACGCTACAGAATGGGGAAAGACAAACCGTGGAAATCGAGCATACAAAGTAGAATGGACCAATATGCCTTCGCCACGACATCTCAACCGACGGATCAAGCACCGCTAGGAAACTCTCCAGACGCGGAGGACACCCTTTCTCTGAAAGACGTAATGGCGGCCATTGCGAGTTCCCGCACCTCCATGGAAATGAAAATAGACAGTATAGCGGCGGATGTGTCCTTCCTCCGCCACGGCCTGCAAAAACTCACCTCTCGCATGGGGGAAGCGGAACAACGCATCTCAGGTACAGAGGACAATATTAGCAATATCAACCAACAATTGTCACAGACACTGCACTGGTTGAAGACCCTGGAGGCCAGAGTGGATGAGGGCGAGGGCAGGTCTCGCCGCAACAACGTGGGTATCCTCGGAATTCCAGAGGGAACGGAGGGACCGAGCATGGAACTGTTCTTGGAACAGTGGCTAGCGGACATCTATGACCCTCATTCCTTTTCCGAATTTTTCTCAGTAGAACGCGCTCACAGGATACCTTCTGGCAAGCCCATTCCAGGAATACCACCCAGGACTGTAATTGCTAAGCTCCTTAATTATCGTGATAGGGATGTGCTGCTCCAGATGGCCCGTGCGAAGGGAACGATCACTTATAATGGCTCCCGGATAGCCTTCTTCCCAGATTACATGAAAGAAGTGCAACACGCAAGACAATCATTTGAACTACTGAAGCGGCAGCTATTCCTCATGAAAGTGAAATTCGGACTGCTATTTCCAGCTCAGCTCAAGATATATCATAAAGGTACGACCACACACTTCACTGACCCTCAGGAGGCCTGGAAATGGGCGGGACCCACATTGAGGGCGACTGGTCGGCGCGACCAAGGAGACAGGAAAATAGATGCCAGCTTCGCCCGGAGACCCCCGGTGGACATGGAACCAGTGGCTCTAGAACAAGCAGTGGAGCCCGCCGAGCACCAGCCAGGATGATGCACTCTTACTCCGAACCACAAATAACATCACGAAAACAACATAGCAACGGCGGCCGCCTGAGGCCACCTCCCAGGAACTTGAACTTAAATTTAGACTGTGACCACGAACAGTCAGTTTGGCAACGGAACAACCAAAGTAAGACAGTTGGAGATTGGTTAAAGCTGAAGCACAGAGACTTGGGTAATGGTTATTAGTTAATGAGTTACCTGTCTGTTTGACAGGGTGTTTGATTGTTGTATTGGGCGACAGATGCTTCAGGTTGGGTGGAGTATAGGGTGGGGGTTGGAGGGTGTGAGTTGTTATGCTAAAAGCTACACCAAGTTCAAGAAGTACATGCGAATAACTCCCTCGCGTTTGACCCGCATGGAATGAAAGAGCAAACGAGTCCCGACACTGAACCAACAGATGTACGGCCCAGCTCAACTCCGATCCGGGTTGGTGGATCATGGAACACTCTTAGATATACAATATATTGACACCACACATGCACAAGTTACATGGCGCAGAACACCAATGTAGATAAAAGCAGAGCCATCCGGGTGATGACATGGAACGTTAACGGGCTCGGAAATAGTATTAAAAGACGCCTAGTCCTACAAGCACTGAACTGTCACTCACAGGATGTGGCCTTCTTAACAGAGACACATCTGGCGGGCACAAGATGCACACTGTTTAGTCACACAAACTACCGACAAGCCTTTCATGCCGTATTCACCATGGGATCACGTGGGGTATTGATCCTAGTACACAAAAGACTCCCCTATAGCCCCACTGCAGTCACCCAGGACCAGGGAGGGAGATATGTACACACGATAGGAACCCTGTGGGAACGCACCATCTCTATGATCGCTGTATATGCACCACCTAACCCCCTAACCCCCTGACTAACAATATTAAACCACTACTTGTTGACAACACTGAAGGCCTCACGTTGATTGGAGGAGACTTTAACGAAGTCATGAACACAGAGTTGGATAGGACACATGTACGATCCAGAAACCCAGATATATGCACTAAACTCGCCACATTTACCAATGCACTAGGGTTATATGATGCATGGAGATCCCTACATCCCAATACAAGAGAATATTCTTACCACTCCGGCGCACATGCCTCGTTATCCAGGTTGGATTACTTCTTCTTACCAATGTGTAACATACATGAGGCGTGTAACTGCTCCCCAGAGGTATTTCAGATCATTCCCCACTCATGTTAACGATTAAGACCAGCAGACCACTCCCCCCACCCATTTGGAGACTGAATGGTTATTACCTGTGGTTTCCCGAACTGGTGGAACACATACAAAAAGTTACCGAAACATACTTTGAAATAAATACTGACTCTTTGGACAGCCCAACAACGCTATGGGAGGCACTAAAAGCAGTATTGAGGGGTGAAATCATAGCCTGGACTGCAGCCCACAAGAAAAAACACCTTGAAGCTATACGTGCAGCTGAAGCCAAGGTACGGAATTCAGAATCTGCTCACCAGGTCCATGACCTACCCGAGACACAACGTGCACTGCAGTTAGCACAGAAACAGCTACAGCACATAGCCTTAGAGAATGCAAAACAAGCGCATGCAGCAATGCGAGCGAAAATATATGAAACTGGGGACAAGGCGGGGAAAATTCTGGCATGGTTGGAGCGCAGGGACTTAGGCCTCAGTCAAGTTATGAAACTAACGACAGAAGAGCCAGATCCGCTAGTAACAGATCAGGACATAGCGGAGGGATTTGCTAAATATTACGCTGAACTGTACAGTGAACCACTTGCACTGCCACCGACTGATATATTAGAAAAAATTACCCTTCCTACCCTAGACGAGCAACAGGCGGTCCTACTAGAACAAGAAATCACAGAGGAAGAAGTAACCTGTGCAATGTCAGAACTTCAGTCAGGGAAGACCCCAGACCCGAACGGTTTTCCTGTTGAAATATGGAAGAAAATAGGTGCAAACATAATCTCTCCACAACTACTGCGCCTCTTTCAACACCCGCGCTCGCAGGGTTGCCGCCCCCAGACCTCAGAAAAGCTACAATAATAGTCTTGCCCAAAGCAGATAAGCCACCTGACAAGTGCAGTTCCTACAGACCCATCTCTCTTATAAACTGTGAGGCCAAAATACTGGCGAAAGTACTGGCCAATCGGCTGCAGCGTGTCGTACACACAATAGTGCACCTGGACCAATGCGGATTTATGCCACAAAGATCCATCAGGCAAAATATATATAGATTACAAACAGCACTAGAAAAAACACATGAGCTACCAAACCCCCTAGCCCTACTGTCCATAGATTTCGAGAAGGCTTTCGACTCTGTGCACTGGAAGGCAATTTGGGTAATTATGCGACAAATGGGCAAAGGCCCTTACTTCATGAGTTGGGTTAAACTACTATACCACCTTCCAGTAGCAGTAACAAGAGTGAATGGGTATATTTCCGAACCCTTCCAGCTAGGTAGGGGCACACGACAAGGCTGCCCCCTGTCAGCTTTGATTTTTGCGTTAGCAATCAAACCTTTTGCAATCCTGTTAAGATCCACGCAAACATGGAGTGGCTTCAGGTGGGCGGACGGCTGGGAAGACAGAGTGTCTTTATACGCGGATGATCTGTTAATTTATCTGGCGGACCCGCGAGTTTCCTGCCCCGTTGTGTCGCATTTACTAGAGAGATATGGCGCCTTCAGCGGACTCCGCGTCAACTGGTCAAAGTCCATACTATTACCGGTGAAGCATATAGACATTGAGATACCAGATGTGTGCCCCTACCGTATTGAAAGGGAACAATTCAGATACCTCGCTATACAAATCACACACAAACTAACTGGGGAAAAACTTACATCCAGTGGCGACCAGGTTCAAGGATGATGTTCGCCACTGGTTGTCCCTACCACTCACATTACTGGGACGCGCGGCACTCTTCAAAATGATGGCCCTCCCTCGTTTTCTCTACGTGCTACAAAATGCACCACTATCAATAGCACCTAGTGAGTTCCATAAGATAGATCAAACACTTAGGAAGTTGTTATGGAAAGGTGGGCACCCATGAATGGCACTTACTACCCTACAGAGATCCATATGGGAGGGTGGGATTGGGCTCCCCCGGCTACAGACCTATTACTGGGCCAGTCAAATGGCAATAGTGAATGACAAACTGCATGGGGATACCACTCTACGGCATAACATAATACTAGACACCGACGCACAAGAAAGACCCATCATGAGCCTCCTCTACCAGAAAAAAGAGCGACCCGCTGACCCATCCATGTTGTCGAATATAACCCTAGTCTGGGCAGATACACATAAATACCTAGGTTGGGATAAAAAACTAACTCTAGCACAACCACTCTGGAAAAACAGACATCTCCCGGAGGTGAACAAACTCCCTAAATGGCAGGCATGGGCCCATCTTGGTATTACGAAAATTGGCGATGTGATGAAAGAAAATGTAATAATAGCATTTGCGGATCTAGCTGCCACCTTTGCACTCCCTCCCAATGAACAATACCACTATATCCAGCTCAAACATGCATTGCAGGCCCATCTCCCTGAATTGAGTGGCATACCTGATTACTCTTCACTAGAACATAATGTATTCCCAGAACTGCATAAACAGAAAGTCACATCGACTATGTACAGTGCTATTAACTCCTTTGCTATGAAAGAGCTGTCGAGCCTGAAACCCAAGTGGGAGAGCGAGGTAAGTGATATACTCCCAGAGGAATGGGTGACTGTGCTGATGTACCCCAGAGAATCAACTATCTCCTCCAGGCTTAGATTAATTCAACTGAAGATACAACATAGGATTTATTACCCAAGGGTGGCACTGTTCAAGTGGGGAAAGGCTACAAATCCATACTGTTTGCGATGTAAGAGGGAGGAAGGCTCCTATTATCATATCCTGTGGGACTGTGCCATCATTCAACAATACAGGCAACAGTGCTGTGAAGAACTGTCAAGGGTAATGGGCAAGAGGATACTTGCAAATCCAAAGCAATTATTGCTGGGGATAGAAGGAGACACTGATCTAATGAGGTATGAGGGAGCGCTCTTATCTACCACCACTGCGCTACTTAAAAGGAACATAGCACAACCTTTGGGCTCCGAGAGGCCACCGAGCCTTGAACAATGGATCACTGACGTGGATATCTGCATCGTTATGGAAAAGAGAGTCTATACTGCCAGGGGGTGCCCAGAAAAAGAGCAAAAAATATGGCAAAGTTGGGAAGAGGCGCACTAAAAGTAATTTATAATATTGTACTGGTACGCTATCCAGAGACTTGCAGATGGACTGGTGGGTGTAATGCAAAAGGGACAAAATGTTGTGGCATGTTTTGCAGCTCGTTGGTAAGGGACCACAGCGGGGAGTTGTTGGCGGGCGGGTATGGGAAGTTTTGTTTACCCCACTGTGTGGGGCTGTATGTTTTGTGTTTCCAAAAAACCAATAAAATGTGGTATTAAAAAAAAGAATGCTGCTTTGGAGAAGAAATTGGGGTTACTCCTGAAATACTTCGAAAGATTCCCAAGTGAAAAATGGCGCCTTTGCCTTTTGTGCTTTAGATTGAACCTTCTTTCAAAATATACAATTGAGGTGGTGAGACTTGGAAAAAATCAAATTTCTTTTGCAGATTGTGTTTAAATCAGTTTTACATTGAAACCTTGTCTCACTTATGTTTATATTGTCAATTTTTAATGAATTGAGATGGCAACAGTTTGTGAATAGATATGAATTAATGCAAACAGAGATTTTCTGGAAGCTTTTGCTGGCTGGTAAACAAGTATAACTGATATTAGCAATGCTTAAGCTGATATACTTGATTTTAAATTATGAACCAAGACATTATTTTTAATTTTGTAAAATGGTCAATATCATGATTAATTGTTTTATCTGGGAAAGGTTGTAGTCAAATGTTTTATGTACATTCAGTGTCATTTTATGTTTTTAGAATGAATATTTGGTTATGTTGTCTAAGGATGGTTGTTTAACCAGTACACAATGAAACCACATCAAATTGGTATCGTAAAAGTGTCAATACTGCAAGCCAGGTCAGCTATGGAAAGGCTATGTGGATTCATGGCTGACCTGCTTAGCTCTACTTCAGCAACACTTTAGATGGGGCCTAAGCCAATGTGGGACCATTTACATATTCCCATCTTGACACACAGAATGTGTTTCATTTACCCCGAACATTTTGACAAATAAAAGGTGAACGTGCATGAGAAAAAATTACAAATTCTCCAAATGTCGAACAAGAGGAGTGGGTGTTTTGCAAAGGTGTCCCTGCTCCCCTTGAGCAGCATTATGGCAATTCGGGGGCTGTGGGGCTGTCCCCTGCTTCCATAACAAGGGAAGTGGACGGAAAGGAAAGTAGAAAAAAATAACAAGAAAAACAGACCCCGTGGAAGAAGTTCCGCCCCACAATGGGGTGGCGGAACTCGCGTTGCAGGTAGAGAGCTGCGAGAAAGCAGATCATGTAAGTGCGCTGCAGGTACGATATAGGCGTATAAGGGTGGAGGGTAGAGGGATGGCAGGCAGCAGTGATCTATGTTATTATTGGGCGCCGCACATTTCAAATATAATTTTTTCAGACTCAAGGTTTTCTGTGCTGTAATAATCACATAGATCTAGGTATTTGTGAGGGCACACGCATTGGTAGTCATATCATGGCCAGTCATCCATATTGCTAAATGGATGGCCCTTGGTCATTCACCAAGATTGAAATGATATTTGTGTTTCAGGCCTCAAACAGAAGGGCGGAGGTGCAGGTCTATTGGAATGATGTGTTATCTTTGCCCAACTCCACTACATCTAAGCAGACATATGTGTGTTAACACAAATACTGTCAGCCTCTATGACCATAACACACCGCCCCCCATTATATTGTACTTAAATATACATCTCTCTGTACAGTATATAAAGAGCATCACCTGGACATGATGTAGCGCATCTCTCTCAGACAACAAGAACATTAAGATATGGGCTAAAATAGAACACCTCTGGCTAAGGAGCATGCTGCCTACCGCAGGTGTACCGACAGGGTTTGCCAAGGTGTCCTATGTTCTCATGAAAAAATGGTTTAGAATATTTCAGCTATCCGAATGATGCACATTGATGTAGGTTGGGAGCAAGCATTATAGACAATGAGAAGGCCATTTGTCAGAAGGCATTCCCCTCCCCAAGTTATTTCCCAAGGTGAAGCCTGGTAAGTGCACTATCCCAAGAGTTAATAACCACTACAGAGATCTATTTAGCTATATGCACTATGTGATCAAATGAACTACTGTATGCACGCAATAGGGAATCACAGAGATGGTGAAAAGGGGACCCTCGAACCAGTGTACATGGAGTGCATCAGGAATGCTGTCTGACCCCTTAACCTTTTAAAATGTGTGTCCTTCCACTGCAGGATTTACTTCAGCAAACTGAGAGCCGGATTTCAGTCACAAGATGATGATAACCAATTCATATGGAAGCTCATCAGCTGTGATGCCAATGGTTCTGAAGACTTTTTGGACAGCTTTGTGATATCCAAATGTGGTTCAAAGGTGCTTCCAGAATTGAGTGCCCAATTGGTGGCCCCATTAGTATTTTTAAAGCTCATTTGGTCAGTGCAATCATTTCCAGATTGGAAATAGGTGTTTTTGTATGAGTTTGAAATCCATTCATTAATTCATCATCATCATATGTTTCTTCACATGAAAATCCATCAAACACTTGGGATCAACATCAAATGCAATACTTCATAAATAGTGTTATATATTATTAAAATGACAATTCAAACTTTAGAAAGAATCAGAAATCTTCATCTGAAAGGAAGATAAATCCACAGTCGATAACCAGAAATGTAAATTGTTTAAACAATTTTAGCAGCCGCGCTCTACAATTTTAGCCAATTCATCGAACTGCCAATTCATTTGTCAATGGCCAAGCCTTTTATAAAAAAAAACTGGCAGCAACAGAAACAAAAGCTACTGTTATGCAGATTTGTCCACGGCCCTCTCTTGAGGGATGCTCTATGGTATTATCTGATCCCATGTGCTGCTTTCTATTGAACGATGCAGGGTCAGAGTGATGCTGTGCATTAAAATGCCAAATAGTTACTGTTAGGCAGACAGAATAAGGTGTAAACAAAGAAATGTACCAGTCATCCTTCTCTCAGAAGAACAAGCTATATTTACTTGCTCTAATGAAAAAAACATTACATTTTTAAAAATGCTCCTCAATGTCTGCTGCCCTATGGAAGTGGACATAATAAACTGAACAGCTGTTTGAGAAAGAAAAGCGCAGCATGTTAACCCATTACCAAGTCAGAACATGGATTTGACATCCTGTGTATTCGTTGCTGTGATTAATTTTATTCTATTAAAAAAAACACATTGTGGGAAGTTATTAGGGGAATCCCCCCCTTATCTTAAATGGTATTGTTTTTCGTTATTGTTCTTGGTCTTATCTTAAACGGTATTGTTTTTCGTTATTGTTCTTTGTGTGTTTGCTATGGGATTGGTCTCTGTTTTCCATGATGATGTTTTCATTTTGTTTGTGGTGGGATTGGAGTGTGGCTGGTTATTCATTTGTTTTTTTCAACTACATTGGAAGTCGAATCTTAATTATTGTCTGAATTGATATTTCTTACCACACCTTTATTACTTCCTGGGATATATTAACATTACAGACTTGTTTCTAGTCTCATTAAACTAGAAAATGAAGCAATAGCTTAGTGCAAGAGGTGTATTGATTCTAAATGTTGGTGTTCAGAAAGACCTCATAGAGCTGACATCTCCATCTCCTGTGCTGATAGCGCCTTCAGCTGCATGTAGCTCCTTATTTCTAGCCACAAGGCTGCAATGCTGGAGACCTGAAGCTTTTCTGTGTCATGGATTGTGTCTACCGATGCCAAATGTCAGGAGATGATCACCATTAAATGTCATCATGTTTCAGAAACGCCAAATTTATTTTATGGTTGGCAACCTCAAAATATGTCATGTACTGTTAATTATAGACAGAAAGTACTTATGGAAATAAAGCTTTTTAAATGCTGCCAGCATTGGCTTGAAGACATTGCTTTTCAATTGAAACAGCCTCACTCGTGATTAGGATCCCAGGTCAGAAGTGTCTGTCTTATGTGTGTGTGCGTCTTTTTGTGCACCCTGATGCCTGTGGGCTACGGTACGCAGTAAATAGATAAATAAACAAATTGGATGCTGAATAAACAATTTTCTCTCGGGTGAATGAAAGTTTACTTTTTTACTTTCAATTATTTGTTAGGCGCAGCCAAAGTGGCCCGGAGGCATACGGGTGCCGAAGACAACCAATAGCAACCAATCGAATTACAGAGGTCATTCCCCATTATTTGAGTAGGTGCATTTTGATGTTTTTTTTAAATACTTCCAGTGTCGGGCAGTTTCTCAGAGCTGAAGGCAGGCATTCCATTTAGCTGGGGCAGCCACCCAGAAGGCACCCCTTCTAACCAGTTCCAGTGAAGTTTTTGGAATTTGCAGGTTTTGTTCACAGTTTGAGCGAAGGGAGTGACCACAGGTTTATTTTTTGGTCTATTGGCAATATAAACAGGAAAGGATCTTTTAAGAGACTTACAGGTGAAATTCTCTCTGCAATGGGTAGCCAATGCAATTTTCTTCTCACCTCCGACACATGAGCGAACTTTCATAAACCCATGATTGCTCTAATGGTGCTATTCTGTACCAATTGGAGTTTTCAGAGTTCTGTTTTGGCTACCCCAATGAGATGGGAACCTCAATAATCAATTTTAGCAGAGATAATAGCTCGAGCAATCGTTTCGTAGCCATTTTGTGATGAAATTGGGCGAATGTGCGAAAGAAGCCTAATATAATAGGCAGATGCTGATACCAAGCCATTGACCTGGGCAGACATGCTCAAGGTCTGATCAAGTGTCTCTCCTAGAATTTGTATTGTGCATCCTAAGCTTAGAAGGAAAGATCTGAATGAGAGATCACAAGTGATGTTGCAGTGTACGAAGCTGGAAAAGGGCGCTCCAGAGGGTCTATGGTCACATGACTCCTCCTGTTGCATTCCATTGCCCTATGTAAAATACCCAATGCATATCTAATTCTTTGCCTCTATTGTTGAGGAAGTCTGGCTGGTCAATATGCATGACATGCACCTGCAACTTTTAACCCTTCTGGGAGAACACCAGCCCTAGGAGATGCACCTGTGACAATGATGGTTGTAGTGAAGGTTGTTTATTATAAAGTGTGCTCAGTGTGAGACATAATTGTGATGCGTTTGAAACAGGACCAGTCTGACCTGCAAACAACTGCAATAGTTTACTCTAACACCGGGGACATTTAAACATAAACATTCTCTTTTTTTAGGGTGTGCCCAATTGGGCATTTTGTCACACACAATAGGATTTCCTGAACCGAATATAAGACTGGTCCCACGAGAGAGCAGACTGCACTCTGGAAGCTGAACAGGCTATTATTTTCCACATAAACGAGTAAGTGAAGCCTTGATGGTGAAGCCTGCTTATGCAGCACACCATTGGTTGATTTGCGGGCATTCCTCCCAGAGAAACGCCCTGCATTCATCAAAGATAAAGCTGATGTTGATGCCTATGAAAATGGTATCCGACACGAAATGTCCCCACAATAATGCCTCCAGCAACAACAAAGGTTGCCTTGGTAACAATGTAGCCAGAGAGAAATAAATGCCTATCTGCCATTAAAAAAAAATCTATCCAGCACTAACACCAAAATAAACTAGCAATGGAATAAGTTAACTCATTTATCGAATATGTGGGAAGTTTTCATGAAAGAGAAACCACAATGGCAATATCTGCCAACCATAGAAAGCTACAAACAATGTGTTCTTGTTTAAATGATATATATATATATATAGCAGAGATGTCTAGGCAGACAAAGGATGTGTTTCATCCACGTGTTCTGGGCATTCTCAGAGCTTACCATGTCTAGTTGCTTACTGCAGACCTATATGATTATCAATGTTTTCTCTCAAACCTGCGCCTTGCGATTGAAGGTGAAGGAGTACCCAAGCACCCTACCCATTGCCACTTTCTTCATAAACATTCCTTAAAGCATGCAGCAGTCATGAGTGTGCTAACATGTTATGCAATCGAAGTTCAGGAGGTCATGGGGGATGCTTTGATCACAACAAGGTATGCTACGGGAAACTCGTTTTCTACATCTGGCTGGTTCTTTGGTGAACTGCAAGTGAGAGATCGATTGTTCTAAAGGAATGGTCCCTGGGACGAGGTTTCTTTTCAAGATTCAAGTGGCCATCACTGGCAGAGGACGATCTAAGATTCTTCGTGGCAACATACAGGGTGTCAAGGTCTGTGAGCAATTCAGGTCTGTCTTTTCAAAATGCCTCCTTTGCCATGCAGAGGGCTTTGATAATGTGTTTCTTTAAAACAGGAAGTCAACTGAGACCTTTCATTGCTGGGATAGTGTGGTCCAAGGGTTTAATGTGCAGAATCTGTTGTGCTGATTTATTCTGTGCCAGTGTAAACTGTTGGTGGAAATTGTGGGCATGCCGAAGTACACACCTTTACAAACCCAAGCCTGAAGAGGACTAATCCAGGCACCAGTTCTATTTGTGGCCTGCACTTAGGAGGGAAAGAATCTTCTTAAGGCGGTAGTGTGCATCTCAGGCAACTGATTGAATCTCGAGGGCAGAAGTGGATTGGGAATCAATCATAAAGCGAGGGCTTCGCCCATGTTACACAGTTTCCCAAGGCCCATTGAGTGGCATTGGCAGTTGACTATGGTCAGCATAATATTATCCCACTCACAGGACTAGTAGGATGCATAATGTGTGTTGGTTGGTGTCGATGGCTTTCAGTGACTTTTCCCTAATATTTACCAGTTCATCCTAGTGGGACATAAACTGGATCAGGTGTCATGAAAGGGGGACTTCTGTGCATGTAGTCTTTCAATTGTTGATTTGCCACACTCCCAAGGATCTTCCCCAAGTAGAGGATTTTAGGAGTGAGCATTAGCTTGACATCTCATATGCATCGCAACAGAGTTACTTTAGTCGGGGGGTGAAGGATGTCTTCAGTCCTTTAGGACCTGGGCCTGGGCCTTTCAGACAGAACATGCTGCAGAAATGTTGCTGGATGGGGCCAGTGTCTCGAGATGATCCTTTGTGAATGAAGCATCCTTTGCTTCACTGCCAGGATAAGCAACAGTGTGACTCTCTCGCACCCATGTTTTCTCCATCCAGACAGGGCACAGCTTGGTGTTGGGCTTGCACCTCCTGAGAACATCGAACAGACTTACACCCGAATTGGAATACGGACCTTTACATTATTTAAATACATGCTCCATGCCAGTGCAGATCCAATCACTAATATTGCTTACAGCAAAACCAAATGGCATTGATTAAGGGATGGTTGAACCACTCCATTCTCACATTCCCCTTGGAATTATGTAGGAATTATGTAGGAAAATGGTAACATGCATGATCCAATTTTCAGACAGAAACCCCTGAAACTCCCTGGATACCAGTGGGGGGAAAATGACGGTAACAATCCATCAAGGAAACCTTCTCACAAGCACACAGACTCCATGAATCCTACTATATTATATATCTGACATGTCTCAAAAACACACTTCTGGACATTTATAAAGGAGATCCACTCCTACAGCCAAGTCAGCGTCTCATGATCCCTCACAATGAAAGGGCGCCAATAAGTCCAGGGCGATGTCTTCTCAGGGCACCACTGAAGTTACAGTTATGGGGTTGTTCTTGTCACCAAGACCTTGCACTCTGAACATTCTGAAACATTTCTTTCAATCAATATATCCATTTCACGCTACATAACATTCTCACGCACTTCCTCATGGTCTACTTTGACAACTTTTTCACCCGTGCTACAGGGATGAATAGGTGCTGTTCCCAGAGGATATAACCCTCATGTGTTGCCACAGTTTCTGCATGTGATGTGGCTGGAGAAGCATAATTTGCCATTGGCCAAATTAATTGGATTCCCACACAAAACAGTGTTTTAGGGGTACATATCCATGAACTGCAACTCTCAAGATTCGTGGTTTTTCCTGACCCAATTAGTGTTCCCTAGACTGCTTATGTATTTTTATTACTGCATTAATTTCCCTTGATGATTTGGATATGTCCATCCCTAATGATTTCCTGTAATTCTCTGTATGCTCTAGTCTTCACAATGTCTGTAGCCCATGGCAGCTTTGGGTCATTGTCCCTCCATTAATTTGTGGTTGATGCGGTGGGGACTACGGTGATGTCAACACAGCGCAAACCCTCTTCCCATTTGGCCAGGGAAGGACAGCCGCTACCTGACCCCAACCCTGGTGGCAGCAGCCTGAGGGACGATCATATGGGTGAGGTTATCCTCAGGGAAGGGAAGGACACTCACTAGAAGGGACCTGGTATTCCCCTTACCACTAAGGCTATGTAACATACTCTCTAGGTTCCCCAACCCATATGGCATATTACAATATAGAGCCAATCCATCAATTTAGTGAGAACTGTAAGGCTATTTCCCAATCCCCTTATGAAAAGACTGGGACGAAGAAGAGCAGGGGAGCAATATGGGGCAGGGAACCTGAGATGTGCTCTAGTTGATTGTTGAAACCAGAAGGTGGTGCAGTGTTTAAAAACAAGAAACACCAAGATGGAGAGTGACTCACTGCTCCCGACACAGGTCGGGATAGCCAGATGAAGCAACCTGCATTGTGGAGTCAGGAAGATGCTGGAGACGTCGCTGCGAGAAGCCCAAGAGACGAAGGTCTGCTTCTGAGATGCAGAGGGCTGAGAGAGCTGTCAGAGAAAGCCGGAGATGTGGCAGAGCCTGAAAAGTGAGCAAAGTGTTTCACAGACCCGATGGCAGACTGCAGACTGAGTCGGAGGACGCAAAGGATACCGAAGCTGTCACTGAGAACCGGTGAGCCCCCATACAGGGACTGGGATGCCAGGCTGCTTGAAAGGTTATACAGCACGCTGACAGAAACAGTATATGAACATTGGGGAGACCCAAATTGGTAGGTACGGCCCACGGGACATTACTAAAGAAAGTCTAAAATGAATAAGAAAGGGTTTGAGACCTGATGCCATAATGAAAGGGACACTGGGTCAGAAAACAGTAGGCATGAGAAAATGAAAGGAAAGAGATGGAATGAAGGGAAACACCTGGCAGGAGAGTATACAAGCCAGTGTAATTTCGAGTCACGGAACCACACCCAAAGTGTATGAAGTGAAATCCTGGCAGGAGAATATACCCGACAGTGTAATTGTGAGTCAAGTACCCACACCCAAAGTGTATGGAGTGAAAGCCCTGGCAGGAGAGTATACAAGGTGGGTAATTGCAAGTCAATGACCCACCCTCAAATTTTGTGAAGTAAAAGCCCTGGCAGTGCAAGTGCGGATATGGGACCCACAACCAATCATAAGAGAACTGTAAGAATTAAGAGGGCGGCAACCTCAAGGGAATCGGGCAACTCCGGGGGAAAGGAGCAATACCCCTGGACAGGAGTTGTGTTTGAACTGTGAAGGCAATGAGCAACAGGGTACCTTTTGAGTGTGAGAAATCTAGCAGATGCATCCCCCCTGGACTGGATAAGTGTAAATCTGTGAGAAAAAGAACTGTGCTTACGCTGAGAAACACGGGGGAAGGGTGGGCACCCCACGAGGATTGTGGAACTTTGATTACTTGTTTCCTTAGCACCTTTTTACTTTGGAACTTTGCGTTGAAACTGTGGAGAGGGTCCATACCCCTTTTCATGTTATCGTAGGTGTTAGATCTAAGGGTCAGGTTAGGGTTTCAGCCACAGGACGGAGAACTCTTTTGCTTTTGGACATTCTGACAGTTGACATCCTTAGTTTTGTCGAGGAAGAGAAACCCCTCATAGACACCATGCATGAAGCAATTATTATTTTGCTATTAAAACCAGATAAATAGCTGAGGGGTGTGGCTCCTATAGACCATTGTCACTTATCAACACAAATACGAAAATATTTGCCAAGGTCCTTGCAAATAGGTTGATGCCATACCCGAGTTATATCGTACACCCAGACCAGTCCAGGTTCATCACAGCTAGAAAAACACCATGTAATTTCCATTGACTGCTCAATTTAATTGCAAAAATCGACGTTCCTGTGTGTGCTATTGCACTGTTGATTGACGCCCAGAAAGCGTTCAACGTGGTCTCGGGAAATTTCTGTTTGCAGTGTTGGTAAAATGCAGGTTTGGCCCCCAATTTGTGAAATATGTTCAACTGCTGTATATGGAGAACCTTTAGCTAAGGTGAGACTAAATGGGTTATTATCTGAATTTATAAGGCTAGAGAGAGGCACTATTGATATGATATGATATGATAGACAAGGATGTCCCCTGTCCCAATTGCTGTTTGCCATCAGTATTGAACCTTTAGTTGATTTAATAGGGACGCAGCAGAGGGCTGCGCTTGTTGGAGAGACCCAAGATCATCTCCTTATATGCTGATGATATCCTTATATAAATGAAAGACCTGGAAAAGAATTTGGAACCGATCATGAGAGATGTAACTCGGTTTGGGCACTTATTTGGGTTCACAGTTAATTACATCAAGACGTAGATGTTTCACCTAACTGACCCTATGAGTGAACCACACAATAATTACAACTTGACATGGTAATAGATACCTGGGTATTAACATGCCGTATATGCTCAAAATCACTATGCATGCATACAACAATGAACATCCAAGATGCAGAGGTGGTCATATTTACTGTTGTCTTTATCAGGGCAGTTGACGCTTATCAAAATGGTTAGATTACCCAAACTACTAAATGTGTCATCAATATCCCAATATGGGCAGTTAAAGGGTTCTTCAAATACCTGCATGGGAGATGCTCTACATTTTTTAGGCATTCCAGGGCAGTGCAGAAAAAATGGGTCAATTTAACAGCTGACTTTCAACTGTACTGGGTGGCTGCTCTGGCACCGTTCGCATCTTACTGGTTCTATACGTACCAGAAGCTTCCACCTGTAGGGCTGGGGAAACTTGCCACAGTGGCAGCGGACCCTAGCGTGCTCCTATTAAGCAGAGATATAGGGGCAATCGCCCTTATGACCCACTTGGGGTGACCCTGGCAGCATGGAAAAGGCTATTTTTTAAAACAGGGGTGGTAGATCCGTACTATAGGAGGAGACCACTTTGGGGTTTCCGGACATTCCACCTACCATGGGCATACAAATGGATACAATCTCAGTGGGATGTGTCATGTTTGGGGGGGTATTACCCAAATTGACCTTATACAATTGACCTTTTACACAATTGATCTAATTATAGTGGTCCTAATTGACCTTCTGCACAATTGACCTTTATATTATTTTAGTTATTTTACATATGTATTGGGTTGGTTTTGGATTATAAATAATATAAGGGGATTGGGTGGGGGGTTGCAGGGATTTTGGATTGGGTGGGGGGTTGCAAGGGGTTTCCACCCGCATATATGTCCTAATTGACCTTCTAAATTAGGTCAATTCTCCCGAGGTCAATTATCCTGAGGTCAATTTTGAAAAGGTCAATTAGTATACAACCGTTTGGGGGTAATGTGTGATATGTGTCCAGATGGGGTATTTCTCTCGATTACATAATCCGAATGTACCAAGTAGGGGAACCACCAATAGGCTGCTGCAATATTATAGGTAAAGGGTGGCCTTCAAGGCTAAATGGCCAACATTACCATGGTAATCATGGGAGAAGGCATGCGCTACATATTTTGCAAAGACAAAAGGGTGCCAGGGACTCGTGTCTGTGCTGCACTGTACAGAATGCTGCAGGAGCAGATGCCTGTAATTGAGAGCAAAATTCATAAATACGTGTGTGGTGGGCATGGGTGGTGTGATCCCTGAGGAGGAATGTGTAAAGGTGTGTGAACTGACGAAACAGATGATCATTTAATGCTGAATTCAGAGGTATACAGTTTAAGATATTGCTTAGAGTACATTATACTCCAGCGAAACTAAAGCTATTTCAACAAGATTATGAAGGGTACTGCCCTATGCTTAATGCACAGGAAACAGGATATTTCCATATGTATGGCAGTGCCCTGTTCTGTGCAACCTCTGGTCTGAGATATGCAAAACATGATCAATGATAACAGGTGTACATATTATCTAAGAACCAAAACAATGTTTGTTTGGATTATGTAAAGATATCCCTAAAAGTAAACACAGATTTGTCAATATGCGAAAAATAAACATCAGCCTCATATAGAGAACTGGCTAAAGTGATGTTACATGGGCCAATATGAATGAAGAGGTCTATATAGTTACTCTAACGGGTCCTTCTAGACCAAAGGACAGCTAGGTCGACTTCAGGAGATATCGCTGAGAGGTTGAAGTTGCACGAGTGGAGAACAGATCGTAGTGCTGGTATTGTCCAGTGGTAAGTGATGGAACTAGATTTACCACATTGTAATGTTAATGTGCAAAATGGCAATGTATGGAAGTGGTAAAATATGCCAGAGAAGTGTTGGGCAATAAATAAAGGTGTTTAACAAAGACTGTGCCGAGATTTTATGATCCAAAAGAACCTAGGAAAATATTGGTTGCATTTGGAAGGCTTATATAAATTAGGCACATAATCTGTACATTTGTGTATAATAATGTCAAGGTTTTCACAACTAGAGTTGGACAGAAAGTCACTATAAAAGGACCAGATAACTGTAGATCTAATTATGTATTATATGGAATTCAATCTGTATGTGGTAAATTGTATATTGGAAGCACCACTAGGGAACTCAGATTTCATACCAGAGAACATATTGGCATGATTGGTAGCCAGGAGCTGAAGCTACCACTGCCCTGGCAGAGAACTCAAACTGAGACAAGAAGAAGCAAAAGGCATTTGAAAATGGAGAACCACCTTTCAGGGTCTGAACACAGAGCATGACATGATTTTCCTTTATGACTCACCAATATATATCTGTCTATAAAGTCTAATAACTGAAGCTCAAAATATGGACAGTGAAAAGATATCAACAAGACGATTCCTCACACAAGAACTGCTGATTTGATACAGTACCGCAATTTACATAAGCTTAATTGAACAGAGAAAAGGTCAGTGACATGTTCAGTATAACATGAAATCCTAGGTAGTCATATGAATGAGTACATATATTAAGCTATACTAACCTACAGAACAGGGTGAATATCTTTACTGTTTCCAATACATTTGATAGCATTAACAACACAACTGTTTTTAACATCGGCATCAGAGTGAAGTCTAATAATATAAAACTCAAGCACTAGGGGACGATATATGGTCAACATAGTCACATGAGTATTAATAAAGACTCATATCGATCAAGTTCAGGTGACAATATTAGCCAATGAGATGACAGGAAAATACCAGCCAGGAAGCAACAGCTGGTATATGAATCACCTCTGAAATATCAATAACAATTATACCTAATGAAATGGTTAACATTTCAACAAATATAGGTTGGTCAGCCGTTGAGTAGATAATGGTGTGAAGATACTTTTATTTTTATCTTTTAAACATATTATTTATTACAAATGCAACATGTACTAAGTCAAACATTAATAAAGATTGATTATTTTAGATCTGAATCACCTATAATTGAACGTACAGGTCTGAAAGTAGACCTTAGAGGTAAATGTGGCAAATTTGTTTTACATGACACACTGATGATGTATCATGGTCATGTGATGATGTCATATGTCAATATTAATTCACAAAATTGCGACAGGTTTTATGTGTACTTGTGCAGCAATATAAATAGGCTAACAATTCAATGTATAGTAATCATTTCAAGCGCTTTGGCACAAAGCAACAATTGTTAATGCAATTATACACTTATGTTTGATGGCACAGATACATTTTATGAGACATTAATGCTATGCGAATGTCAGAGGTTTGGATCTGTGTATGGTTCTTTTTAAGTCATATCTAATGCTTGAACACAAGTCCATCTATTCCCAGGCTGGCCTTCGAAATTAGCTCACAAATATAAGACAATTTTGAAAACAGGTCTATTGTATCATGTAAACACAGCTAGGCCCATGAAGTCTTCCCTGCCTTGATCAAAGTGATGAATATTGGGGCCTGTGCACCCTTGGTTTATAAAAGAACTGCCTTCTGCACAAACATATGGTTAATTAAAGTTCACAGCTTTTGTTCACAGGATGTCAAAGTTACATAAGATACATCCTGTCCCATGCAACAGAAACATTTTCACTTTAAATAGTTTCTACCGATTGTTGGGAAGGGGACACAATCTTCCTGCACCCCCAAGTGATTTACTATAAGGAAAAGGCTGCTGCAGGTACTGTAAGAGACCAGAGGGCAGGGTAGGCGCCCTTAGGTCTTCTGCACGATTATTATTATTGCATGCTGCATAGGTGTAGCACACATGCTCAAATAGCAGCCATGTTAGACACTGGCAGCCATAGTGTGGCACAAAGCTTAAAAGTAGCATGACAGTCAGCAGCCCAGGCGTAGGCCGCGAACCTGAGGAAAATACCAGGTTGTATCCCGGGCACTGATGAGAAAGGCCAGAGTCACAGAGATTCATAAATCCTTCATTGTCTTAAAATATTGCCAACCTTTGCGCCCTCAGAAGAATGTGCCCTGCAAGGCCATGGGAGGAGGGCTGAGTGCCTGTCAACAATACGATCCCATGAGAAGAAGGGCACAGGCCTCCAACCCCCAACAGTCCCCCACCAGTCTCAATTCTAAGTTATAGCACCCAAATGCCCTGGCTTTATGACCCCTGAATTCCAAGGTACCAGCCGGCCCCAGAAAACTGATTGTGAACCTATTAGACACCCCAATCGATCAAAAAGATCAGAGAGCAGGACCTTCGTGCCTTCACTTCTAGGTTATGTGATTTGTGTTGAGAGGTGCAGGGATGGATGAAATCATAGCCCAGAATGAGGAAGACCTTGGAGAGGTGCCAGCCTTTTTAGGAGTGAGTGAAATATGTGAGTTAGTATGACCTTGGGCTTTCCCCGTCCCCTGTCTGCTCATACCAGGTGCACTGCTACATAGACAGAGATGTGTTGTTTAGTTTGCAAATATATTGCCAATTTCACAGCTTGTAACTGATGACGAGTGCAGCATCACCCACATGGAAGAAGATGGACAGATGGGGCTGTGACCAATGGCCTGGCATCCCCTATGGAGCGGGCGGCCCATGTATTGGGTCTCACCAACCAGCTGCATGGGTTTCTACTATATGTAGTGATGTCAGTGATGATGCTATGTATCTTTATAATGTGCTGTTCATGCATATTTTTGCAAAACGTTCAGCAACAGCAGAGTTCGTTGTCGGCACTTTTTTCCTTTTGTATGGAAATAAACCTTTTTATCCTTGCAAGAGATTTATTTGGCCTTTTTCCCTAGTGGGTTGTATGTTTTCTGGTGTGAGCGTCTAAGAGGGCTTTCCTACATTATAATTTTTACATTAACAGATATATTTATGGTGTGTAGTTTAATGTATATTTTAAGGTGGTGCTTAACTTTTGCATTTTAATTTTTGCTACAGAACACTGAACATCAAGTTGTACGTTGATCCCCATACAACATGGCAGCAATCATTCAGAAGCACATTTTAATCAACATTTTCCTGTGTTAATAAAGGCCACACATATGGCATGTTTTCCCAGTGACTGCATTATCTATTTAACATGAATTGCTGCATGTCTCAGTGCAAGATAACATTCTGAGCAGGCATAATTTAATGGAGAGCATTACATTTAATCAGATGATATTTTATAAGGATGAGATGAACATACTTGGAATGTTATACATATGGATGATATCCTGACAGGTATATCTAAGATACGTGGTGATGTACTTGGGAGGACATGGTGCAAGGGCGATGACTGGAGCACAATCCACATGTGAGTATTCTTGAGAGTGGGCACCACATTGGGAGCAGGAACAAATGCTGTTGATGTGGGAAACGTGGGGGGAATTGGGACGGAGATTAGATGGGGCACCATGGATGGGGGTAAAACAGCGGACGTAATTAAGGAGTGGGTAGAGATTTTGCAGAAGGGGACAATAGTTTGCAAGGTATTAATGCCGCAATCTATTGAGCTAGAATTGTAGTAGGGCCGGTGTGCTACTTTGCTAATAACTCTTCTTTGTTTCTAATTATCTTGATAAGTTTGCTGTCCTTAAAGGATTAAGAGCTGCTGAAGTGATCCGCAGCAAGATGTCCAGACATAGTAGGTGTATATTTATTTTCTGTTCTGATGTTGTGCTCAATGCTTTTGATTTCATACTTTATTATAAGTATATATTTTAATAGCACAAACCTAGCCCTGAAGCAACACAGCGCTGTAAGGGTCTTAGAGGAAAACACTGGTAGCAGGAATGTAACTGGTCAATAAGTAAACATTAGTGATGAATATCACAGTACAATATGCGGATGGAGGTGTGCACAAGATAGTCAGAATATAGGTTAAAACAAGATATTATTGGAAGAGCCAGGTCTTTAATAATTTCCTAAAAATTGAAGTAGACTTGAGGAAGTCTGGATCATCACAGGGAAGGACCAGGGTGTATCATGAGGACTATTTCCTAGTTTTTTTTCTTGCAATCCAGTCTAGTTTCCAGTCTACTGTTGGTTTAACTGTGGGATGACCTAGTTCCACCCAACGTTTTTAGTTTGGCCATCAGGTAGGGCAGCATACCAGCAGTTGGTGCATTGTAACTGATGGATGTCGTTTTGAACCAGATCCTAGCAGGGATGGAGAGTCAGTGCAAATTGTGCAAGGTGAGGGTGATTTGGCCAAATTTTGTAGAGCTGTCGCTGTGATGGGCTGGGGCATGGTGGGCCTCTATGAGACCAGCCAAGTGAGCATCCGGGAGCCCTGAGAAGAGGGCTTTGTCCACATCGATATGCAAAATCACTAGAGCCTGCACCACTGCGCAGAGGACCTGGGGCAGGAAACTAGATTTTGTGGTCTAGAGAGATCTAATACCAAGGCATTTGAGCCTTTTGTGCAATGTGTTGTCGAAAAGCTAGATTGCTATCCATAGTAAAGGCTTGGGATGTTGCTGAGTGGGTGAGTTGAGGAATAAACCCATGGACGGCCATTTTATCCAGCCACATTTGAGTGTGCTCCTGCTTGGAGGGGTGGCTCAAGAGGTTTTACATAGGCCCTTGGCAAAAGCAAAGTTGAGTGATATCTTGTGGACCCTGGACCTGTGGGTACACCTCTGTATCATCTGTGTACTGCTGTATCAGGATGTTGGGCTAAGAGTGAGCCCCATGGTTACATATAATTGATAAATATGGCAAGGGAGAGAATAAACCCTCAGGCAATCCACGGGTGATGCAGCAGTGTTTGGACCAGTGAGAAGCTGGTATCTGCCAGACAAGTAGGATGTGTAGCATTACAATACAGTGCCAGAGAAGCCCACCCTGTGTGCAAACAGGGTGAGTAGTGTTTGATGGTCGACAATGTTAAGCACAGCTGAGAGGTACAGGAGGGTTATCCAGCATGAGTCCCCTTTACTGATAATCTGAAGGGGGTGGCTGACCATTTGGATGGTTGTTGTTTCAATGATGCATTTGGAGGACAACCCTGCTTGGTAAACCCAAAGCAGACCAAGCTGTTAGATTTGTGTAAGTATTTGTTAGCAACTACCTTCTCAATGGCTTTGCTGATCAACAGGAGGCATGTGATCGGCAGGTAATTTTATTTTGATTTATTTTGGTTTTATTGTTAAAAAACTGTTTAACCTTTAACATCTTAAAACATCATGAAACAACAGCAAGTAAAATGTGCAAAAGCAAAATTATCTTGTGGAAAAAAAACAAGAAAAAGAAAAAAAAGAAGTAACCATGAAAATCAAAATCCATATTCAAAACTCTAAAAAAAACGTTCCAACCGCTATGACAGAAATCATGGATCCAGACAGACAATAATTCCACATAAATTCATACTCAATGTTACTGAACCTAATAAAATATTTTCTAAAAACATCCCCTCTTAAGACTTCTAATGCAGTACAAAACAGCAGCAAGTGTTTTATTGTTTCCCGTTGCTCCCTTTCCTGGCAAAATCTATAAAAAAACAGCTCCCCACTAGCCAAGCTATATTGAGCCGAAATATCTTTTGTGTTCATTAAGTTACACTGGAACCTCAGGAAAAGGAGGCCAGACACATCAGGATAAATTGACAAAATAGGCGCCAATATTCCCCGTCTTTTGTGGTCTCCCCTCAAGTGACCCATTGAGGTATACTGATGTAATTCATCCACAGTATGGACCCAATCCAGATCGTAAAGCGCTCTTTTCACCTTGCATGGATTGCTGATCAATTCTGCAGGACCGCAGCCACATTTAGACATTAAGTCAGAGTATAGCTCCTCCAGTTCTCTAAGTGCCCCCGAACCCTTTTCCTGACAGATTACTCTGAGCTCTTCAAACAATGATTTTTAGCTTGGTGCGAGGATTTTCTGATATAGTGAGAGGTATCTCCAGTGAGCCCTGGCTTTCAAGGAAGTTAGACCCAATTCATAGCGCATTCCAGAATGTGGGACTGAGCAAGTTATGCAAAGAACTCTGCTCCAAATCAGGGCCTCCAAAAACTGAAAGTAGTCGACAATTGACAGATCATAAACTTCGATCCCGTATGGTATCTTCGGCACAATTTTCCCTTCATAAAAACGAATGGATGGTAAAAGGGAACATCTGCCATATCTAGAGTCAACTCTATAAAGCCTATTCACTAATTTCATTGCCCTTGCATGAAGCCACAAATGAATATCCTTTTGGTTATTTTTTTAAATAATAAAGAAGCACAGATAAAGCAGGGAGTCACTCGTCTCCACTGCACATTTTTCATCAAGCCGGATATTTGCAATACTTTAGTCTTGGTAGGGTTAATTGATAAGGAATTAACCTTCAGAAAGTTGGAAAAACCTTCTAGGAGATGTTGCAGGCCTATGGGCTAGCTGTCAAAAATAAAAAAAATCATCCTCATTGGCTAACCACAACTGGGAATATGCTAGTTCTTCTGTGTCGAGGGTGGGTTTTTTCAGCAGTGGACGTATAAGCTCTTTTGCATTTTTCCTAAATTTACAAATAGAGAATTAAATCTTATCAGGGAAACATGTCTCTTCACTGTGAATGGGTTTGGGGTCTATCTTAAACCTTTGAAGAGACATTAAGTCATGGTTTTATGATGCCTGGGAACATACCACCCCTGGGGGAGGTAGTGACTATCCTAAGAAGAGCATTAAGGGCAGGACCAGCCCATTTTTGAAGAATGGTGGCTGAGTGGATGTCGTTGGTTGAAGAGGTTGGCTTCAAGGGCACAAACATCTGCGAGAGGTTCTCAGTTGAGAGGGGGAACAAGTCGGGCCAGGTTTAAATTACCCATGGGGGATATGGAGAGAGGTCAGAGGGTCTGGAGCATTGGTGTGGAGTCTGATTGTGTTGATCTTGTTCAGAAAGAACGTATTTATAGTTTCACGCTTCACCCTGGATTCTGGTACCAATGGGTCTGACGTGGGGTTTAAGCAGTGTTAGACTCCTGCAAAAAGGGGGTTGCTCCTTTTAGAGGCTGCTGTGATGGTAGTTGTGCAATAATTAGCTGTGAACTTTAATTAACCGTATGTTTGTGCAGAAGGCAGTTCTTTTATAAACCAAGGGTGCACAGGCCCCAATATTCATCACTTTGATTAAGGCAGGGAAGACTTCATGGGCCTAGCTGTGTTTACATGATACAATAGACCTGTTTTGAAAATTGTCTTATATTTTTAAGCTAATTTGGAAGGCCAGCCTGGGAATAGATGGACTTCTGTTCAAGCATTAGATATGACTTAAAAATAACCTTACACAGATCCAAACCTCTGACCTTCGCATAGCATTAAGGTCTCATAAAATGTATCTCTGCAATCAAACATAAGTGTATAATTGAATTAACAGTTTTGCTTTGAGCCAAAGTGCTTGAAATGATTACTATACATTGAATTGTTAGCCTATTTGTAATGCTGCACAAGTACACTTAAAACCTATGAATATTTTGTGAATTAATATTGACGTATGACATCATCACGTGACCATGATACATCATCAGTGCATCATATAAAACAAATTTACCACGTTTACCTCTAAGTTCTATGTAATAAGGGAAGCACACACCAGGAACTTGGGTGATTTATTTATTGTAATCAACCAGAGCCCAGCGGGACTCTGCCTTCACATCTCCATCCCCTCTAACAGCCAACCCTGGAATCCGAACCAACGCTTAACACGTAAGTAAACAAACAAGTGAAGCAAGTGTGGAATTCTACAGCAGTAGAATTCCACACAAGAACATAACATGAATTACAACACGTCTCCCCCTTTACATCACAATCAAAACACAAACACACACCTAACTCACAACATTCACCACTAGCACCCACACACCCAGAACAGAGTGGACAGGAGCAAGGAGAAAAGAAAACGTTGGAAACAGCTGCTACTGTACAATGGCTCCCTTAACATTATCATTACATTTGGAAGGAATTTTCCTCTCCCTGACAGGATGACCATTGAACTTCTCAGGGGCGGTAGCACCAGAGGAAACTAAATCCGTACGTCCTTGAGCACCTCCAGTTCGAACACCTCCACTGACAACCACATCCTTAACAGGAACCAAACTTGCATCAAACTCTTTGCAACCTGACGGCACCCCGGATGGCACTCCAACATCCTCGCAACATGAATCAGGATTTGGACTTCCTGCTTCCACAAAATCAGAATGACCAGACGGAACTGCAGGCGCCACTCCAGAATCACTCCCGCCAAAACCGGCAACTATGGATTCTCCGTCCAAACCAGCATCCACATCACCCAATCCGGCATCTATGGATTTACCTCCCCCACGGGACTGCTGGACCCTTTCCACAATGACCACCCGCCTCAGGTTCCACCTGGATCCATCGTCGAGCTTCACATAGCCACAACCTTTCTTAACCACAACCCGGGGCTACATGTACTTACTAGCCCCCTTAGCCACAACACAAACCTCGGGTTCTTGATTTGAACATGATCCCCTACCTCTACCGACAGAGGTCTCCTGCGCCTTAGTTGTCCCTGCAAGAAAGACGCTTGCTTAAGACGCACCCTATTCAACACCTCTTGCATGTCAACCTGCGACTGAGTACCACCACCCAGAGCAGGGTCCCTCAATTTCAAGCCAGGTCTCCTTCGCCGCATCCGCTCAAATGGGGAATGATCCGTGAGAGCCGAATTAGTAAACCTGTAAGCCTTTAGATCTTCAGAGACAACATTCTTCCACGGAAGCCCATTAGCGAGAGCCAGCTGTATGGCCCCTTTCACAAAACGATTCATGCGCTCCACTAGACCATTGGCCTCTGGATTATACCGTGAGACCCTATGGTGACGGATTCCCAAGTTCTTCAAAAACTCCTGCATATGGTCGGGCACGAATTGTACCCTGTTGTCCGTAACAATACCGGCAGGCACACCCTCTCTGTCAAATACCATAGCAAGGAACTCCACCACCTTCTCAGTCGTCACAGTGGACAAAGCAGTAGCCTCCACCCACCTGGATGTATAATCCACCATGACTACTATGAACCTGAGACCACCTCCTAGAGAGTCTATAGGGCCCATTATATCAACTGCCACCTTCAACCACACATCCTCGGGAATTTTGACAGGGTAGACAGGCTGAGGTGCTGGAGTTTTGCTCTTATCACTGGCAGAACATGCCGCACAATCCTTAACCACGTCTTCTACGTCGCCATCCATTCTAGGCCACCAGTACACCTCTCTCAGCCTTCTCTTAGTCATGGACCTCCCCAGGTGTCCCTCGTGGGCTAAGGCCACAAGCTTCCCTTTAAGTGACTCTGGCAGAGTCAACCTCAGACCCCTGGGGACACCCCAAGGACCCTCAGACAGCTCTTGCCAAACATGACCATAAAGCTTAGACAAATTTTCACTCAGGATCCCACTCCTTAGGGCAGCCCTGATGTCAATTAACATTGAGACCCGGGAACACTCCTCACTCCACACCTGTTCACAAACTGCAGGAACCACACTAGCAACCAAGGTACACTCGTCGCCTACCACCTCCTGAACTTCATCAACACCTCCAGAACATGGAAAACATGACAAACAATCTGCGACAGCATTCTTTACTCCGGAGACATACTCGATCCTGAAGTTGAATTCACTCATGTCAGCCATCCATCTCATAATTCTGGATGAGGCATGTGACAACCCCTTTGTTGTCAAAACATGCACAAGTGGCTTATGGTCTGTGCGAAGAGTGTATTCGACCCCTCATAGAAAGGTCCTGACATGTTTTGAGGCCCATACCGTAGCTAACGCCTCCCTTTCTATCACAGTTTTCTTTTGTTCCGCATCTCTAAAAACCCTGGAAGCAAAAGCAATGGGGCGGAATACACCACCATCCTTCTGTTCCAATACAGCTCCAATTCCGTATTCAATAGCGTCAACCGTCAGAACAGTTTTCCTGCACGGGGAGAAGGAACCTAATGAAAGAGCCTGATCCACTTCCCTTTTCAAATTAACAAATTCACTTTGGCATTGATCGGACCACTCAAAGTGAACACCCTTCCTCAGCAAGGCTCTCATGCTGACAGTTTTGTCAGCATAAGAAGACACAAACCGACTATAATATTTAGCAAGGCCCATGAAAGACCTCAGTTGTTCCTTGTTCACCGACGAAGGAGCACCCATCAACACCTTCACCAAGTTCTCCTTGGGACGCATACCTTTGGCATTTAGCTTATGTCCAAGGTAAGTTACACTGGGCACCCCCACCTTACACTTGCTAAACTTAACTGTAAGGCCACTCCTTCTAAGGACCTCCATCACCTGCAATACCCTACTGTCATGTTCGGCGCAAGACCTGCCCCAGACCAATATGTCATCTTGGAAACATTCCACCCCTTGAATGCCTGCAAATAACTTCTGCATTACTTTCTGAAACAACGCGGAAGCAGATGCCAACCCGAAAGGCATCCTACAAAAATGAAATGCACCAAAGGGTGTGACAAAAGAGGTGAGTGGGTGAGACTCTACATGTAGATCTATCTGGTGGTAGGCGGATGAAAGGTCGAAGGTGGAGAAACAAGAAGCCCCAACCACCAAGGAGAGCATCCCGTTGATGTTCAGCAAGGGATGTCTGTCAACCCAGATGCAAGAGTTAAGATCCCTAAAATCTACGCACATCCTCATGTTGCCATCTGCCTTACGTGCCAACACCACCGGGGCCAACCATTCAGAACACTCCACTTCCTCTATGACCCCGGCCTCCGTGAGCATGGTCAGTTCACCCTTTAACTCATCCTGAGCCACTACAGGAACCCTTCTGACTTTCTGACTTACTTTCAAGGTTTTCCGCCGTCAGCAGTGTTGCTAGCCCAGCACTCCCATAATCCTCACTCACACGCAACACCAGAATGGCCTTGCCGGGGCGTATCTCGATCTCTAAGGCAGCCTGTTCATCCCATCCCACAACAGGATCCCCTTTGTAAGCCACATCAAGCTTTCCCCGGGTCTTGCGTCCCTCAAATTTGATGGTGACCCACTCGAACCCCGAAACCTTGATGGGGACGGAGCCATAGGCGCACGGACTGATGTCTGAAGGGGACAAATCAGACACCCTCTTCTGGAATTTAGAAACGTATAGTTCAGGAGAAACCATAGTATAAGGGGACCCAGTATCCACCATCATCTCCACGGGCACGTCATTGATCGTCAATGTGGCCCAAGAGCTTTTTCTTCCGCAGCCCACACTCAAAAACAACCCTTCTCTTACACCTCCACACACGGGTTCAGAACACCCAACATAGCCTACCACTGTCACATCCTCCCCATCATTATTAGCATCCACCATCATCACAGTTTCTCTGTTGGGTGCAGCGCTCCTGCGCATACGAGCATACTGCCCCTTCCCTTTCCATCTCCTACAGTCCACGGTGGAAGCGGACCACTTTTTCGACCCTGCTATGTGTCCCCACCAACAACACTTTTTGCACACATCCCTTGACACAGACATCCCCTTGGCGTCCTTGTATTTGCTCCGGGGCATCACCGCATGCACAACCTCTCCCTTGTCCGCCATTTCCTTCACACTTGTCTGGACTCTTCCACAGTCCGTGATATCTCAATAACTTTCTCCAAGGGAGGATCCTTCTCTATCCACAGTCTTTCCCTGACCCTGGAGTCGCTTGTCTGCATCATGACTTGATCGCGGATATATTCATCTATCAAACCTGTGAACTTGCATGTGGCTATCAGAGTACGAAGAGCTGTTATATATGAGTCAATGCTCTCGCCTGTTCCTTGTGCCCTAGAGAAGAAATGGTACCTTTCAAGTACCACGTTGGCCCTCTTTCCAAAATGCACCTCCAACTTGCCGAGGGCAGTCTCATATGCCAGTACCACATCCTGAGCAGCGTCACCCCCCTCGCCACTCTCGGGGCGGGGTGCATACACATTAGGCCCCGGAAGATGTCTGAAAATTCTGAGTCCCTCAGTGCCCAGGCAATTTAGTAGGGCAGCTTCTTTATCATCATCCGTGAGTCTTGCTCCCCCAGCAGCCCCGATATACACTTTGAACGTATCAACTCATAAATCCCATGCAATAGCTGGTTCTCCAGGATTGGGCAGAAATGCATGCGGGGGCACGTGCATTGCTGTGCTGCATGGTTGACAGGCACCTGGTGCTGGAGTAGTTTAGGTTCGAGATGGGCTCTCTCTAATATAGTTTTCTTCCAGGATGCCACTTTGAGGATGTGTCAATTGTTTCTACAATGGCTGAAAATGTCAATAGGCCACATGAACCCAGCAAGGATTCATCCGCTTCACTATGGCCCCTAATATGCCACAAATCGCTTCTCAGAACCCATCAAGGGTTAATGTTTCGCTGGAGCGTACTGCAAGGATTCATCCGCTTCACTATGGCCCCTAATATGCCACAAATCACTTCTCAGAACCCAGCAAGGGTTAATATTTCACCGGAGCGTACAGCAATGACTGGCACAGTCAGAGAAAACGAACCGCCCTTCCTTATTAGCTCCCTCCCCGGAAGGGCTGCAGGGTCCTTGGTGTGCAGGGAAAGAAGCGCAATTGGCCGCTTTGCTTTCTCAGTTCTGTGCGCTCCTCCCCCTTCCCGTTCAAACCGACTCATGAAAAAGAGATGCAGCTTTGAAGGAGGGAAAGGCGAAGCCGTGGACAGGGGTGCTCTCCCTCCCATTCCCTCACCTGATGCGCACTAAGAGCGACGCTGAAGACGTCGGCGCCGTGCTCGACCCAGACCGGGGATCGCAGGCCTCCAGGAACAGGCACACGGGCCCCTGGATGCTGCCCACATGCAAGGGACTCTCGGCCACATGCACTGGAGGGCTGGGTTGCTGCAGACACTTCGCAACGGCCAAGAGAGATCCGCTCAAAGCCGTCCGCGTTGGCAAGGGAAACCTCACACCCCAAGGAGGCTCTGACTGCGTTGGGAGGGAGCACCTCACTCCACTGAGATTTTGCTCTGACAATATTGGTGGTCCCTCAGCCCGACAGGGGACGTGCGACACCAGGAGAGGGGGCAGGACCATAGCCGGTGGGTGCACTAGTCCGGACAAGGCACTTGAGTTGACCAGGTTGATTACCTCGTCGCCAGTGTAATAAGGGAAGCACTTGGGTGACTTCTTTATTGTAATCAACCTGAGCCCAGCAGGACTCTACCATCACATCTCCATCACCTCTAAGAGCCAACCCTGGAATCCGAACGAACGCTTAAGTAGTAGAATTCCACACAAGAACATAACATGAATTACAACAGTCTACTTTCAGACGTGTAAGTTCAATTATAGGTGATTCAGATCTAAAATAATCAATCAGTATTGATGTTTGATTTAGCACATGTTGCATTTGTAATAAATAATATTTTTAAAAGATAAAAATAAAAGTATCTCACATCATTATCTATTTAACAGCTGATCAACCTATATTTGTTGAAATGTTAATCATTTCATTAGGTATAATTGTTATTGATATTTCAGAGGTGATCCATATACCAGTTATTGCTTCATGGCCGGTATTTTCCTGTCATCTTGTTGGCTAATATTGTCACCTGAACTTGATCGATATGAGTCTTTATTAATACTCATGTGACTATTTTGACTATGTATCGTCCCCTAGTGCTTGAGTTTTATATTATTAGACTTCACTCTGATGCCGATGTTAAAAATAGTTGTGTTGTCAATGCTACCAAATCTATTGGAAACAGTAAAGATATTCACCCTGTTCTGTAGGTTAGTATAGCTTAATATATGTACTCATTCATATGACTACCTAGGATTTCATGCTATACTGAACATGTCACTGACCTTTTCTCTGTTCAATTAAGCTTATGTAAATTGCGGTACTGTATCAAATCAGCAGTTCTTGTGTGAGGAATCGTCTTGTTGATATCTTTTCACTGTCCATATTTTGAGCTTCAGTTATTAGACATTGTAGACAGATATATATTGGTGAGTCATAAAGGAAAATCATGTCATGCTCTGTGTTCAGACCCTGAAAGGTGGTTCTCCATTTACAGATGCCTTTTGCTTCTTCTTTTCTCAGTTTGAGTTCTCTGTCAGGGCAGTGGTAGCTTCAGCTCCTGGCTACCAATCATGCCAATATGTTCTCTGGTATGAATTCTGAGTTCCCTAGTGTTGCTTCCAATATACAATTTACCACTTACAGATTGAATTCCATATAATACATAATTAGATCTACAGTTATCTAGTCCTTTAATAGTGACTTTCTGTCCAACTCTAGTTGTGAAAACCTTGACATTATTATACACAAATCTACACATTATGTGCCTCATTTATATAAGCCTTCCAAATGCAACCCATATTTTCCTAGGTTCTTTTGGATCATAAAATCTGGACACAATCTTTTTTAAACACCTTTATTTATTGCCCAACACTTCTCTGGCATATTTTACCACTTCCATACATTGCCAACTTGCACATTAACATTACAATGTGGTAAATCTAGTTCCATTAACTTCCCACAGGACAATGCCAGCACTACGACCCGTTCTCCATACGTGCAACTTCAACCTCTGAGTGCTATCTCCTGAAGTCGACCTAGCTGTCCTTTGGTCTAGAAGGACCCGTTAGAGTAACTATATAGACCTCTTCATTCATATTGGCCCATGTAACATCACTTTGCCAGCTCTCTATATGGGGCTGATGTTTATTTTTTTTCAATTACTTATTATGCATTTTTTTGAAGTAGTAGCCCCAGATTGACGAATCTTTGTTTACTTTTAGGAATATCTTTACATAATCCAAACAAACATTGTTTTGGTTCTTGGATAATATGTACACCTGTTATCATTGAGAATGTTTCGCAAATCTCAGACCCGAGGTTGCACAGAACAGGGCACTGCCATAAATATGGAAATACCCTGTGTCCTCTGCCTTAAACCTAGGACAATGACCTTCAAAAGCTTGTTGAAATAACTTTAGTTTCGTTGGAGTATAATGTACTCTAAGCAATATCTTGAACTGAATATCGCTGAATTTAGCATTAAATAATCATCTGTTTTGTCAGTTCACACATCTTTACACATTCCTCCTCAGTGATCGCACCACCCATGCCCACCACACACGTATTTATGAATTTTGCTTCAACTACAGGCATCTGCTCCTGCAGCATTCTGTACAGTGTAGCACAGACAGAAGACCCTGGCACCCCTTTGACTTTGCAAAATATGTAGCGCCTGCCTTCTCGCATGGTTACCATGGGAATGTTGGCCATTTAGCCTTGAAGGCCACCCTTGACCTATAATATTGCAGCAGCCTATTGGTGGTTCCCCTACTTGGTACATTTCGATCATGTAATCAAGAGAAATACCCCATCTGGAAACATATCACACATTACCCCCAAACATGACACATCTCACTGAGATTGTATCCATTTGTATGCCCATGGTAGGTGGAATGTCCAGAAACCCCAAAGTGGTCTCCTCCTATAGTACAGATCTACCACCCCTGTTTTGACAAATAGCCTTTTCCATGCTGCCAGGGTAACCCCAAGTGGGTCATTAGGGCAATTGGCCCTATATCTCTTTGCTTAATAGGAGCACGCTAGGGTCCGCTGCCACTGTGGCAAGTTTCTCCAGCCCTACATGTGGAGGCTCCTGGTCTGTGTAGAACCAGTAAGATGCCAACAGTGCCAGAGCAGCCACCCAGTACAGTTCAAAGTCAGCTGTTAAATTGATCCATTTGTTCTATACTGCCCTGGAATGCCTCAAAAATGTAGAGTATCTGCCATGCAGGTATTTGAAGAACCCTTTACCTGCCCATATTGGGATATTGATGATACATATAGTAGTTTGGGTAATGTTACCATTTTGATAAGCGTCAACCGCCCTGATAAAGACAACAGTAAATATGACCACCTCTGCACCCTTGACGTTAATTGTTGTATGCATGCATCGTGATTTTGAGCATCTAAGGCATGTTAATACGCAGGTATCTATTACCATGTCAAGTTGTAAGTATTGTGTGGTTCACTCATAGGGTCAGTTAAGTGAAACATCTCCGTCTTGATGTAATTAACTGTGAACCCAAATAAGTGCCCAAACCGAGTTACATCTCTCATGATCGGTCCAAATTTTTTTCCAGGTCTTTCATGTATATAAGGATATCATGAGCATATAAGGAAATAATCTCGGGTCTCCCCAACAAGCGCAGCCCTCTGCTGCATTCTAGTTAAATCAGCTAATGGTTCAATACTGACGGCAAACAGCAATGGGGACAGGGGACATGCTTGTCTATCATATCATATCAATCGTGCCTCTCTCTAGCCTTATAAGTTCAGACAATAACCCATTTACTCTCACCTTAGCTAAAGCTGCATATACAGCAGTTGAACGTATTTCACAAATTGGGGGCCAAACCTGCATTTTACCAACACTGCAAATAGAAATTTCCAGCACACAATGGACCGTCTATTTGTGCCATTACATTGAACAGTCAACGGAAATTATATGGTGTTGTTCTACCTTGGATGAACCTGTACTGGTCCGGGTGTATGATATGACTCAGGTATGGCATCAACCTATTTGCAAGGACCGTGGCAAATATTTTCATATTTGTGTTGATAAGTGACAATTGCCTATAGGAGCCACACCTCTCAGCAGATTGATCCGGTTTATATAGCAAAATAATAATTGCTTCATGCATGGTGTCCAGCAGGACCCTGGTATGCAGGGCCTCTTCCCAGACAGCCCACAAATGCGAGGCAAGGACCATGCCATACACCTTGTAAAAGTCAGGGCCCAGGCCATCCGCCATTTGGAACATAAGGCCATGATGGATATAAGGTCTGCTGGTTTTTGGACCTTGTGTCAGCACTTCTCAAGAGCTGTCATCGAACACCTGTTGATTGTGAAATCTGGAGTATACAACAAGGCATATGTTTTTGAAGCAAAATTAACTACCAACTCTTTAGAGCTTTCGCAAATGGTTTCTAACAGCAAGGTGACATTCACTTAGGTCGGGACGTTGGAGAAACTGCTATCCAGCAACTATTCTGAAAGTTTTTGAAGGAGCAGCGTGCCACCTCAAAGCATTTATCCAGTCCCATGTAGGTGGTTAGTGAGTATGTTATGAGAATTCGATGCTTGCACCTCTATCCAGTCTGTGCAGCTTATGAAGGGGATAGAAGATAAGATGATCTCTTGGGTATTAACCCCTAAATAGTGTGGGTGCAAGTAGGCATTGTGTTATGTGCAACAATTCTGCCATGAACAGGCATGAGTCTCAGTTTTTTGGTTGCTTAAGTCCTGGGATGTTTTAAGTCCCCAATGAAGATGTTGTTTACAAGAAAGACTAAATATGTAGAAAGTAAGACTGCAGTCTCTTCTAGTGAGGTTCTACACCTGTGAGAAAGTCTATAAATCAGGTGGAAAGTGCCAGAGTACTTGGTGATAGAGGGAAGTGGCAGGTGAGTGTTTCCATCAATACATTATGACTGGGTTTTGGGTTTAGAAGGTGTACTGTTGCAAAGGGCAAGCTCGGGATTAGTCATTTCGGTGTGCCTTTTAAACAGTAGAGCCATTTAATTTGGTATCTTTGCAATGCGCCTAAAATGATACTTCTTTTTCCAGGACAAAATATCTGTTTGAGTGCATTTAGCGTGTATTTTGCCAGCCAGTACATCACGGTTTGCAATGTACAATTTGCAGTTGTCTCCTTCTCCATTTCCTTACCAGTTGGATTATATTATTAATGAATCACTTGTAGACATCTTTTCCTTTAGATTTAGATTATGTTTCATAGTTGTGGATAGGTCATCTATGACTTGTTATAATTGTGAATAAAACATTGAGTAATGTGTCAATTAATTTTTGTTGGTCTTCTGAAATGTGGGGAACAGAATAGGCGGTGAACTTCTGCAGAAGCATTCTTAATAGACCTGAAAGATATGGAGAATTGCTATTTTTTCTTGCAGTTATCTTGGTAACCGATGGAGTAGTTCATGTTTGCTTGCTATAAGTAAGTAAGTAAGTGTTCAGACCAGGGGCATGCTTTAGGAGACTCTCGTTGCACGATGGGCTATAGAACACATCGGGTGAAGCTCTCTCTAATAAGGCATTCTGGCCAAGAATTCTTGGGCATGGTTGTTACTTGTGAAATGTAACCAAATGTTCATGCCTCAGGTAATGAACATGGCATTTGTGGTTGTTTTTAAATGTGGTCATAGGATTCCATTGACTCCCTAAGTAACATGGGCTCGATCCAATTGGGTGATATATTTTGGATATTGGTCATTGGGTCTACATTTTATGAAAATTTGATTATGACCGCTTGGGTAGCATGAGGGAGTGGGTGCGTTATTATGGGTTTTAGATGCCATTGGTACTGCTGTACACACATACATGTACCCAACAAATAATATAATTGAATATTTGTTAAATTAACAAATTAATACAATTATCTACTCCTGTAGTTTCCATCTGAAATAGAATCTGCATGCTTTTCATACAACATTTAGTTATTGCTAAGGGTAAAGGACCAGCTCAAGAGAGACAGATTATGATAGAAGTCTTTATTATGCTAATAATAAATGTAGACATCTAAGGGAATTTCAGCAATCATTTAGCAAAGTTCAAAGTTAAAATAATCACAATCACATGGCTGAATTTAGCCTGTAACAAATGAGTCAGACCTCCAAGGATTTGAACTCTCAGATTTTTTGCAGATATTGCCAGCGAGTGATTCACTCATCGAACTCGCTGGAATATCATTATTGGACCATCCCTTGTAGTACGTAGTTTGAGTGTTTTAGAGTACACGTTGGCTTTATTCAAAGATGAAAAATCAGTACCTCCAAAGCAGAGACAACTCTGTTTTTGAAACTACTTTTATATGTATAAGACAATCAGAGAGCCTTAACAAATTCACTAACACACTAAAATGTAATCAACAACGCGGTACGACAAACACATTTTGGGTGGTTTACATATGCATACCTTTTTATATATTGAATTTTCTGTTGGAATAGTTTCCTGCAAAAGGTTTTTTACTAAGAAAGCATTGTTAATGCTCTAATATTATTGAAGTATAAGTCTTTATATATTAATACTTGATGTTATTATTAAAAATCCAAATGATGCAGAAATTCTTCTTTACATATTCTGGTGCTCGAGGGTGAAATCTCCTCTTTCTCCCTGATCTCAGGCAAGCCGGAGTGATGACATAATTCTGCCTCCATTTCCCCTGCTAATATCCAGCGGCATCTGCAATTTCCAGAGTCCCTCTGTCTCTGTTCTTCCACTGGCCCATCTTCCTGACAGTCCCTGATTGGCCAGAGCAGAAGGAAGCAGCTTTAATCACCCTTCCCTGCTCAGAAAACGCTATTTTTCATTCCGGTGCTCGAGGGTAAAGACCTCCTCATTCTCCCTGCTCTCAGTTAAGCCATAGTGATCACATAATTCTGCCTCCATTTCCCCAGTTTATTTCCAGCACCATCTGAGCTTTTCCGAGCCCCTCGCACACCATTCTTCCCCTCACCCATATTCCTGCCCCACTCCTGCCCACACCCTCATTGGCTAGAGCACCAGGAAGCACTCTTAGCTGTGAGTACCAGGGCAGCCTTGCCCAGGCAGCCAGCGAAGGGCCATAGGCAAAGGACAGCTCCCTTTCTGGGAAGCTCCCATTCTCTGTTTGCCTCTGTTCGCCCATGGATGGCTGATGAGACATCCTGCAGCTATAACAAGCTAAGGTAACACGGACGGTGAGCCCAGCCATTACTGTTCTCGAATAAAACCCTGCCTCTTCTATATATTTCTAATGACTCATATACTTCTGTGTTCGTGTATATGTTAACACTTCCATTGTGCTTTGCCTTGCAATACTCCCTCCCTGCCTCCTGGATAAACCTTCCTGTCTTGGTGTACTGTTCATGTGTTGTATCTAGTCAATTTTCTAGGTGCTTTTCATGTGTTGGATCTGGTCTGTTATTTTTTAGGCGCTGTTCATGTGTTTAGAGATCTTTTCAGGCACTGTTGATGTTTTCAATCTAGGCATTCTCAACACGCTGCTATTGTTTTGAATCTAGGCCTTCTCTCACTCTGTTGATATTTTGAATATGGACATTTTGTCACACTCTGAATGTTTTGAGTCTAGGCATTTCGTCATTCTGCTGTTGTTTTGAATCTCGGCCTTCTCTCACTCTGCTGATATATTGAATCTAGTAATTTCATCACACTTAATGTTTTGAATCTAGGCATTTCGTCACACTGCTATCGTTTTGAATGTAGGCAATCTCTCACTCTGCTGATATTTGAATCTGGCATTTTATCTCACTGTTATTGTTTTAAATTTAGTAATTTAGTCACACTGTTAATGTTTTGAATTTAGGCATTTTGTCACACTGCTACTGTTTTGAATCTAGTCATTCTCTCACTCTGCTGATGTTTTGAATCCGGACACTTTGTCTCATTGCTGATGTTTTGAATTTAGGCATTTTGTCACACTTTTAATGTTTTGAATATAGGCATTTTGTCACACTGCTATCGTTTTGAATTTAGCCATTTAGTCACACCGTTATTATTCTGAATCTAGGCACTTCTTCACCCTGATGAGGTTTTGACTCTGGACACAATTGATGTATTGAATATGGTCATCTCAGGAGCAGCTCATACTGATCCTAGTTTCATCCCTCAGACCTATGAACTTCCTAGACAGTGAGCACTGCCCTGAACAGTTCTCACAGCAGCGCCACCCTCTCCCTAAATCTACCCAATCCTATTCAACTACCAAATGTTCAGGACACACTCTTGTCACCACCAGGCCTTGTTGTCTTTCACTCACTCCCCACTCCCTTAGCAATCAAATGCCCCTTCACACCCATCCTCCTTTCCACGCTCCCCTTCACCTGACATCCCCCAACACCGCTCCTCCTGTGTCCCTCACATTTGCATGATTAGGGCTGCATGCTGGCACTCTACGGCCCCGAATATCAGCACTATTTACTGCCCCCTAGTCCATGTTCTCACTAATCGACTCCTTCCTTACACATGCAGACACTCACCCCGGCCCCCTTCCTCCCTTCTCATACCCACCATCCCTCCTATACTAACTCCCAGTATCCCAACTTACACTTCCCCTCACTATGCGCAGCACAAGCTGCCCTTGCTAGCACACCATGCTCAACATCCCCTACCACACTCACTCACACCCCTTTGCCCCCAAATAAACCCTGAAACACATGGGCCTCAAGCAAAATAGGATTTCACACCCTCAATTGTTATAATTATAACATGCTTATTACCAGAGACCGGTTCCTAAGCATGAGCCTAGGATTTCAAACCTGTGTTGCTATGTGTTGTCCTGCTTCCAAGACAAATGTGTTGTCCTTGAGCTATCCTGCTGGTCTCTTCTCAGCTATGCCCAGGAACCAAACCCACACTCCCTTTTCATTCCTGCCAGCCCTCTCCTCCCACTCCCAACCCTGTCCTGGATTTCTTCACCTTCCTGCTAAAACTCCAATCCCCTACCAGCATCCCACATTCCCCACCACCAGGAATCCCCTCTGTGCCTCCTGCCACTCCCTCCTCATCATCTCCCCTCCAATTATCGACCCCGCTCTCCTCAGCACTACAACTGCTCTACCCTGCAACCTCCGCAGACAATCCTCCTTCCCTGTCACCCCTCTCTGACACCCCCACCCAAACCACTCCACCCATACCCAATCCTACCAGACACCAGAATCCACACCAGCTATCATGCCTGCTCATTAATGCCAGATATGTCTCCAAAAACAAATACAGCATGTTTTACCTTATTTCAAATGAAAACCCTGACATCCTATTAATTACAAAAACCTGGTTCACCAACGACTATGTACCCATCGCACATGAGGCTTTATCCCCTGAACTAGCCATCTGCCATAAACAACACCTCAGAACCTTAGTCTTGGGAGGATAGCTCAGGGGCAATGTGCTCGTCTTGGAAGCAAAACAATGAGGAGCAACACAGGTTTGATCCCTGGGTCCACGCTTAGAAAACTCTGGGTATTAAGCATGTTATAAATAACCCATTACAATTAACAATTACCTCTCCATCGTATCCACTGAGAATCTACCCTGTAACACTGAATGTGTATAATTACTAGCAAAGATCCACCTCCACTCACAGCTTCCTACTCCTATATTGGCCTGCTGGCTATAACAGGAACTTCACCCACTTCATCAGTGACTCCCTATCGACCGCCCTAATCCAGCATTCATCCATCACTATTTTAGGAGACTTCAACATCTGATTTCGACATCTCCACTGACCACTAACCCGATGACCCGTTCTCTCACTGACAACTTGGAAGCTCTTAGCTTGACAGAGCTGATATCCCTCCCAAATCACGCCTCAGGGCACGCCCTAAATGCCTTATTCAGCACATCGGATCTAATCTCCACCATCCCTCCTCATCCTCTAATCTGGACAGATCACTATGCTATATTATTTTCCCTCGGGCATCCTTCCCTTGCCCCGCCAATGACTCCTCGACCCCTCCCCCAGCCACCCCCCCCTGGAATAAAGTTATCAAAAACCCTGATCTAGCCATCTCCCTTCTAAATATACTTCCAGATCTCCCACACTATGAAGGACACCCTCCATCAACCTTTTTGATCTTTGACTCTCCAGCGCCCCAATGCCACTCACTCCAACAAGATGCATCTCTCAGAGATTGTGCCCCAACCCGAAGTGGTGCATACCCTCCCTCAAATCCCTTAAAACCCTCAAACATCACCTAGAGCGAACTTGGAGGACTAACCCCTCCCCTGAAAGCAAAACCACCTTTGCAAAATTTAACAGGGCCAAAAAAACATTCTATGGCGACTGAATCTCTAACTTCAATAACCCAAGCAGGGACCGCCAGAAGATCATTGATGACTTAAAGTTTCCAGCGACTTAATTCCTCCTTCTCCACACTCCCAATCTTTCTGCTACACACTATCTGACCACTTTCACAACATCGCTATTGATGGACACCACTCTATACTCTCCAAACTAGCTTTGGACAAACCACCTTCCTCCCGCCCTTCACTCTGTCCTATCCCTCCACTGTCCACTTGACCAATCCTCTCCTCATTCATGCCAATTTCCCAATCTGAATTCTTCAAACTCCTAGCACTAAGCCGACCCTCGGGTTCTCCTGGAGATCCCTGTCCCGCTGCACTCTTCAAAAACATCCTAACAACAACGTGCATTTGAAATGTCGCTGGGTCCATTATTAACAATTCTCTCTTGTCTTGTACCTTCCCGAAAGGCCTTCAAAACCTCTCTTGTCAAGCCCCCTCTAAAAAACCTCTCTCAACCCACTCCTTCCTTCAAAATACTGCCCTATCTCTAAAACCCGCTTTATTGCAAAACTGCTTGACTGCACTGCTTACAAGCCACTTTCCCTATTCACAGAAGCCGACATGCCCCTCGACCAATTCCAATCGGGCTTCAGACCCCTCTGAGGAACCGAAATCCTCACTTGTGTCCATGTGGGATGATCTAAAAAGAACAGCTGACTCAGAAGGGTGTGTTGCACTCATCCTCCTTGATCTATCTTCTGCTGTTGACACCTTTGACCCCGCAATACTCATGGGCAGGCTTTACACACTAGGCATCAGAAACTCTGCTCTGAAAAGGATCTTGTCATTCCTTTCTAAACGATTGCAAATCATGCGCCTTACACCTTTCACCTCTTCCCCTCACCCCGTTTCCGATAGAGGTCTTTCTGGGAGCCTGCCTGTCACCCCTTCTCTTCAATCTCTATCTCAGCCCACTGGCGGCACTCATCAGCTCTCATAACCTTTCATGCTATAACTATGCAGATTATGCCCAGATCATTTTCATGATCCCCAAGATACCAACATCACACAGATCCAACAACTCCTCCTGCCCCACTGCAATCGACCACTGGATGACAGCCAACCACCTTCTCCCCAACCCTGGCAAAACTGAAATCCTACTATGCAGCAAAACGGCTCTCATCCCCCAACCAATACCCTGACCACACTCCCTAGGGGCCCCACCTGCTTCTTTCAAGTCTGTAAAATGTCTCGGATGCATATTGGATTCAGAGCTATCACTCTCCCAACACATCAACTCCGTGTCAATAACTTGTGACTTTAACTTAAACATCCTAAAGTGAATCGTCCCTTATCTCTCCTACCCTCATAGACTCTGTGCAACAATTGCCATCCCTCCCATCTAGACTATGCCAACTCCCTCAATCTAGGTGTCCCAGCACATCAGCTCAGGAAACTACTAAGAATCCAAAACTCTGTGGCCAGACTCCTCCTTGCCCTCTCACCTAGAGAACATATCACCCCTGCCAAGAGCACTCGCTACCATCCTACCAGAATCCTCGGATCAGGCTTGACAATCCGTCTCGTAATCCCTGCTCACAACTCCACCAAAATGGGAGGATGCGCCTTCTCTGTCCAAGCCCGCTCTATTTGGAATTCCCTTCCACTTCACATCTGCCGCAAGAAAGACTACCTCTCTTTGAAAAAGGCCCTCTAAATGTAGCTATTTTCCACCTCATTCTGACACATGTAGTGAAAGGAAGTCTCTCCATCATCTCCATCACGATAGCATCACTCATCCAACCCCAGCCACGTGTGTATCCAAACCTGTTGCTCTGCAAGGTGTAGCATAACACTGTTGAGGAGGGCCCAAAATCCCAGATAGGCTCAGAGGTATTGAACTCAGTCCAAACAAGACTCAATGATGGAGTAGACAAAGTGCACGGCAAAACCCAGTTTTATTCACATCAAGACAAAGCCAGAGCAGCATACAAGTATTAAAATCTTATTGCACTCAACATGTTAATCAAAAACAATTGCGTAAGTATTACAAATACATCATAAATGATGTCACAACATATCAGTTCACAAAACCTATGGGGAATGGGTATAACTAAATATAGAATGCATGGGGGTTAAACATTTAATTGGGTTACAAGTATCTGATGGCTCTACCTGGAACCATCCCTATATTGACAATACATTGTCTATATGACAAGTGGTTGGTTGGCATACTACTTCATGGGCGGTGTGACATCAAGCATTTTGATAGGTTGACTCTTTACTAACCAATCGTGGACACTTGGCAGGTCATCAAGAGTAAGATGTAGAGTGGGGGAGAGAGGACCATGGACTGCTCTTCTTACAATTAAAAGTTTACCATCCCTCATTCTCAAGCCATAAAATCCGGCAATCCCTTTGTACTTGACTTTGTGCCGTGATTCGTGTCTACATGTGATTTTAGGGAGAATCACAGGTGCCATATTCTGTGTTCGCTTCTAATGTCTAGGTCATGTGCAAAGAGACAGTGTATGAAATCGACTTAACTTATATTTCTTAATGTTTTGGCTAATATAAATGTAGGTGTTGTGTTTTCTCTTGCTGCTGGGAACACTCTTGGGTTATTCTTCATGTAATCTTTTGGCTTACCGTTATACTGCACTTGGCTATCAAAGGATGTTTGCGTCTTTGTTAAACCTTAATTAATCTAGGAGTATGCTGCTTGCATCTTGGGAACCGTTATCTCGTGCCTTCATTCTGCTGTCCTCAAACGCCCTTATTTCCTCTAACCTGTGTGCTTGTTGCCAGCTTCTGTCTGAGCTCTGCATGGATGTGTGTTTTTGTGGATTCAGACTTTTGAGTTTTTTGAGGAAGCCTTGAGGCCTTTGCTATTTGTGAGATATACAGTGACTTCCATCTTTAAGAAGATGGCTTCTCAATTACGCTCTTGTTTCCGTGTTAGAGAGTTATATTTCTGTGTCCTTCATGTTGCATTTACCTTATACATTGATCATGTTAATATTCTTCATGTATAAATGTATATATTACCTATTGTATGTGTTCTTCATGTGGAGTGCATGTATGCTTTGTATCTAATGTATGCCCTTTTACTGTTAATTTAATTTGAATTCTTTTGTCATCTTCAGCTCACATTGTCCCCAAGCCGTGCTGTACCAGTGGTGGAACAGAAAGGCTGTCTCTGGGAGCAACGTCTCTCTCCTTTGTGGTATTACTGCGGGGCAGGGGCATAAGTTATGGGTGTATTTATCTGCCTCCTAACGAACCCACTGGTATTGCACACACAGTCGGCCCTTCTATATGCCTGACCTCATAGAAAGCTTATTGTAGCACAGCCAGCCCGACTAACTGCCTATCTCGGCCTAAGCTCACATGCATTCTAAGCCTTCAGACAGCCTTCCCTCACCTTGAACCCGGTATTAGGATAGCATGTCCTCCACATTTACTTCTGTCATGACACCTTGAAGACCCTCCATTATAGCCCATCTATTGCGCGTATATGTATGCGGATGGACAGCAAATTGCAATTAAATATAAGATAGTAGCCTCGATATCGCACCAGAACACAATCAAATAATCAGTCTATCACGCTTATAAGATGCATTATGATGGCTTGTTCATGACGCTTAGAAGATCTCTTACAGCAAATGGGCTAGTGGGACTAGGGGACTCCCTTACACGGACAACCTGAATAAACAGTGGCACCAATAACAAAACTCTATTTGAGCCTCAACGTACATATAAATGCACCACTTTGGTGGACACCTGCTGCAGACATGACTACCCACGCAGAATACAGCGACCCACCAGAATACAGCGCTGACCTATGACAACATTCGGTCCAGCTGGACACATACAGAGTCTCTTGCACTCAAGCACTCTCCTGACCTCCCTCAGCACCCGTCCACATGTTTGACCTCTTGGGTTGCTTACTGGAGCCTGGCCAGCCGACCTAATTCCTTATCTCGGCCAAATGCACGCACTCATCCTAAGCCTTTATGAGAATTTCCCATTTATTTTCGACTGCAGTCCCTGAGGGCATTCCCACCTTAAGCGCCCTGAGACCATAGTAATGGGAAAAGGTGCTTTATAAAAGGCTTCTACAATACAATACATAACAATATACTCATAAACCTCTGTTGGTTTCGAATTACACAGATTTAGTTAAAAGTGTTTTTTTTTCTTTACACCCCAAATCCTTGTCTTTTGGGAATTTAGGCTCTTTCCATTGAAAGCTTTAATCAATAATGCATACAAAACTGGTAGTTCGAAAAAACATTTTGGAAACCTATTGAGCCTGATTCATAAAGTGGTTTTAATGGTATTTCCCATTGAAAAACACTTTGGGAGTCAGGCCCCATAGTGTCTAAGACAATGCCAAGACATGGGAATGATTTAAGCCTTGCAGAAGCAATGTCTTTTAATAAAATGGAGGCTAGATGGGTGACAGAATGGCCAGCATTGGCGGTCTGTAGCGGGCAACATCACTGCAATGTCTGGCTTGCGTTCAGAACGAGCCAATCGGGTTGAAGAAGCGCTATACAAATCACTTCAACACAATTTATGATGCACTGAGTCAAGGGATCCAGATACGATTTTGAATTGGGAGTATTTTATTCCCAATACTTTGAAGCTGGGAAGTAAAATGATATGATGAAAAACATGCATATAATAGTTTAGTCAATCACATTTACTTCGACTATGGTTTGGTCGACTCTTGTAGGTCGTACAATATATATATATATATATACATATATATTTGTTTTATTTATTTAAATATAGATTAGTGGGTCTATGGGGTGAGGGTGGGGTGTAGAGTCGCGGGAGGAGGATATAGGGGCAAGCCCCCATTTTAAAAACATGTGTGTGACTTGGAAGATTCAACAAAAAAAACGTAGTCGAAGTAAATGTGGCCGGTGTAGCCACATAGATCGTAAAAAAATGGATTCCTTATGGGGTATTTTTTGACATAAGCACAAATATCATTCAACTCTAAAACCTACATCCTTTTTGTAATCCATGCTTCCGTGCACCTAGTAATTCATGCAAACTAAAAGATGCGTTGTTACCCAACGTTTCCTCTTCAGATCAGAAAAAACTATGAGGTGTGTCACTGCTCTGCTGGTTCCGCTGATTAGGATGCACAGCTATAGAGCTATTTTTTCTCCCTATTTTTGGGGGGAGTATTTACTTGATTGGAGGGAGCAAAGGAGGCTGGCACACCGCGTAGCTGTAGGGCTCATTGAGTGCACAGATTTCGGCACCGGGCACCGGGCTATCATCCATCACTGCCCTGGGGTATCGCGGCTGTGACATAATAGCCATCTGCAATGACTTTGTGGGCGATGCATCTAATCTGCAGCATATGCCAGCTCTTTGCGGGCCTCGGTGGGGAAAGGCATTGTGTGTGTATCTTCCAGATCGTCAGACATTTCACGGCTCGTGGCTAAGCCGAGGGACTGCATGGCTGCCTATCCGTGCCCACACATCACGTGAGAGGGTCCGCTGTTATTCTGCATACCATTCAATGAGATTCCTTTGAAAAACGAGGCGAGCGCTATAGTGCATTCTTTCCTCTGAGAATTGCTTAAAAATGTCCTTAAGATAAAAGGAGTGTATTTTTAACAGGACAACACAACATATTTTACTGAGAACATATGAAAATCAATAAGCTTTTATTGCCGGTATTTTCATGTCTGATGCCAAGAATGTGCCAGCCACCTATCCATTTATAAAATAACTCTTGAATTCAGAGTTCGCACAAAATGGAAATTCTTGGTAATAGACACATTTCACGTTTCATCATGTCCTTGTAAGTAAACGTATTAATATGACTTGTGTTTCATTTTCTTAATAATTGAAAATCCCACGATAAAATAGCGCTCACCCCCACACCTGTGGCATGTGCAATTAAGTCATTCCAATGTACCTAAATATATTGAAATAGTAGATTGTATCTATACAAATAATATGTCATAACGAGGCATGGAGTTTTCTTGCTATCAAAAACCACTGGTACCCTAGTGCCATGGTCAAAGTGTGTGGGAACTAAAGGGAACAAAGGCCCTCTACGTTTCAATGACATTAGCAATCGTTCCACTACTCTGTGGCATCCAAGCACCGTTCCACTGACAGCAGGGAACGACAGCTTTTTCCCTTTGTTTTTGGGGATTCAAACCTGGGCTCCACTGTGTGAATTGATGCAGGCACAGCTGTCTGTACAGGTAATGGGAGTGGGGTTTTGTGGCTAAAGTCCTGGGCGGCAAATCTTTTAAGAGGTGCGATTGGTGGGTGATTGGAAAGGGAAGGGTTCATAAAGCTGCATGCTGTGGTGGACAATGATAGAAACTAATGACGGTCAATGAAATGCCTTTTCTTTCAATGGTTTCTTCACTCTTGATAAAACTATTGAAAACAACAGCGTCGTGGAGTGGAGGAAAGGCAGCACTCAGGCATGGGGTTTGAAATGGGGTGAGTATTGGGTGGGTGGGGTGTGGGTTGTTGCTAATGGGAACATAGTTCCTCTACTTTTTTTTTACACTTTTACCTTGGCCCTAGAGATCAAGTAGCAGACTGGGAAAAGTATGTGAAACCATGTTACTTTTAGTCGCTGATGGTGGGATTTTATTTTACCAGACTCCTATGGGTCTGCGACAGCAGTCTGTACTTTTTCATGAATATTGCATTGAAAATAGTTTGGAAATTAATTAGAAAAAAACTAAAGCCATGGTTTTCATCCCCCAAGAGCCAAGGGTTGTACAATCTCAATCCCAGTCGCGGATACTATGCTCGAGCAGGTGAATGTGTAGTACAATCTCAATCCCAGTCGCGGATACTATGCTCGAGCAGGTGAATATGTAGTACAATCTCAATCCCAGTCGCGGATACTATGCTCGAGCAGGTGAATGTGTAGTACAATCTCAATCCCAGTCGCGGATACTATGCTCGAGCAGGTGAATGTGTAGTACAATCTCAATCCCAGTCGCGGATACTATGCTCGAGCAGGTGAATGTGTACGATTATCTTGGAGTTAGGTTTGAAAGTAAGTGCGGGTGGTCTGAACAAAGTGGCAAAGCCAAACAAACGTTACATAGAATTAGCAAAGCTCTACTAGGCTGGGCAAGAACACCTGACTAAGGGGACGTTAGGCCTTCTCTGGAGGCCTACAACCAAAAGGCCAAGGCAGCCGCAATTTACGTCTCAGAGATCTAGAGATTTATGAAGACGGATAAAATAGGAACAATTAAAAATACCTTTTTTTAGTAAATTGTTGTGTTTGCCAAAAGGAAGGCCTAATACCCCTGTTAAAATGGACATCAATTGTCATAGCATGAAATATTAGACCAGTTCTCTATTGGCTGCGAGTATGGTCATCATCAGTGCTTGCCAAATTGAGAGGTGCACTCACTGATGTCCTCTCCCAAGATGGCGGAAGCTCACTTCAGTGGTGTTTACACTTTCATTTGACTCTTTTGGCGTTTAGATCTCAGTGATTTGTAGGAAGAACCTACGTGGGTAAATAACACAACTAAAGCTATAGTGAAAAACACTTATAAAAGCCATATTTACAATCAATTGAGAGTGCAATATCAGGACTCTGAGCAGAGCTGGCACAAACGTATTGGGCGTTAAAATTAGAGATTTGCTATGAAGCATTCCTGGGCATCCTCCAACCGCAATATGCAAGATCACTATATATTAGATTCAGAATGGGTACTTCATTAAAAAAGCGATGGAATCTGGAGCACTCAAATTCATTTTCATATTGTTCCGAAACCGTAGAAAAGGTGTAGCATTTATGTTTCTGTGTCCAAAATATCGATATCCGAGAATTATTTATGTGAAACCTATCCTTGTAAGACATGGTGTCCCAATCATCAATGTAGCTCTGTTATTATGCAAAACAACAATGCATGAAACTATATTTATTACCGCGGCAAGATATATATAGAGGGCTTGGCTGTGCTGAGGAAGGTATATGTGAATCAGTCTATCCAGAGTCTCTGTTACACTCAAACTTGATGATCATATGTTTATTGAATTGTACTTGTTATATCTCCACGCTGAGTGTAATGAATTATCAAAGTTTATAATATGATTGCAGCTATTAAAGATACTATTTTAACATTTTATGGGATAATGCAAAGGTGTGATGAATTGTATTGTATGTACTTGTTGCATTTTATGAAGTATGTCGCACAAATGAATGAAACAGAAATAGTATGGAAATAATTGCCCCTGTCCACAAAGCTACAAAAAGAAATGAGCAACAGATTGTGGATAGTGCGCAAAGTGGGACAAGACAACAGGCAAGCGTATGCCTATTCTCCTCTCAATAGAAACAATGGCAGCCACGTGGGAAAATGGTGCTGGAACCAGCTGCAGTTGCTGGAAAGGAAAGGTGCTGGCTGCTTAACACATGACAAGGAGCATGTGCCATGTGTGAAGCTGGCACCCAGTAATGGCTTTACGCAGCCAAAAAACGGTCACAAAAGGTGTTTTTTTGGCTGGGAAAATAGAAAGCATGTATTAATGGCACTGATAACTACTTCCTCTCACCTTCTAGGCCTGTCTACAGCTAAAATAGCCACTGTACTGATGTCCCGGAGATGTGTCTGTGTGTTAGATTCTGTCACACAAATATGTTGCTTGCTTCTTTGATGATGTTGGCATCTTGTTGTGTCTGCTTCGTTTCTCTGCCGAGTGTTGCAACTTAGTCTCTTTGACCCGCACTGCATCATTCATCTAATTCATCTCATTTGAGATTTTGGACTAGGATTGTGTTACAATATTTTTGACGATAACGAGGCAGTGTGAGAGGATTGGGTGATCTCAGAATGAATATGTACCTCCAAAGTGATCAAGTGCAAATCTCTGCAAGTTGAACATCTCCCCGGTTAAGCATTCGCTTCTGACATAGGCCCAGCTTGCGCTTTGCAAATTGGAATCCCTGCCAAGGCTTAACTAGTCCTTCATCTTAAGGAGGGCCCTACAATAAGTGCCAGTACTGTTACTGTTTCAGAGCTTAGAATATGGAGGGATCTGACATGAAGAGCTATATTAACAAACACGGTTTTTGCACACACCTTTCAAATCTCCCCTTTTCAGAAGCTTGGAGTGGCCCCTTCTCACCTTCTTTCCCTATTTCTTCTATTGTGTCTGCCTTTGTCTTTTCCTGCCACCCATATGCAGGTGATTCCCATATCATTGCCTCTTTCCAGTCCTTTGCTGTCCAACTCTCTTCCACCATCTTCGACTATTATCCAGCCAGCCTTGGATGTTCAGCCATTCACATCATATGAATTTGTCTTATAATGAGATCCTGTTTTTCCCTGACCCCTCTCTTTTCACTCTCACCATTCTGATTCCATTACGTATCTTCGTAAATCCTCTTCCTCTCTCATCTGTTGTACATAATAATGAGCTGAGCGTTAACTGCCTCTTCCTTTTCCTTCTCACAGACCCTCGGTTACTCTTGACTATAGATATCAACTCTTAAATATTTGCAAAATGCGTCTTTTCATTGCGGTCACTGCTACATGCCCTTTATATGCTTAATTGCATTATATGTTCTGCCTGCAGCTGTAGTTCCCCTCTTAAATCTATTTTCAGTTCTTTCCTTCGCCTTATTTTAAGCTTCCCCTTAGCTCACATAGTCACCACTGTTGCGCCAATCCACTGGTTGCGGCTCCAGGCTCAACTACAGGCTTGTTACCTCTGCATTTTATTTCAATGCTTTCATGCACTGATTCTCTCCAGCCATGTTGCCACTGCTCTACCATCCATTCTCCAGCTCAGCTCCTATGATCAGCTACTCTGATTTTATATGTGGACTTTGATTTATTTATAAAGCGCTTAATCCAAAGTGCTGAACAAAAGGAAGAAAATGGTACAATTAGTTGAGAAATGCAAATCAAGAAACTTGAGAAATGGAATTATGAAGGAAAAGACAAAATAAAGGATTTAAGTTGAGAGCGGAAGACAGGCAATGGAGAAGAAGAAGGAACTAAAAGGTGAAGGGAGGTCCAGTACGTCGGGGCGAGAAGAACGAAGGAACAGAACAAGGAAGAGGCACAAGGATGCTTAGGCACGGCAAGAAGACATAAAGAAGGAGAACAAAGAGATTGGGGAGGGCAATAGTAAGAAAAACGAGAGGACAGACAAGGCAGATCAAGGCCACAGAGAGATTTGAAAACAATCTATAAAATGATTTCCTTCCCTGCACTTCCCTCCCTTTGTGCTCAGCTCCCTCCCCCATCTCGGTTCAACAGTTTCAACTATTCGTCCTCCATAGACCGCTTCTGCTATTGCACAGTTGTTTCCCTTCTAAAATTTCCATATAGTCTTCTTTCCTGCAATCTATGTGAAAATGTCCCCAGGAAAATGTTTTCATGTAAAAATGTAGACAGCAAAAAGTCGTTTAAACAAATGTAGTCATTCAATACAATCAATGCAAAGTGTGAACATGTTGCCAGTAATAAGACCTCCTCAATTACCCACATCAATTCCTAAACCTTCCCCCTAACTCTAATTAGTAACCTGAACTCTTACAGAACACTAACCATTCAGTGCGCTAAAGCATTCTATTTGCATGTTTCTCCATACAAAATCAATGCTAATTGAACAATGTACCTCAACTCCATCACCAGTTTGCCACAAATGTCATAGCCCTTGCCCTAACCCAAACCCTTGCTCTAATCCTAATATTAGGTTTACCCTAACTGAAACGCTAACACTTTGATCTAACCACTAGGTTGATTTGGGGTTGTTTTACCACAGTAGAAATGTTCGAGGGAGAAAAGACCGAAGATTATTTTTTCGAAATAATCTTCGGTCTTTTCTCCCATGAACATTACTGACTTGCACAAATCCCAACTTACCCCCTCGCCCCCTTACCCCCTACTTACCTTGCATTCAGTCTTGCTCTGTCCCTGCGACACTGGTTCCCTTTCACTTCTGTGATCGGGAACCGGCGACGCAGGGTCCTTTCTGTTTTTTTTTTTTTTCGGGTCAGCTGCAGGGGTAACCCCCGCTCACTATACTGTATACTGTGAGCGAAGGTTGCGAGGGTGTCCCCCGCAGCTGTCCCGCAGCCCCCCCAAAAAAAGGCTGCAAGGGTATCCCCCACAAGCTCCCGCTCACTATACTATGCAGTATATTATACAGTATAGTGAGCGGGGGTTGCGGGGGTCACCCCCGCAGCCTTTTTCTTTGTTTTTTTATTTGGGACTGCGGGACAGCTGCAGGAGACACCCCCGCAACCCCTGCTCACAGTATAGTTAGCAGGGGTCGCAGGGGCCACCACCGCAGACTCGCAGCCTTAGACCGAATCCAAATGACCTACCCAACCAAAAGTCGACCTTTTAGAAGGTCAAACATTTGGTGCTACCTATTTTCAGACTTTTGATTGGTTAGGTGATTTGGGTTAGGTATTTTTGCCCGAAACCCACTAGGTTTATCCCAACCCCTAACCTATGCCAACATCACCAGCACTCCCCAACTTCCCTATCCCTTTATTTAACACTTACCCACACCGTTACTCTATTAGGCCTAGCCTTACCATCACCCCTCCCCTAGCTCTTACCCTTAAACTGAGGGCCTGATTTACAAAGCCTTTTTCAATGGGGTTTTCCGATTCAAATGGGCTTCTGTAAATCAGGACGTAAATGTAGCATGACGACTAAACAAACCTCAACATCACAATTCTAATCAACATCTTCACTCTAACCCTAACACCTATCTTTACCCTAACCCCCATCCTAACTGTAAACCAGGCAATCACAAACTCACAAAACCCTCCTTAACCCAAACAATGACCCTACAAAGCACTACATTTTTGGCTACTTTTCAGCTGCATTTGTTGACTACTTTTTGCTTGGCAACTTATTCACTGCAGAGGTATTTTCACCACAACTTTTTCACTGACTACATTTTTGCTGGCGACATTTTCGCTGGATAGCAGGCTCTCATTATGCTGGTACTACTTTTGGATTGACATTATTGCATTTGTTCTACGTACTTCCACTTATACATCACTTTGGCAAATGTGTAATCATTCAATGACATGAAATGGCACGAGTGGTCAGAGATTCTGCAATGTTCTTCTGTCCCTCACAGTAGGTTTAGAAGCCCATCTAGCACATGCAGAGCTTAAGGAAAACTAATCACGTTTTTTTTTTAGATTGACTCTTTTTTGGTGAAACTATTGGCTAATCCCTAGTCATTGATGCATACATAACTCTATGGCATGGTGTGTCTTAGAAGTCACACCTTTTCCAGTAAGAAAGAACTAGGTAGTCCTAGTGAACAGGCACCCTACTAAAAAATTAATTGTAATAGCATCATTGAATCCTGTGTTTCCAATAGTAGCTAAGGGAGTACTTTGCAACCTAACCTAGACCACTTCAGTTCCACTTATCCGTCAGCCATAACCCCAGAGCTGAGGTTCTTGCATATAAGGTTCCGCCAGGATATTCCCTCTGCTGGAAATTGTTACAGGAACACTGAAGAGTAATCACATAAATGTATACATGTGCACTTAACCTGGAGAGACGAAAGAAATGACAATCCATGTGGATTTTCGGCCCACAATGTAACAGACAATATGGTTAGTGAAGCTAAAAGGCTTGTGAGGGGAGGTATGTTCACTGTGCTTGCTGGAGAAACCAAGAACACACATTGATTGAAAGTGATGACAAACAGAGACAGCTTAATTGTTGTCTTGCAAGACAAGAAAACGAACACCATATCCTAACAGTAACTGACCGCAACCACCTGACCCACTGGCCAGACGCTTCACCTTTATAGATCATGGGTCATCTGACAAATTCGAAACTGAGCATATTCTGGACACTCACGCTGATCCTTCCAGCAGAAGAAAATCCCACCTCACACAAGCACGATGCAACCCTTCATGACAATAGTGCTTCTTTAGTGTTCACATTCAGTCATCTTGTCTCTTGTGATGTCCTCCTTACCCCTTCCATCACATTATTATCCAAACTCCTCATGAGATATTGTGTTGGGATGGAAACTGGTTTAGTCAGTCAAATGGGATCCAAAGATCCGGCACAGATTTTTGCAAGACAGGACGTGTAGTCCTTTACTCTACGCATGTACAAAGAGCTTGTAAGGAAACAAGTACTGCCCAAAGCAATAAAAATGTCATATGTCAAAATACCGCTAAGTACACTAAGAGATTGGTTAGTGAAAGACACAAGAGACAAACAACCAAAAGCGGGCAATCCAAAAGACTTTATTTTCCATCCCATTAGATACAAGAGAAGTTATTTAATGTATTGTCTCTTGCAATATTTTGAGCGCTTAAGGCTGCAAAGAGAACTTGGTAGATTAGGATGTGCACAGGTCACCTTACGTCACAGTCTTGGTTATGATGGAATTGAAATCAGAGAAATATTAGTAGTTGTGCTAGTAGTAGTAAAAAAACGTTTATTAAATACAACATAAAACCAGTAAACAAGCTTCTAGGTGCTGTACACATTGAGACAATAGAAACTAAGAATAAACAAACACTATAACATTTAATACATACACATTACTATAATGGGGTAAAAATGTCCGTCTGTTACAAAAAAAACAACAAATAAGGTATTCATAAATTAAAGAGGTGGTGTTTCGCGTAGTGTAACGATCAATGAAGGAGAGAATTCTCTAATAAATAATTGATAGCACATTCCACAATCGACCTCCAAGTACTCCCTAACCCTGATCTCGGAAATTTGCCAACCGGAAGTAGGTCCAGAGAGGTGGGCCTAAGCATCTGCTTGGAAGCAGGACATTCCAAGAGAGTAGGCCGATAGTTAGAGACACACGCGTTGCGAACGTTGAATATCTGAAGCATTGCCAAGGCTTGGATTTGATCCGCTACTGTGATCCAGCCCAGCCAAGACCAAGCTTAAGCGACATGGGGCCTGATTTCCAAAAGCCTTTTACAATGTGTTTCGCGAGCAGCATAATCACCCTAGCTGCTTAGTTTTGGGCAGCTTGCAGCTCGTGTATCAAGCAGAGAGTGTCATTCAGTATTGGACTCTCATGAGAGCTATTGACAGCACTAAGGTTTTACAGTTATTCCCATCCAATAATTGGGTTATACAGGGGGAAAAGTGTAGATTTCACCACTACATTCACCTGGCGAGAGAAGGACAATCGGTTGTTTTAGAGTATGCCAAGATTACTGGCATATCACACGGTTGTTGGGGAAGTGCCAAGAGATTCTGGCCTTGGAAAGGCAAGAGACGACTGGCTGGGGGGGGAAAGGGGGCGGGACAATACAATCGAAGTTGGTTGCTCCATTCCGTGGCACTGGCCGAGAATATATGTGCTGTACACAATCCATTTATTCTGCAATTGATTCATTTTTAGCTATGAAAAGGATGGAATTAATGTGTCCTTTTTGTTTATTTGTTGGGGATACAATGGTGCCAGTCCCTTTGTAATGGCGCGAGTATAAGGAAGCAATATTGATACAATTTAATAAGAGAATGGATTATAAAACAATCATCAGAGAAGATGAAGCAAGCACGTAAATTCCACTCCATCCTTGTACGAATGGGTTTGGATGGGCTTATGTGTTTATTTGATTTATATATACAATATTTTATCTGTAGTTGTTAGCAACTTCCTAAACAACACAACAGTCTCCTGAGTATTGTTGTTTTACCGGTATGTTCTTAAGGAAAGTGTGACTCTTGAGTGTTTCTTCGCACCCTTCAGTGGGGTTCATATACATTGGGGTAACGCTGATGAGACTAGCGGGGTATGCATGAAAACAGAGACTCTGGAAATGACTAAATTAGCCCCCCCTCCCTCCGCCCATCACTCTAGCCTTGTTGTCCTACCTACAACTTCTCTCTGCTGCCATCTTCCCCTCGCCACCTACATGTGTACTAAGGTATAGCACCCTGTTTCTCCTATGATATCGCACCATGCCCTGCCTCCACACCTCCAACTTCCACAGCGCTCCTCCTCCACTCATCAGCCCCCATGTGCACACTAAGAGAAAGTGTGGAGGCAAACCACCAGGAAGGACCTTCAGCCAGGGCCGGAGCATCTCTCACTTGACACACTGCCCAACTGAAACCCATTCCACTGGCTTTTATGCTTTCCTCCTCCATTGCCGGCACTATAGACCAGTGGCGCAACACCATTGATATCACCCCGCCCCAATATGTTGGGCTATGTTGACTCAACCTGGCTGACCTATAGAGCTGTGGCCAAACAGAACATGACACAGATATTAAACGGTGCCTGGGCTTCACTGTTAACAAAGGCCCTGCAATTACTAACTTAAAGCATTTCACTGCTAGCACCCGCATGCAAATGCATACATTGTTAGGCAGTTAAAATCGTAATGTGGGGTTAGTACTTGCATGTCAGGGAGTGATTCCAAGGGTAGAGTGGGGACCACTCAGTCTAACAGCAGTTCTTAAGTTTGTGCTTTCAGACTTAAAGGAGACAGTTCACTGCTTGTAACATTGAAGCTGCACTACAATAGTCTCATTGTAATGCGTGAAGAAGTCAGAAGTCCCCCACACAAATAGGTTTGGCCCTCCCCTGCCGCCTCTGAAGTTACAGCCTCTCCCAACCTTTGAAGGGTTAGGCCCCCCAAAATGTAGGTGTCATTGCGCCGCAGCTCTTGACCCTCTCCTCAACCCGGGGACACCTACACTGCTGCTTACACCTGTCCCCACAATTCTAGAAAAAGTCTAGGGCTCTGCAGGAAGGAGTGCACCAGTCGATGCCATGTGGACATAAGCCATCAGAACTGACTCCAGTGCAATAGAGGGGGAGGGAGTGCACACATGGCACATTCCCTGAGGTGGCATACATGTTTGCAGAAGCTCTGGGTTGAGGATGCAATGTGAAAAGTCCAGAAGGGCCTGCAGACTTGAAGTGGGCAGTGCCATGGCTTTAAAAGGTAGGCACTGGAATGGGCATACGAGCAGTCCTTATCTGCCTTTGCATTTTATACATCACACTCTGAAGTATTATGCAGGACCATACATTGTCATCACAAATAGAAATTCCATTTTAAATATGCATTGTAAAGTGTTGTACATGATAAAGAGGTGTTTTTCTTTTAATCGAATCGTGTACAGTTTATTGGGCCAGGATATTCTCTGTAACCCAGATTATTTTCCAATCTGTTGTGAGTATCCGTACAGTGCCAACACAACCACAGAAACAAATCTTACAGAGTGCCCTTGCGCCGCCCTTAGAAAAAGTGCCTTAATGATAATTGGCTCCCTGGTGTGGGGAGCCAGCCAATCAGGTGACTAGGAATGTGGGCTTGTACTGCCGGTGAAAGCCAGCGTTCCTTCCCACCTGACGGCCGACTCCCCCCGCCGCCATCTTCCCCCCAACCGGCGTACTATTTTTTGGGGTTCTTCTCACCCCTCCTACGCCCACTTACTGTATTTCGCTGCTGGTGCACTCCCTGCCGCCGCTGCCCCTTCCTCTGTGCACCTGCACGCCACCATGGAAAGCGAAGAAGGTCTCCACACGGAGCCCTGCTTCCATTTCCATGCTGGCCATCTTGGAAAAGTATTTTCTTTTGTACAATGGGATGCCGAGCACAATATTTTTTTTTTTTACTCCCCCGGTGACTGCTTTGGCAACACGGGGTGCTAATAGACTTAATCCCACGTTCCAAGGGATGGACCGGGGGTACACCATGGTGCCCTCATTAGCCACCCTCACTTCGTTCGGGCCGATAACTTGAGCTGCCGGGCCGTTACACCCGTTCCAGCCCTTGGAACGGGGTATAAGTGCCATATCACAGCACTTTCTACAAAGTTAAGTGCAACATGACAAACTACTCGGAGAGATGGCTTCATATTTTGCAGGCCTCTTCTTCAGAGACCCACTTGACCCGATGCCTCCTGAATCACATAAGTCGGAAGAAAGGTGCTCTTAATTAGCATATGTGTGTGCCAACTGACTTCAGCTTTTAACAAAATCATAAAATGAGGCTTACCCCTACCGACAAAAGTAAAAGGCAAGACCTGTGAACTACAGAACATTTTCAAGTATTTTGCCAAGTGTAGTTAAATGCCATATTCAGAGGAAAACAGCCTGCCCCGTAAGCACCCCGCACAGTGGCACACATTTACCCAGAAAAGTGCCCATCATGGCCTTTTCAACATACCTGCAGCGTGTACTGGTAAATGTGAAAGCAAACAATGATACAAAGCAAGGAATACAATTCGAGTGGCGTTTTGGGTACATACTTGACATCGCTGAAGTCGCTCATCTGCAGCTTAAGAATAGCTGCCACGTTCTCAATTAACTCCAGGCCTTTCTCCCCTTGCAGAGACCTGTGGAAACAAAGAAAGAGAACGAGGACATTACAAAAGAGATGGAACCTCATCAATACGTGAGAGGGGCTGGGGGTCCCGACAGAGATGTCACCTTGGCCCGCTCGCGCCTGAAAAGCCGCGGCTTGCAGGCGTGGGGGGTGGCGGTGCGGGCGCCCGGGGGATTGGGATCAGGTGTTTCCCTGGCCATGATGAATCACCCCCATTTTGCCGCAACACGACACACAATAAGGTGTAAATGGAATTGTTAGGAAACGTAATGGGCCCCTGATGTGGTGATGGTTCATCTCTGGACTCGAGGAGAGAAAATTGCAAAATGGAGGAAAAGGGCGGCAAGCAAGCGGTGGGGGGAAATAACGCGCGGCGCGCGGCAGGGATCAGCAACAAACAAACACCAGAATAAGCGTAAACACATTAGAAAGAGCAAGGGCTACAGCAGTCGCAGTAAGGTTTGCCCCAATGCATTGCAGAATTTAAAGGAGAAAACGCTCCTAGGGGAGTAAATCCCAGACTGATCAAACTCTTCTTCCGCTTGTTTATGAGTTTGCCATCTCCTTGTTCTCTTTCCAGACCGCAGTGTTGGCGATAATTACTTCGTCCGAATGTCAGTGTCAAGCAGAAACATAGTCTCACAAAAAATGCTGATTTTTGTGTTGGTCAACTTTGTTTTATTCTGTTGGTGAACTGCAAAACCAAGCTGATGTTGCAATTTAACACAAAAAAGGGCAGCCGTGCAGAAAATTGAAATAAAGCATTGGACAAAATAAAGTAACCAGAAAGAAAGCTGGTGTTCAATAAGGGGGTCGGGGGTCTGCTGCACTACCCAGCTCTACTCCCGAAAACACCAAAGCAGCAAAGTCCAACAGAATAAATGTAACAATGTAGTCTGCTCGTATGAACATTCCACTCATGGCAAAGATGTGTGTGATTCCCTCTGGTTTTTGAAATACCACCAAAGCATATGTTGAGAAATCATGGGTTGTTTGTGGAATGGTGCATGATATGATATGATATATTTTATTTGTATGGCGCTTATACGCACGTGTTTCAGAGCGCGACGAGGCAAGGGAGGGGCACAAGGGAGGACAAAACAATGATCTTACTAGGCCCAGTGACATTGAGAACGTGCAAGTGCAGTGGAGAAGGAAGGGGGAAGTGCAAAGGAGAGGGGAGGAGTGGAAAGTGCTGAGCAAGTGATAAAAACAACAATTGGAAGTGCAGCCAGCAGTGTGGCGAGTGCATGGTTTAAGGCGCAGACAAGGGGTGCCTGATAAGTGCAGGTAGGGGGACTCTAGGGTTGCAGATACAGACCCAAGTGCAAGGGTTGCCAGTAGGCAGTGCAGGTGAGTGGCTGGGTGGGCGAGGACCTGGCCCGCAAGTCAGAGGGTAGCCAGGCGCACAGAGCCGGGGCAGACAGATCAGCAGGGGAGAGGAAGAGCAAAGGCAGAAGCAAAAAGGAAGGTCTCGTGGTGCTTCTGGAACCGGAGATGGTTCACCTCAAGTTTAAGAGGTGCAGGGAGGCTGTTCCAGAGGAAGACACCAGCCGAGGAAAGGGATCTACCCCCAACTCGTTGCATGAGGAAGCGACTGACCCTGAGTGAGTTGGAGGAGCTAAGAGCTCGAATGGGAAGGTATTTAGGAAGGGAGATATGATATGGTAGGTTATTTATAACGAGCTTAATACCCAGAGGTTTCTAAGCCCAGACCCGGGGATCAAACCTCTGTTACTCTGTGTCGTCTTGCTTCGAAGACAAGCAGGTTGCCGCTGAGCTATCCTCCCGAGTTGAAGGTCTTTTGGACCCAGGCCCCAGAAAGCCTTGTGGATAATGCAGAGGGTCTTGAATTTAAGACAACAACCCTATCTTGCCCAGGCAATACTTGCTATGGATCCTAAATATCCCAGGTGATCCAAATTCAAAATTAGAAGGCCTTTAACATACCACAACTTTTCACAGTTGCCACCATAGGGCCTCATCACGAGTTGGGCGTTCGCGCCGACGCTAATAGCGCTGGCGCTATCTGCCATACCGCCAAACCCACCGGCACTATTAGCGCCGGATCACGGGTTTGGCGGATTTGGAATTCCCCATTGAGCCCATTCGGTAATGCCCCGTTCCCCATTGGGCTCAATGGGGAAATTTCACCCTCATTCCGCCGGCGGATTTCCTGCCGGCGGTATGTGCGCGAATTTTCGGCAGATTTCCCCCCAGCTCAGAGCTGGGGGGAAATCTGCCGAAGCCCTGATTTGGTGGACCCTTAAATCTGGCGGTAACAGCACTACCACCGGATTTAAGGGTTACAGCCAAACTCGTGATGAGGCCCATAGTCAGAAGGAGAATTTTGCAGAATTAGTGGCATAGTAGGGGAAAGTCTGCATCGGGGCATGTGCAATTAGCACCGGGGTAAAAATGGCTCTTGTGCCAAACACATATTCATCCAATGCATCATTTTTGCACCAGGCCAATGCTTGCTCTGGTTCGTGTACTTCTGTGGAATTTGCCCTGATGCAAAACGGCATTGAAAGAATGTGTTTTGCACTAGTGCAATTGTTGCCCCCGTGCAAACTGGAGCTGCATTAATGTAAAATCTCTGTAACATGGGGCAGAGTTTTGGATAGGAAAGCGACATAGCTTGGGGCATTCTGCGGCATGCACATGTTGAGTAGCTGTCATGACCACTATTGCAACGGTTCAGAATTCAATCATGAAAAACTACCAACGGCTCACATGTGGTGGTAGATGTGCCTAATGGCAAAGTAATCCATCTTGGATCACGTGGTAAGCAAGTGTTTGCACCACGTCCATTGAGTCATAGTTTCATTGTCATATGGCCCGATGTACAAAGCATTGCTCAATGGGATTGCGCCATTGGAAAGCGCTTTTGTAAATCAGGCCCAGGTTGCCTGCGCACTCCTTGCATTTCTAGGCTTTTTTGTGAGAGTTCCCAAGAGACATGCATAATTGATGGCTCCCTAGAACAGGAACATGCCAGTCGGTATGATGGCGCCAGATGGCCACTCTCCCGGTCCCCTAATGCTACGATGCCAGAGATATGTGGGCCTCTAGCTGGTCCAGGTTCACCGCAGGTGCCAATGAAGTCATACCAGCAGGTTTTGACCCAAATCACGCAGGGCACCAGTTCGGGTGGCGAATTTTGTCCTAAAGTTTTTTTAATCTGGTTTATGAAAGTCATCGTACAGGGGTTTGTTTCTGTGTTGTTGCTGAAGGGAGGAATACATGGATCTATGAAGAATCAATATCGCCATTAATGTTATGTTTGTTTTTTAGACTAACAAAGACTATTGTTCTAGGAAATGAAATTACAAACGTTGATATAGCAATACAAATACGAACAAATTGAGTGTGTTTGTTGACAAGAATAATATAGGCATATTCCCAACATGAAGGCGTTGAGGACATTTGCTTTGTCTGGAGGCAGTGTCTGTGTGATATTAGCACTGTGTGTAGATTGCTGAATTGTCCCCTTGGTGACAGTCTTTCCGATGGGACGCCCCGTATGGAATTCAGGAGCATTGGGACACATAGGAAAGGTGAGTCTTTCTTCAACGAACACGCACAGAATTGCCAGCTTGGGGGCATATCCCCTTGGGTTACAGATATCATGCCTTGGGGAATGTTCCAAATCATGACCTCTGCCTTTTATCCTCATTATATAAGAATGTGTCATCTATGACTATTGCCCTGTGATTATTTCTCAGCTTGCCCAGAGTGTGAGCCAACCCGACATCTGTGCACTTGCAAGTGCTCTCATTTTTTCTTTCAATATTTTAATTTTTTTATCTGCAAGTAATGTCACACTGAATTGAATCATTAGAATGATTGGCAATGTACAATGACAATATAAGACCAGATCGCAGCATTGTATTGTACCTCATCATGCCCAAAGAAGGCATGAAGGCTAAATTATGACCAAAGAAAATCTTGTCCCCTTAAGTACAATATGTTCGCCCTTCGTCCGTCCCCTATTTGTCAAAATGCCAACACGGACATGGTCATTTGCATCATTCTGAACAGTTCTTAACTCAGGCAGTCATCTTGGCCACTTGAGTAAATCCAAGACCTCACACCTGTTTCAGTTATTCCCTGTTCTGGTTATACATGTGGAGGATACATGGAGTCTAAATACTGAGGAACACTTGATGATTTACACTGAACAAATGATGCATCTGTTGATTGTGTCCCACAACCTAGTAAACCCCATCAACTGGTTGGGGTTTGGACACTGAAGCCACAGCGTGTCTTGGATCCTACAGTGGTCATGATGTAAGAGCAGCAGTGCATTAATGCAAGGGGTAAATCCTCCTAGCAGGTGCTTCTGGCAGAAGTGAAATTTGTCTAATGGCAGCATGGGGCTGGTTGTGTCTATGATCATCCCGAAGCTGATTACACTCTGCTATGTCCAGGCAACTCCCTACATGTCACAGTCTCTTCAGTGCCAAGAGGTTTGCAGGCACATGTGTATCCACCTTGCCAGATCATGCCAGAGTGCGGAATGATAACCCGGCCACTCTCGTTCAGATGTCCTGCTATTGATCAATGTCTAATTTCTAACGCAGTTCTCTCCCAATTATTTGGATATTCCCATTTATTCTTGCTTGTTTCGAACTTTAGAAGATCATACAATCCTCATGGGAGTAATTGTCCAAATTTACTGAGATGATATGTGCTAATTTTACTTAATTGTTGAGTTGATTGCCCATTGGTAAATGTGTATATGATGGAGTCTCCATTTTTCATCCACTTTATATTACTTCTTGCTGGCTGAAGACGTGTATTGATCAATCTGAAATCACGCGACAGGTGCATTTTCTGTCTTCCCTCCTCCAAGTACTGGGACAAAGTTGCAAGTCCACCCAGGGCACATTGATCATCAGGGAACATTTGAGGCATGGTCTTTCCCAGCCACAGGCCACCATCTAGAGTTTTGTATTGTGACTAAGCCACATAAAATCTGATTTGCACTGGGATTTAACAAACAGAGATGCTGCTGTCCCCACAGGTATTCTGCTGGGTACTTTACTTTAATCAGAACAGCAAAGCACAGGAGCGGGGCTCCCCATGTGACTAACAAGCCGGAAGAGAAGAACGCAGTCCTGCAAACCTTCCAACGGGTCATCAACACTTCAACAAAATGGGTTCAGTCCAGAGCAGTGACCAAACCTGTTCCCACATGGGACTTTCTAACAGTAGGAGGGGCCTTGTTTGGAAAAGTGATAAGAGGACCCTAGTTTTGCCATAGGATCAGCCCAAATCAACCTCTTCTTCAGACTGCGAGGTATTTCCTTCAGTCCCAAAGTTGAGCCGGGTCTAGCAATAATAGTCTTTCATTTCCTCTGTTACCAGGTGACCAAGCGGGTTATTTAGCCCCCATTGCTTTCCAAACAAAATGGAGGTAAAAGCGAAGCTTGTACCTGCAATCCAACACGTATCCCTTTGGCTACATATTCTAGACTGTTACTGGCTGATGCTGTCCCCAAGCCAAGATCACTGATATATTTCCAAACACAGGCTATTAAGCCATGAGCCCTCGCATCCAGGGCGTCTGATTGACAGCTCAATACCACAAACCCACACATGTCTGATAAGCAGTCAACCTCCGCTCATTAGGCCTGCTCCCCTTAAGAAGCCATCATACACATACCACCATGAGGTCATATATTGAAATGAAATAAAGTGGGAGTCATGGTGTTCATTATACTCTCACGCAAATGTAAATACGTTAATTGTAAAACGATGAGTTACGCAAACCACTACCCAGAGCAAAAGTCAAAACAGGTCGATATTAACACGAGATATTGCACGGGAACACTTTCAGCAAAATATCTAATGAAAAGTCATTTTTCTTTTAAATTCTGTCCACGCAAAAAGGCCAGGCATGATATTGATTAGATACTACAGTGCCATTCAGAACTGGCCGACAAACACTGTTTTTTCACAGTAGATTCCTGCTGCCAAAGATCAGAGAAACAGCAAATGTTACATTCATAATTATCTGGCCCCTGTACTTGCTAGCAGGCCCTGAGAAACATGCACGGCTGAATGTGAGAACTTTGCTTACTAGTCTTTGTTTCCTAACACCAAGTTCCACAGACCCTTGACTCCACACTCTACCTGAGACTCAGTGATCTGTTCCCCACTGTTTACTCAACCAATTACTTGTAGATCCATTGCTACCAAACTGTCTGTTCTTCCCCTCCCCTGTTAGATCCCTGCTCCCTTATTTCTCTACTTCCATCACCATGTTCCTCCTGAAGCTAGGCCCGCATTCAATAAATACCCTAATTCCACACAATGATACGGCCACTAAACTCCTTATCTCCGCCTTCATTTTCTTGCAACTCTTCTACTGTTATAACACTCTCTTCTCTTCAGTCTCCCAAGTTCTCATCTTGCTCCTTTGAAATCAATCTATAATTCTTCTGTTAGTCTACTTTGCCTTCTTTCCTATCGTGACTCCATTTCTTCTTCACTTGCATCACTTGGCTGGCTGCCTTTCCATTCTCAGCTCAAATTCCACTTCCTGTGCTTAGTCTTTAAATCACTCTACCAGCTTGCACCCGGCTATCTTGTTTAACTTCTTTCCTTTTACAGCCCATCTCGCCCTTTGTGTTCTTCCTGTCTTTTCAGACTGAATGTTCCACGGCCACCATGTGCTCAGTCCCGCTTCCTCTCTTTTCAGCTTCTTGCCCCCCAACATTGGAAGCCCCTTCCTGTGGCTATTCATTCTTTCACTGACTATTCTATTTTCCGCTCTTCTTTGAAATCTCATCTTTTAAATTGTTCTTGATTGTCAGCTACAAGTATTGATGTTTTGATGTTTACTTATCATTATCATTGTACCGTACTTTCTTATTAAATTGTACAGCGTTTTGGATAAAAGTGCTTTATAAAATAATATAAAATACAAATACAAATACAAACTCAGTCAAAATGATGTTTCACAGTCAAGTTACACACGCTGAAAGCCCGTCTCTATCACGTATGTTGCTACTCACTTCTCCAAATTAGGAATGTTCTTAAGGCGTCCATCGAGGCACTCTGGACTCAGATCACAGAAAAGAAGTAGGTGTTCCTTTGGAAACAGAGCCTTCCGCCTTGGATCACCGTCCAATGGCCGCTCATCCAGTCACACAGGGACACAACCCCCTTGCCAGGTGGACTTTTCCTGTCCATCTCTTCCATTCCAGTTTCCTTGTCTCCTTCCCTTTACCAATGCGTTCATAATACCCATTTCATAACACCTCATGGTTTCACCCGTTCCCTGCGCCATCCGTGCCTTCTTTCATACCTTCACCCAATCGCTTTCCGCCGCAAAAGGTAGAGGGCACCAGTTTATAATCTGGCATGCAGCACCCTGTCATGGAACAGCATATTTCCCAATCATTGCTGCAAGCTGCATGTCCAGTAACTTGGCACAAAAGAAAACGAGATTGTGGCACATGACCCATTTTGTTTCCCTTTCTTGTTGCAACCTAATTTCTTCCACTAATGTGGAAATGTCCATTTGAAAAAATGGTGACATTGTAAATAATGTGTTCATTCCTTCTGATAACATTGTTAGCCTCTTTGGCTTTCTGTATAATTCAATCGATTTATTGGAGCCTGTTCACTCTCAGGAATCATGACCTGTATACAGGCCCTCCAGGAAAGGAAAAGTTGCTAGTGTATTCATTCTTACCGATTCAGCAATGCACTTTGTTAGGGAATAAATGTACCTCAAAGACTTTGGGCCTGATTTACAAAGTGTTTTTAATTGGATTTTCCAAATCAAAATTCTATGTAAATCAGGCCCTGTGCATTTGTTTACTCATATTAATGCATTTGTGCCATGCTCACCGACAATGCCCAGGTACTCAAATCTTGCAGTCCACCTGTTTACACCATTTCAAAGTGTAGGCATTATTTATGTCTCACCACTGCACACTCCCATTCAGAGGATGTGTACAATCTTTAAGCAATAACAACCGCTCCCGCCGGACGGATCAGGTTGTAACGTCCTGAGTCCCAAGTTACGTGATTAATGCTGGGCCCGGTGCCATTATCACCTAATCTGGCCCGCCAGATCGGGTGTTATTGCTATTAGCACCCTGGGTTTCCAATTTGACAGCAGTGTATTTTGTAAGACAAAAACTGGCATGCCATTCATTCAAACAAAATACTTATGATAAGTCATTTATAACATGCCTGTACACAAGTGTTTCTAGGCGTGACAAGACAAAGGAGGGAAGACAGTGGGAGGACAAGACAAACAATCTTATTAGGCCTTGTGTTATTCAGATCGTCCAAGTGTGAGAACGAGAAGTGCAAGGGGAGAGGGAGGGGGGAAGTGCAAAGGAGAGGGGAGGGGAAAACAGGACAGCAATGCTCTGAGTAAGTGCAGCCAGGACAGCACGGCTCTGGGTAGTGCAAGGAGAACTAGCGACTGCAGCGTTACAGTTCCAGCCCCTAAATGTGTGGAAGGCCCAGAGGCAGTGGAAGGGTGACCGATCAAGAAAGGACCTGGTACCCACTGAGACTCTGAGGGTAGCCAAGCAACCAGTCAGTACAGCAGACAGGTAGGTGAGGTAGGTCAGCAGGGGAGGGAGAGAGAAAAAGCAGTGGAGAAGAGGAACGTTTTGAGCTGCTTCCAGACCTTCCTGTGGTCCTGACCAAACTTGAGAGGAGCAGGGAGGCCATTCCAGAGGGAGGCACCTGCAGAGGAGAGAGATCTACTCCCCACTCTCTTTCTGGAGAAGCATCTAACCCTTAGAGATTTGGAGGTAGCTGAGCGAAGGGCTAGAGAAGGAAGGTATTTTGAAAGAGACCGTTGGATGTAGTGCAGCCCCAGCCCCAGAAAGCCTTGTGGACAATGCAAAGGGTCTTGAACTTGATCCTTGCAGCTACCAGGAGTCAGTGGAGAGATTTAAGGGCTGGAGAGGTATGATCCATGGGTTTGAGGCCAAGGATAAGTCTAGCAGTCCTGTTCTGGATTAGTTGCAAAGGGCAGAGAGTAGAGGAAGGCAGATTGAGAAAGAGGCTTTTGCAGTAGTCCAGCCTAGAGAGAACCAGGGTGCTGAAGGCAGTGAGCTTCTGGGGAAAATTGAGAAAGGGCAGAGTCCCTTTGAGGAGGTGCAGCTGGTAGGGGGACTTCTTGGCGACGTCTGAGATGTGAGGAGGGAAAGAAAGAGTGGAGTAGAAGATGACAACATGGTTTTTTGCCTCTCAGGAAGGCAAAGGATGAGGGCCTAAGGCAGGTGGCAAAAGTGAGAGAGGGAAAGCAGGGGTCCCAATGAGAAGAATCTCTGTCTTACTGGCATTAAGGTAGAGATCATTGGAGGTGCACCAACCAAATGATAGACAGTCAGGAATTAGCGAGAGTGGAGAGGAGGCTGAGGGGAGCCTGAAGGAAAGAGTGTCATCCGCATAACTACTGAAAGTTAGAGGAGAAGGTAGAGATCAGATGGGCAAAGGGGCCAAGTAGAGGTTGAAAACCAAGGTGAGAGGATAGAGCCCCAGTGAACGTCACAAGTAGAGAGAGAGGTCTTGGAGAGAAGAGACCAAGTTGGACCTAGGAGGGGCAGTCCAAGAGGAAGGAGGTCAGCCACTCCAGGGCCTGATCCGTGATGGTGAGGTTCTCACTGAGTCAATTGCTCAGGATGGCGTGGTTGACTGTATCGAAAGCAGAGGAAATATCAAGCAGGATGAGGACAGAAGGAATGCTGGAATGAAGGTTAGAGAGCAGATCTTCACAGGTGTTCAGGGAGCAGTTTTCATGCCTCTGGCAGCTCTGAAGCCAGACTGATGGTCATGGTGACAACCAACAGATTCAGTGTGGAGTAAGCTAGCTGGGAGATGGACAGCTTTTACAAGAGTTTGCCCAGGAAAGGGATGATGGAGATTGGGCGATAGTTTGCCAAGCAGGTAGGATACGGCTTCTTGAGGAGGGGCTGCACAAGGGAGCACTTAAGGGGAGAGGGGCAATTCCAGTGGTGAAAGAGTGAATAGAGAAATCTGCCAAGGCTGAAGCGAGGGTGTCAATATGGTCCTTGATGGTTCTGGAGGATCAGAGGAGCACCTGTTTGGGTTACACTTTCATAGATCGGATTTGTCTAGAAACCTTGTCAGGTGTTGTCAGAGAGAAAGAGGAGAAAGGAGGAGGAGAGGGTGAGATGGCCAAAGCGGGGCAGAGAGAGAGAGAGAGAGGAAAAAGAGATAGAGAACAGGATGTCCTGAGTTTTAGCGGAGAAGTGAGAGACCAGAGCCGTACAGAGGGCCTGGGAGGCAACAGGAGAGGTAGAGACTGCATCAGGATTGGCCGGTTCCTTGCAGATTTTAAAGAGTTCAGCCGTGTTGTTAGACGCTGTAGAGGCACAGGCTTGAATGTTTGCTCTCTTCTTGGACAGGACAGAGAGTCTGTATTGCCTTTGGAGCAGGTAGCAGGCCATTTTGTCAGAGGATGTGCTCGAAGCCCTCCACTTCCTCTCAGCCACCCTGCACTTACTTTTCAGGATGGCGAGGTCGGCATCATACCACAAGTTGCACTTGGAGGTAGGCTTCAGCCGGATTCTCACGACCATGTCAAGGATGTCCAGGGTATCAGAAATAGAAAGATGCAGATTATAAAGGGCTGTATCAGGGTGTGAGTCAGCCGCAGGAGTAGGTGGAGCAGAGAAAGTAGAGGCAAAGGCACCCACTGACATACTTCATGCGCCAAATTACCTAGAAAGTAGGTGGCAGTGCTGGGGGGGAGATTTGCCGGAGGGATAGAGAGTTTCATGCGAGAGGAGAGTAGAAAGTGGTGGTGTCCAGTTAAAGTTTCTAAAAACAAAAGGATCGAATGCAAAAGGTGAGAGTGCATTCGATCGAAAACCAAAGGATCGAAATTCTTTTTAAAATGTAATTTCTTTTTTTTGCTCTAGTTTAGCTTTAAAATGGTGTTTTTACACCCACATTTTTTTTCTAAATTTCGATCCTTTTTTTCGGTCGAATTGACTCGACCCTTTTGTCATTCCATCCTTTTGATTCGGTACTATGACCTATAACTGAAAGTGGTCAGTCCAGGAGAGAGGAGTGGTGAGAGGGTTAGAGAGGGGGATGTCTGAGGTGATGAGAACATCCAAAGTATGTCTGTCAGAGTGTGTCGGGCCAGAGGGAAAAATGGAAAGAGAGAGTGTAGCAAAGGTTGTGGAAAAGCCCAGAGAAGGGATTAGAGGCATCCAGGTGGATGTTGAGATCTTCATGGAGGAGAAGCTGAGTATTATAGGCAGTAGAGGAGACGTCAGTCCATTCAGAGCCGAAGAGGGTGACCTGGCCAAGTGGCCTGTAGATTGTGGACATAGTTAGAGAGAGGCCAGGAGAGATAGAGAGCCCGCATACCAGGCACTCAAAGGAGGAGTAGACCTGCATAGGGATGACAGCGGCCAGTACCCACTCTGGAAAGATCAGGTTTACTCCACTTCCAGTTCGGTTGTTTCTGGGTTCGGACAGGATCTTGTAGGCCACATGGAGAAGAGTGTCAAAACCTGTGACAGAACTAGCCGTATACCATGTCTATCTGAGAGCAAAGACATCTAGGTTGAGTTCTTCGAGGAGGTGACATATGTCAGAGCAGTGTTTGACAGCGGAACGAGAGTTGAGAGTAGCGACGTGGGGTTGGTTGCCACATTTGAAAGACTTCGATGCATGGGTACAGGCATGAGGTACACCTTCTGGAGGTGATTGAGGGGCCCGAAGGTGGGAAGAGGAGGAAGATGTGAGTGCCAAAGAGGTGGCAAAAGGAGTAGCAGGAGAAGGGAGGAAGTTGATAAGACGTGGGAAAACACCTATCAAAAAGGAGGAGTTTGGGCTCATGGGCCTGAACCAAGTCTTATCTAAGATGGCCTCCATGGAGCTGGAAGGCGGGTCTCCATGCAGAGCTCCTCTTCCATTTCCATGGTGGCCCGGGAGGCTGGAGTGGCAGCGGCAGTTGCACCGCCGCAAAATGAATAAGGTGAGTGGAGAGGGGTGGGGGTTGAGAGGGAAGGACAGTATCCGAAGGAAGGGGATAGTAGGGGGAAGATGGCGGGGAGGGAGAGCAGCCTTCAGGTTGATCAAAATGCAGGCTTTGATCGTGGGATGTTACAAGAGTTTCAAATTTAGGTGGTTTTAAACCGACACAGTTATTGTTCATCTATTTTTCAATGATATTAAAAATAAAATTGAAGTTGGCCACCAGGGGGCGCGTCGATGAAGTCATGCTCCGAGTGATCTCGCCCCGCAGCGGTCCCTGAAGAGGTCTGAGCCCCCCCTTACAGCACCCACCCAAGGCTGAGAAGCGACACGGACCTGTTTGAACGTGTCCCCCACTGACGGCCGAAAACCAGGAGAAAATCGGAGAGGAATTTGCCTTGAAACGTCCAACTGAAGTGAACCCGCCTACGCGGCCAGTAAAACAAAAGTAAAGGCTTCGGGCCGACCGCAGCCCCGCCGGAGCTTTGCATAGGCCCCGTGCTGGAAACGAGGCGACCTCGCCTGGCAGGAGGGAACTGCGGCCCAGCGCCTTTCCTGCGCTCCCGCCTCTGCAAAGTCAGTGCAAGTATTTGGAGACGGCACATGAGGACCTCCGGCGCATCAGTGTGCCAGCCGCATGCCGAGATCCACACGTGGCTGACGGCGGGGCTTAAAGAGCTTGCAGATCAGTGGATATCATCAGGCGGAGGCTCCTCGGCTCGCGGTGTTGCGCCTCCCGGGCCTGGAGATCGGCCCATTCGGGAGGCCCGAGGCAAGGGACCCGGAGTGCCTACGGATGCCGATGGACCCGGAGCCACTCCCCACACAATGAAAGTGCCCGATGTGAGCGGCCGTTGCTGCGCCACGCGGTAGGTGTGCGCTGCTGGGCCTCTCCCCCCCTTAAAGACAAGGAATGGCTTGGTGGGGCCGCCTGCCCGGGAACACGTGAATCACCCCGGAGACACTGCCTTGGCCCCCGCACGGCACCCAGGGGCCTGGGCTCATATATGACTCGACGAACATGCAACGTCAGAGCCTAATGGAGGACCCTGGGTGCGGCAAGCACTACCTATGCCACGGCCGCATGCACGGGTGATGGGGTAGTGGTCCCTGGTGGCGAACACTGACAGGAAGAAGGTGCTTTTAGTTCCTGTGCCCCCAAATTTAATCAAAAGACAAAAACAGGTCCTTGTGTTGAGCCCCTTGCTCCTGGCTACGCAGCGGGCTGGTCCCCACACTGAGACCATACTGGTCATTTGGTCACCCGAGGGTTGGGCCCCCAGGACTTGGGGCATGTGCCCTCCTCGGATGTGGTGGGTGCACCACGTCATCCAATGTGCAGAAACCTGAACTCTTCCTGCAACGGTGAAAAGATTAACATTCCGCCCCATTTGTAGTACTCCTCCTTTTGGCCACGTCTGCTCACTCGGACTGTACAAGCCACACTCCGCAAACTGTACTAAGGAGATAATACCTCAATAACCTTGTATCCAAAAGGCCCTTATTCTGACACAAACTTTTGTCTGCCTCAACCCTGACTTCCATCGGATTTGCTTCAGGATTACTGGAGTCACACCTACCGGATCGCCAGTGCTCCCCTGATATATGGACGCTAAACAGAAGCTGGCGAAGTTTAAGTTCCCTCAAGCCCCTGAAACATCTCTGACTCCTGAACCCACGGACATGGCTTCGAGAGGTGCCGAGGCCACACTGACCAGGGCCGACATTGCCAACCTCCTCACTGAAATGAAGGGAATGAGAGCGGACATAGGGAATAAGACTGACAAAATCACAAACAGAATTGATAACAAGGAGGAGAGGCTTGAGGAGGTCGAACACAATCAAACCTCATCGAGCATACTGAAAATACAGATTGACCAACACCTAGTGGAAATCGAAAACAAGGAAGAAGAAATCAGTTTAAAGATTGACGACTTGGAAAATAGGGAACGTCGCTGCAACATACGAGTGTTTGGCATCCCGGAAATTGAAGGCGAATCAGAGACACACCTTAAAAAAGCCCTACATGATATTCTGAAGCTACTATTCAAAGACGAAGCGGTGAATGAGCCCAAAATTGACCGGATTCACCGAGCAGGGGGCAGACCAGGCGATCTGAGAACTGTATTAGTCTGGTTCCACAACTATGCAGATAGGGCGCGGATTCTGGAAAGGGCCAGACTCACACCGCAGATTCCACTAGGAGACTCGTCGATTGCTATCTTCCAAGACCTATCCTCCCTCACACTGGCGCTGAGAAGGGAATACCTCCCGATCACCAAACTGCTCAAAGACAAAGGCATCAGATATAGATGGGGCTACCCATTCTCGCTTTCATTTGAATGGGAGGGAATGAGGATGAAATTGACCTCCGAAAGAGACATATCCAATACTATTGCAGACCTATTGGGTCCCCAAGTATATGGAGCTGCTGCATCCATGCAAAAGAACGAGAACGGATCATGGCAAACTAAAGGCGGAAAATGCAAGGATCCAGGAAATTCAGGAGGATGAACGCCTCCTCAGATAAGGAACATTGACTCTCACACCAATCCGACCACTATTCATGAGATGACAGCTAGAATCTCTGAGTTGAAGTGGGTAACACGGCTGCTGAGGGAACCTGCACACTGTGACCCATCATTGAAGATTGGCTGCTGAAACACGTGAACGGAGGTACAGTTGGGAATCGGGGGGGGGAATTTACCTGAACTCGGAAGACCCAGTACAAGAGATTATAACGGAGACTATAACTGTTGTGGGCCTGGGAGGCCTTTGACCTCCCATTTCGAGTAACAAAAATTGGGGGCTCAAAAGTTGAAGTTATGTTGTGTTCTTAGTTATACAGGACCGCTGCTGTGCGGTTCACACTGGTGGTTCGATAACGGTCGGGTGATGTTGACCCGGGTAAATCGGACGTCATGGAGGTAGGTGGGTAGGGGGGACCCTATGATGGGCCAATTTCTTGTTCAGCGGTGGGGGGGATTGGGGCTAGACAGATGGACTTTTATTGGTTCCTTTCGCAGTCTGCATGGCTCACTTCCAAGTAGTTGTCGCACTAACTTTACTCCTTCCTATTGGTAAGGACTCTACAGCAAACACACAGCAGCATAAGCATAAATGCCCAGAGGCAATACGACGGTCACATAAGTCAGCCAGGATCAAAAAAAAAAAAACCTTATGGCGAACAATAACGATCAACTGCGCATATGCACGCTCAATGTAAAAGGCCTGAACTCTCCCACGAAAAGATCTTTGGTCGCCAGAGAATTCAAGCGCTCTAAAATGGACATTTTATTCCTTCAAGAAACACACTACCTGAGGGGGAAAGAAAGAACGATCCTGGGTGGTGGTGTAGGTTACTGGTTGTGGAGCTCTGGAATTTCTAAAAAGGCTGGGGTTGGAATTCTTGTGCGAAAGAGCCTCCGCATGACAGTCCAAAGCACCTGGGTGGACACCGAGGGAAGAACTGCGATAGTGATGGGGCTCATAAACGATACGCTTTTCACTCTCGCCACGGTGGATGCTCCTAATCAAGGGCAAAAAAGATTCCTCCACAAAGCCACCGAATAGGTGTTCAATATGGCACAGGGTCAAACAATCCTTGGAGGCAACTTCAACACCTGGCTGGACAATGCACTAGACAGGCAGAGTAAAACAGATATACTCCTCCCCCACAATCCCACGAAGAAGCCGACATTAAATTGACCCTCTCAATATACGGCCTTACAGATAGTTGGCGCCATCTTCACCCCACAGACAGTGGCTTCACCTTTCGCTCAATCCCACATAAAACTCTTACACGGATTGACTATCTGTTTCTTTCTGAGGACCTTTTGAGATCAACCCTGGCTGCGGATATACATCCTATTTCCTGGTCGGATCACAACATGGCCACAGTGGTGGTACGGTGGGTGGGGCAACCCCCGCGAAACACAAAGTGGAGGTGCAGCGACTAATTATGGGCAGACTCGGCCTTCAGGAACGATTTCGAAAATGAAATCAAGCAATTCTTCGTCTCCAATGATACAGGGGAGGTTGCTAAGACCTCAGTCTGGGAAGCTGCCAAAGCCACATGGAGAGGCATCCTTATTAGGGAAGGTGCTCGAAAAAAGAGGGAGCGCACCCTATTGGAAAAAAACATAAGAGACAAACTGACCATAGCAGAAGCATATGCCCAATATAGCCCACTTGACAGATCAGAATACATCAGCGAAGCCAAAGAACTTAGAGAAGAACTGAAAATACTGGAAGTGGGAAAAATAACCCAAACTCTGCAGTAGTTAAAACAAAAATACTATGAAAAATGCGACAAGGCAGGTGCCCTCTTGGCGGCAAGGCTCTGAACGCAGGGGACAGAGAGGTGGGTGGATGGGATTGAAAGGACAGATGGCACACTCCTGAACACTACAGAAACCTCTCCCCAAGGAATTCAGGAAGCTTTTGCCTTCTTCTACGAAGACCTGTACACCTGTGACCCCCCACCCCCGTCAGGAGCCATCAACAAATATCTCAAAGATGCTAAATTGCCAGCACTAACATGCGCGGAATCCGAAACCCTCGAAGTCCCGCTCAGTGAGGAGGAAGTGGCAGTCGCTATCAAGCGGTTAAAAACAGGAAACGCCCCCCGGAGATGATGGATTCACCCCCGCTTCTACAAATCGTTTTCCGCATTCTTAGCTCCTTTCCTAACGTCTTTATTCAACGAGGTTTTTGAAACCGGCAAGGCACCCCCATCCTTTGCACAGGCCCTCCTCACGGTCATACCGAAAGAAGGCCGGGACCCAAAACTTTGTGGATCATACCGCCCTGTATCGCGCCTCAACATAGATGCAAAAATGTATGCAAGGGTCAAAGCAGCCCGTCTTGAAACCCACTTGCCACGACTAATACATCCAGATCAAGTTGGCTTTGTGATGGGGAGACAGGGAGCGGACACGATGAGGAAAACGCTTCATCTGATACATGAGGCACAAGGAATGCTGGGCGACCCAAAGTTCTTGTCTTTGGATGCCGAGAAGGCCTTCGACAGAGTTGCCTGGGACTTTCTTGAAAGGGTCCTCGTCGAAGTGGGTCTTGGTCCGAAGCTCCACCTTGCCATAAAAACACTATATATGTCCCCGCAAACATCTGTGTCTGTTAATGGTGGCTGCTCCAGATGGTTCCCCCTGGAAAGAGGAATGAGACAGGGTTGCCCGTTGTCTGCCATCTTGTTTGTCCTGTCTCTCGAGCCTTTGGCACAGCGGCTGCGATTGGATGGCGGGGTCCGTGGGATCAGGGTAGGGGACAAGGAATATAAACTTGGGCTCCATGCAGACGACATACTGCTTCATTTTACCGATCCCCTTGACTCCATCCCGGCCACACTAAGCATCATTGAAGAGTACGGACAGCTGGCAGGTTTCAAAATCAACACTGGGAAATCAATCCTGTTCCCACTTGACAAGAACAGAGACAGTGAAGTAGACAGATTCACCCCCCAAGGAATGAAAGTGAGCCTAACCATGCTACGATACCTGGGCATCAATATCACTCGGGATACTGACACCCTGTACCAAGCTAACTTCCCTCCCTTGTCCCTCCCACTACGAAAGGAAATGGATAAATGGTCCAGACTCACGATCTCATGGCTGGGATTCTTGAACGCTATTAAAATGCTAATCCTTCCCAAAATTCTATACTTGTTCCAGATGCTTCCCATAAAGATGCCTAAAGACTATTTTGCTGTCACCACAAAATCACTGTTGGCCTTCCTGTGGCAGAATAAGAAGCGGAGGGTCCCCAACCCCCTTCTTCACCTCAAGAAAGATGCCGCGGGAGTGGGCCTCCCCAATCTGGAGTTATACTACAGGGCGGCCCAACTACTAATACCGATCCCACACCTGAGGCAGCGGTCGGATCTGCAATGGATAGCTCTTGATAACTGCCACCTCCGCCCGTTCACTTTCAGGGAGTGGCTATGGGTCCCCGGACCCCAATTGAGGAAAAGCATCCAAAACCATCCCATACTCGGGACCCTCTGGGCAATATGAAAACCAAACAGGGATATGATGGGGGTCATGACCTGGCCCTCTCCGCTGGGCCACCTTTGGGTTCCGGGAATCCATGACGACATACCCGAACCACTGAGCTACCAATCCTGGTACGAAGCTGGCTTGGAAAGAGCCGGACAACTATGGAGAAACAAAGTCTTCATTAAAATACAAGAATTAGAGGACGCACTTGATATAGGCCACTATCAGTGTTTCAATACCTAAAACTAATGTTTCAATACCTAAAACTAAAGGGTGTTATGTCACAGGAGAAATGGAAAGACCACGCCTTTCGAGAAACCTTTGGACACCTATATGGGCTCCAAAGGCCTGATAAGTTCCATGTACACAGTCTACTAACAACCAACACAACCCCCTCAACTAACTTGAAGAACAGATGGTAATCTGATTTGAGTAGACCCCTTTCAGAGGAAATGTGGCTGCGGATTTGTAGACAGACGGCCAAATCATCGATATCTTGCCAGTACAAACTCCACGCACTCAAACTCCTACAGGTGGCAGTATGACCCGCTCAGACTCGCCAAAATGTACCAAAAGGCCAACCCACAATGCTGGAGAGGTTGTGGACAAAAAGCGGACTACTTGCACATGTGGTGGGGATGCAATGCGGTGCAAGTCTTCTGGGATGAAGTCCTCAGTTTGATCAGGGAACTAGATGAGGAAGAGAGGGAGAAACACCCCTTACTGATCTTATTTGGCCTAATTGAAGACGAAGACACCATTCTAAAAGCCCCCAAAATGGCCCTTGGGCTGCTATTGGCCGCGAGGGCCTGTCTCAGGATGGCCTGGAAAAGGCCTACCCTCCCCACCAAGACAGAATGGGTGTCTGTTGCCCATAACATCTTCAGAATGGAAAATGTAACTTCTGCCCTACATGGACACGGTGCTTCTGCCGAAAATGAATGGGCGGAATTCCAAGCGAAATACGCCACATGAGTGAGCATATGCATATCGCGCCAGCGTGTTCACAATAACATACCAGTACTGCTGACTGTGCCTGTGACGAGTTGTTTTTGTTCACTACGAACACCCATGCCTAAACACTGCTGCCTGGACTCTGCGAAAGATTATACCATAAAGCAATGGAGCTTATTCTGCTCAGACTTGGGACCCAAAAGGTGGGAACGGGGGTGGACTTTTACGCCAGTCCTGCTTTCACTTAACATATACTTTGTACTTATGAGACTTTTTCCCGTATTTTATGTTTTTTCCATTTGCTTATGCATAAATGACGATGTTGTACTTCCATCTGTAAAACCAATAAAACTGAAATTAAAAAAATAAAATAATTGATTCTGTCAAGGTTGGAGGAGAGCTTTCCTTTTAATTAAAAAAACAATTAAATGTAATCTGCATCATTTTAAAATACTACGCCTGGATCTAGAAGTAGGTCATCTAGCAGTTTGATGTGTACATTAAAGCGATGTAAAGATGTTTTTTTTAAATACTGGAGTCACTCAGATATGTTTAAGCTCAGAGGGAATTGTATTGTCTAGGAAGAAGAATTGATAATGCTTCAATCATGGGTGCTATCAATGGGCACTTTGTTCACTACGGAAGAGGAAAATGGATCTCCATGACAGGTGGTAGGATTCAATTTGTTAACTACCCTAATGACATACCCTGTATAAAGTGTAGGGAAAAAGAAAGGAGGTGGCAGCTATATTACACCTAATTGGTCGTCGACCATTAAATCAAGAAGGGGACCAGAGAGACTTTAATAAAGAATGTTGAAAGGGTTGGGCTGAACTCTTTAGTGTAATTATTGTTGGAGTTCTCACGGTTGGTACACATATTAGAAAAAGATTGAAGCTTGTTACACTATACCTCAAAAGGGGCTACCAAATTGATAGAGGGATGGTGATTGACTAATTAAGATCAAATTTGGAAACATTTCTTTGATGAGTTATTTTAAATCTCAATTTGTTCAGCAAAAAATGTCTTCTTTTCTTCTAAAATATAAATCTTTTAGAGCCTAAGCTACTCATGGGATCAGATTTGAGTGTTTTCAATGGAAAGTCTCATTGATAAACGCTTTGTAAATCAGGTCTATGGCATTTACTGTTTAATGAGGGTTTCGGTCCTTGCACCATCTTCGCTCAAGCTGTCTTATCGTTATTTTTACAGCTTTAAATTGAGGAGATTACCAAGGGTTAAACTTTGAAATATTCTTTCTAGGTCGCTGAATGAAAGAGATTGGGGAAAGAGAATGAGAAGTTGATCAAGTGGCCTATGCACACACTGAAACGTACACCTCTTATAACCTCAGGTTAATCATAGATGAGAGAATCGCATAAAGAGGTTTTTCAGGGAGTGGAAAATATCTTAATGGAGAGGAAGATGGTGATTAGAGGAAAAGCTGGAGGATAAGAGAGGAGAGATAGTTTGGCAGGTGGGGAAGAGAAATAGGATCCTTAGGCAGAGGGCCTCAATTACAGGATATGCCTATCCCATCCCTGTGCCTATCCCACTTCCACACACAGATAACTCTATTGGGCTAATTACAAAGAATGGTATTCAGTGTAAACACACCCCCTCTCAACAAATTAAATATAGTACTGCATGCTTAAGGTGTCTATGTGGCCCCCCTCAGCTAGTGTCTATGTGGCCATGACACAAATAGAATGGATACCTCCGCCTTTCGTGAGCTTGTTGAGCGATGCACACCTGTAAATCAGAACTTACAGAAAAAGTCAATAACAATCTTGAGTATTAAAAGGGCATGTGGACTTCTGACACAACATCAGCAGAGATTTACTGCAGAACAATAGCAACATAAATCTGAGCAACTGAAAATATGTTGCAAATGTCTACCTAAATAGATTTTTGTTTTGTTTGCTAGGATTTTGTGTTATAACTTTGTTCATTAGGGTGTACATCTTGCAATACAAATGCAGATTCCTTGTAGGTAAGCTGCCCAGGTCTTTGCACTGTGCCTCTCAATTTAGAAAGTCATCTGTCCATGTGCTAATGTATGACATTCTGGCAGGATACAATGCCTGGCCAGAGCTGAATCAGTCATCGCCGGTCTTGGCAGGACATCATCTATCCTCATCTGCAGCCGGGACCTTCAGTATGGTCTGTATTTAGAAAGCAATTACAGTTATGCATCTCCTGTATCTCGACAGCTGATAACAACAGCGCCGTTTTTGAAACATAACTTCTTAGGACCTGCCAACAAGGATTTCTGGGCACAGGGATGATCCTATTAAGCGCGGTATTAAACAAGTGCATATTAACACAGGCATTGATAAGAGTGTGAATCCATGCATATTGGAACACATGTGCAAAATGAGTTTGAAAGTATTTTTATAATAATGTAAAAGGGGGGATTTTAATCCTTCATAACAGGATACATTTTGCTATGTCTGCTGCATAGACAATGTTGTCAAGTTGACTGTATTATTTCGTGATTTTCACTGCTATGTTGACCGGGACACAATTCATGAAAAGAAGCGTATCTTCACTTTTGCACAGCGTTTAGTTACTCAGCATCATTTGTGGTAACACTTAGAGGTCTCCAGGTTTAGTCAATGAGTGCCAATTCTCCTACAAATACACTTAACTCAACGAATGTTAAATCGAAATATGTTTTGCATTGTCAGTGGTTGCTCTGAAAACATTACACAATTATGATACGAAGGGCTGGATCTGAAGACCCCAAAGCACACTCCATAACAAAATTACAAATATATCTTGTCTTCTTTGATTGTGTGAAAATCTGAAAACGTCCCAGCCCATTCCAAGATTAGACGCTGACAGTTTTTGGAGTGTTCATACACTTTTAGGCTAAAACAGCACACGAAAACCCAGTGTTCATGTTGGTTTCCTGGAGAACTTTAGAGAAGCGAAAACGATATTCTCTTCCATGTAAAGATTCTCGTGAAGAACGAGTGGGGAGTGTTGTTTATGACTGCAGAGTGCTACATCTGTGTTTCGGAACAATAATGCAACTGTTACTGTTTGCATCAGCATTGATCAGTGTTGGCAAATGTGCCTGATTCGTGAACGCTGATCTGGTCAAGAAAAGTGCAGTGATAGGCCAATCTGGGTTAAGCAATTTCTGTAGAACAAATATGCAGTTCTCACACCAGCATGCTTTTGGTGTATGTTAGGCTAGTGGGTATGATGGCATTTATTATGCTCCCTAAACCAACATTGCAATGTCACAGAATAGTGTCTTATTCATATAGCAATCGTAGATATATGTTATGTTATGTTATGTTATGTTATGTTATGTTATCTGTAGGGAGCTAGGACTATGACCCCCACGAGAAAAAAATGGACATTCTTCTTCTTGACCAAAATTCCAAATTCTCAACCGCGACTGGGATCGTCACTTGGAGCGGTGATGAATACCGATGAGGCGGAGGGGTGCAGTTGGAACTCCCACAAACTGAAGGCATTTTCCCACTGCTATTTTTGTTTGGTTTTTGGTAGATCTGTACTTTTTATTCTCATCCGATTGTTTTCACGCCATTGTCCTAGTTCCCTTTCATGTATTTCATATTTTTAACTTGTAATTCTTTTTCCATAATAAAAACGACCAGTTTTTGAATTCTGGCCAAACATATCGACATATATGGCTGTTTTCATTTACACTCTCCATCCATTTGTGGAGGGCCCTTGCAAAAAGGACAGCGGCTATATGGCAAGGTGCTTGATCGCTAGTGAACCAAATATTCCCACCTCTGAATGTGCACAAAAAACCTTTGGGTCACTTTGTTACAATATTACCGTTTGCCGGGTTTTAGATTTGTATGTGAGCAAAATTTGTTTTTACGATTTGACGGCTGATATGATTCACTAAAATGTACAAAGACCCCACTTCTATTGACCTTAGTGTTTATTTCTTTTTATTTTCTTATACAAGAGTGAAATGGTAACACATTCTGTTTCAATGTGTTCTTTTTATTTAATGGATAATCAGAACATCCCCAGTTTTCTAGACACCCGTTGCTGACCAGTGCAGTCATCTGGGAGCTGTGACAGATTTAACATAACCCCCATTATAGCGTGAAGTGGCCACAAAGGGCTAAAAAGTACCGTCAGCGTGACAGCACATACGGAAGGGGTGCCTTGTGCATCTGGGAGGAAGTCAGAGTACCAAGTAATAAGAACTGTCCAGGTATCGCCCATTGATTCAATTGTCTAATACAGGGGCATGAAACCTTTGACTCTCCAGATGTCTTTGACTACAAATCCGATAATCCCTGACTAGGATAGTCAATGGTGAGTTATCATGGGAATTGTAGTCCAAAACATCTGGAGAGCCACAGTTTGCAAACACTGGTCTAGTGCATGGGCCTGTGCCTACTGGTACATTGGTGCTAATCCTTTAACATTTCCTGGGGCCGCAGAGGGTGAGGGATCCTACTTTCCCTGGTTTGTATGCTGATTCTGCCACTGTTTTTGTGTTAGACAGGTTGCTTGATTCCTTTTTACTACCCAGAGGCATGTAGGGCCCTCTATCTCACTATCGATTGGTGTGTTAACTATTATATTGTTTCTGGTCCGGCCAACTAACATTAAGTGACTTTTACTGTAAGGTAAAACCAAACCTTTGGCCATACCTTTGCATTGAAGCACGTTTGAGCCAGCGACCCGTTAGCACCTCATATCTGCCATCGAACTACCATATCCTGACATACAGTTCTTGACTGACTCACCAGGCTACAATTGTATGATTCCTCACTACTAAAGACAATCGGATACCAGGTGAGAATTACCAGGTACAGGATAAGTGAGACAGTACTGAGCACTGACAGGCCATGTTTCAATGTACGTAATCTCTCGCTCTCCTTTCTTTTTCTTTTCCCCTTGTTCAATTTCCACAGGCATGACCAATGCTCTGCTAATTCTGCATGGATCCTTATCTCCCGTTGGACCTTTTACTTTCTGAATTTCGTACTTAATGACTGACTACTAAATATTGCATGTCCTACTTAAATTTGATAATGTACTTCAATATTGTGTGTTTATATTATGTCTTACTGTTTACATGCAAGTATTGGTTGAACTTGCCTTGAAGAAGATCTTATGGGTCGAAACACGTGTCAGTAAAACACAATCTAGCATTAAAAAATCACTCTACATATGGAACTCTTACTGTGTCCTTACACATATGAGACTGGAGAGATTGCTGGAGCATAACAAAGGATTCCTATGTTTTCAACTTTTTGAATTTGGTGGCTTAGGTCATAGGCACCATTCTTGTGGGCAGACAGCATATCCCAAGATAAATGACTCATGTTTATAACATTACCCCAGAGCAGCATATGGTGGCCCTTAATGCCTTACTCCCTTGTTCGGTGAACTTTTAACAGTGTCAATTGCAATTCTGTAATTACAGAGTAGTCCTAATTATTGAAAGACTAGCATCTGTCTGCCTAGATATTTTTATTTCATCTAATTCTACAATCACAGCTTAGTCTGTCAACCTACTATTTTTACTTTTTAGGTGGGCTTAGTTTGCATTATGGCAAAACGTATGATGGTCAGTGCCCTTTGTAAAAGGCGGGATAGGGAACACCCTTTTAATGTTCATTCTGCAGAAGCATTCCTGTCTAAAGAAGTAACGCAGGGTGACAAAACAAATTCTACTCAGTGAAAACCAATAACGGGAAGAAAAAACATTACTATTGGTCATGGATGTTGTAGGAAACCCTAGTAAGCGTTGTCCCCTCAATATGTTAAAAAGGGAGGTGAGGCCTATCCTAAGTAACACTTGTCCCCGGGGAAATCCTGATCTGGATCAAAATACTTAGAAGCAGTCTCTGGTAAAGAAACTCAAGTTCAACAGCTAAGTTTAAATGCTGTGTCCCTCCCAATTGGTTTAACTGTTTAGTAAAATGACGGAGGCATGTATTGCGTTTATAAGTGGTTTAATATATAAGAGCCCCCGGAGCGTACGCCACTGGAAAGGCTTCCTCAGCAAACAACATTCCAGATTCTACACTCTGGAATTCATCTTACGTGCATAAGATCTATAACATACATTCTATCAACTTTATTAATTGACTACTATAACATCTCCCTTATGTAAAATAAAACAAACGATAAAAGGAAAGGTGAGGATAGGGGGTAAACCAAAAGAAAGGGAAGGAGGAGTTGCTGGGGTATAAGTTACATTTCACTTAAAATTACAAAAAAGGATACATAAGGCCAAGATGGTTGACCGATACTAGTAGTAGAAGTAATCATTGTAAAGTTTTGAATAATTTTCCAGTTACTCCTAGATAGTCCACCCTTTAAAACTTCACTTCTTCCATCATAGTGACTATTTACGGGTTCCTTGTTTATGTGGTCAGACTTTCCACGGTCGTTGCCTTTACCAGTGCTTGGTCTCATGGAAGTGTTGTTGTTCATTTGGCTAGGTGTTCTTGGGTTAATGTCCTTAATTGTGCTAGGTCTGTTGAAATCTTTATTCTCACAACATCATCGCAAGAGCATCTTTTCCCATCCTCCAACACCACTGATTTCCCATGACAACTCTTTACTCTCTGTGGCGACCTAAATCTGGATTCACCTTTCAATGTTTTCCTGGGTTCTCTGATGCAAACCCATTCTCCCTTTTTGATAATCTTTTCCTTAACTCCATTCCTGCGCTCATAATAGTTTTTGTATTTTGCCAGTTTCTCTTTTACATTTCTTAATATTTGATCAACATCCAACCTTGCCTCACCTGTGTCCATGAACATCAAGGCAGGTCTCAGACGGTTAGATGCTACTCTGCCACTCATCATGGTGAATGGTTCAACATTCGTGGTGGAATCTGGAGTTGACCTATAACCACACAAGGCTTCCTTAAGCGTTTCTCTCCATGGAAAGGAATTAGCTATGGCTAACTGAATCACACTCTTTACAAATGTATTCATTCTCTCTACGAGTCCACTGGCAATAGGATTATACAGCAACGTTGTTATATGGTCAATAGCTCTATCCCTCAAAAATCCTTGGAATTCTAATGATGTGAACTGAGAACCATTGTCAGACACTAACTCCTTGGGATCAACTTCCCTGTTGAAAACTTCAATCAAGAAATTTAGAATCTTCTCAGTGGTAATGCTCCCTTCTGATACTCCCACTCTACCCACTTGGAGGTGTAATCTACAAGGACTATAATGTATATTTTAACTGTATCAAGATTTTCATATGGCCCCATGACATTGATCGCTAACTTGAACCATACGCTGCTGGGAGCCTCCACTGGTTGCAGTGGTGTTTTCCGTAAGGTCTTAGATTTATCACTTGTGGCACATGCAGTGCAATTCTTAAAAATCTCTTCTGCTTCTCTCCACATATTCAGCCCCCAATAGTTACTTCTTATGCTCTTCTTTGTTAATCTCCTTCCTAGGTGTCCTTCGTGGGCCACAGCAAGTAATCTGTTATACAGGAGGAATTATAAGATCACCTCTATAGATGTGTTCTGAGTCTATTGATAACTCCTCCTTGATTTATGAAAAATCTCCCAGACCTTGTTCATACACTTTCCAATCACTACTTATGGCTTTTCTGATCTCTATTTGTTCTGGATCAGTGTCAGCCATATTTTTCCACTCCTCCTTGGCGATGCCTGGGTTTATGGTGGCGATGATATCTTCATCCGTGGACTCGATCTCAATTCTATGGTTGGTTGGCAATCTGGAAAAACAATCAGCTAGCTGGTTTTGTGTACCAGGCGTATAACATATATGAAGGTTATACTGCATTATATCCAGAATCTACCACCTAATCCTTAGTGATATGAAATGGGGTGCCTTCGACTGTAAAACATGCACCAGTGGTTTGTGGTTAGTTTTGAGAAGAATGGGTAAACCCCAAATCAGATTTCTAAAATGTTCTAAGATCCACTTCACCCCTAGGGCTTCCCTTTCTATAGTGGAGTAGTTCAATTCCGCCCCTCTCAAAACTCTTGATGCAAATGCAATGGATACCATACCTTTCTCTTGAAGCTGTTTCAGCACCTCTCCTAAGCCAACTTTACTGGCATCTACTGAAATTATTGTACTAGCTTTGCAGTCAAACAATCCCAATGCTGGTGCTTGGTTGATGGCAATTTGTATTCGTTCAAATTCAGCCTTGCATTCATCTGGCCCTATGTAATTTACAGATTTTTTCATAAGATCTCTCATTTTCTTGGTTTTATTCGAGTAATCATCCACAAATTTAGAGTAGTGTTCCGTCATACCTAAGAAGCTTTTTAGCTGATCTTTGTTTTCTGGTTCGGCAATACCCAATATGGTATTCATTAATTCTTCCTTAGGGCTAATACCCTTGGCATCAATAGAGTGTCCCAGGTACGACACTTTGTCGCATTTGATTTTGCATTTCTGCAGTTTTAAAGTCAGACCACTTTTCTGAATTCCTTGTAAAACCCCCTTTAGCTTCGCATCATGTTCCTCTTCAGTGCTGGCGGAAATAAGAATGTCATCTTGTAAGCAGTGTACGCCTTCCAGGCCTCGAAATAGATGTGACATCAGTCTTTGAAACACAGCAGCAGCTGAAGCAAGGCCAAAAGGCATTATTTTAAACATGAATGCCCCTAAAGGAGTGACAAATGATGTGAGACTTTTTGACCTTTTCTCTAGGGTAATCTGATGGTAAATCGAGGACAGGTCCAGGGTACTAAAAAACTTGCCTGGTTTCATTGTTGTCAATAATTCACTGACATTAGGAAGAGGATGCCTATCTATCCAAATACTTTTGTTAAGGTCTCTCAAGTCCACGCACATCCTTATGGCACCATCAGGTTTTTTCACCAACACTATTGGGGCGAGCCATTCTGAGCTTTCTATGGGCTCTATTATGTTCTGCTCACACAGACGTGTCATTTCATTTCTTAATGCCTCCTTTGTGCTAATTGGAACACCCCGAACTCTGTGCGCTATGGGTACAGCTCTTTTCTTAAGAACTATCCTATGCTGAAATCCCTCTAAAAGTCCAATCTTTTCATTAAACACTCTGAGAAAATGTTTTGCTAGAGCAGCTTTCATGTCACTGTTATCTTTTAGTACGCTCAGGATGGGAATTTCTTCACCTGGGTGGATTCTGACTCATAGCACAGCTTGTTCCTCCCAACCCACTACAGATGAGCCATTCTTTGCTATGTACAGTCTGCAATATGTTTCTCTATCCTTGAACATCAACTTGATCCATGTGCATCCAATAATGTCTATGGGGGTCTTTCCATACACCGTTGCTCTCACCCCGGTACATTGTATCTCCTCCATCTTGCCAGACAATACCTCAACAAAAGTTTTGACATCCACCATGGTGTACAGGGATCCAGTGTCCACCATGATTGACAAGGATATACCATTTATTTGCATGTTCACCCATGGTCCTTTAGTCTGTTGTATTGAAGAGACAGTGAGTATTTGTACTTGTGCATTTCTTTGATTAATGGTCAGCATGCCGTCTTGTCCTCGATTCTTCTCAATACCTCTTACATTGCCTCTCGGCATTCTGTCGGAGGGGTATCTGCCGATTCTACCCTTCCTGCCACAAATATTTCTGCAGACCTTAGCAAAATGTCCCACATGACCACATTTGTAGCACTCAACAGCTGCCGCAGGGCATTCCTTATCACTACCGTTGTGTTTGTACCAGCTGCATTTCTGACAACGGCTTTGATATTGGTTCCCGTATCCTGCATCTCTGCCTCTCCTAGCATTGGCTCTTGAGTTGCTAGTGGTCATCCTCCTTACCATTGCCACCAAGGACTCCTCCAATTCCTCTTTGGGCTTATCCTGAATCATTTTGATCTCTTTATTTTCGGCTTTGTCAAACCTTTCTCTCATGCAGCGATCACCAAGTTCCATACTCCTGGCTATCTCCATTGCTTGTTCTAAAGACGGGTTGTTGGTTTGCCACAATCTCTGTTGTATGCGTGGGTCAGCTACATTCAACACGAGTTGACCCCTTAAATATTCATCGCTGACACCAGTGAAATTGCATGTAGACATAAGTCCTCTGAGAGATGCCATGTAGGTATCAATCGACTCACCTTTCAGTTGCCGTCTAGAAAAAATGTGTATCTCTCCAATACAATATTAGTCTTGTTGCCAAAGTGCTTTGCAAGTTTCCCTAGTGCACTTTCAAACTTGCGGTTATTATCACCAGAGCCACCCTCTGTATCATCCAGATCAGGGAGTGCTCTGAAAATTCTCAAAGCCTCTGCCCCTACACAGTTCAGTAATGTTGCCTCCTTGAGATCATCATTGTATTTATTGCCACAAACAGCCCTCTGGTACACCTGGAAATCGTCAATCCATTGTTTCCAGGGACACACAGGATTTCCAGGGCATGGAAGAAATTGTATTGGTGCTGTGATGTGCTGCATGGTGACTAGATACTTATTTAATGTTACTGCCTTATTTGCCGATCTCTAATGTGTGGCTGCAGTTCCACAGCTTAATCCTAAGCAAGATGGGACCATAAGTGCCTTACTGTGGATCATACTCTAGGTCAACTTTGAATACAGCTCTACTGTCCTGATTGCATGGTGTGGTGCTGTCCACTGCCCTGTTTAAACTGCATCCATTTTTATGGAATGTGTCACTTAGTATTGGCATCAATATGAATACATGGCCAAAACTACACATATTGTAGTCTGTATGCATGCAGTCCAGTCCACTCTTGGCATTCACCAGCAGCTTTGTGAAGACTATCTATTCATCTGTGTAGTTCAGGTGAGACACGGTGCGTTCTCCGTGCATTAATGTTTTACTTCCAATATCAGTTCTATGTTGTCACTTTTAGCGTAAACATGACACACGTTTCATTGATTGACTCTGCCTTTGTGGCGTACGTTTCATTAATTGACTGTGTCTTCCGCAACTTTTAAAGTCCTCCGTTCCTACAGCCAATGCGCGCATTCATACGCGTCGTAACTTGGTTGCTATTGTTACGTGGCAACACAAACCAGTGTTCACAAGATGGCCGCCATACCCCCGCACGTCTCGAGGTCCTTTACTCTAAACAAACAAGGCCATTATGGATTCAAAGGACGCTGTGCGCTCGCGTCTCGATGCAGGTCAATAATTCTCTTAAAATTCCCCTTTTCTTCTCATTAATGCCGCCGGCTCACTTTGCTCACCTGGCACACTCTCTGTAGACATCACCAAGATAGGAAGTGCCTTTGTCCGTTCCCGTGACGGTTTCAGTTACTCCAGCAACCGTTCATCTCTCATTTCTGGTAGTGAGACGTACAGCTTCATAGTTGAACTCGAGGCACTGGACAAACTCCGGGGGCTCAGTTAGTAAAACTCCTTGTCGCCAATTGTAGTAAAAGGACGGAGGTATGTATTACATTTATAAGTGGTTTAATATATAAGAGCCCTCGGAGCCTACGCCACCGGAAAGGCCACTTCAGCAAACAACATTCCAGATTCTACACTCTGGAATTCATCTTACGAGCATAAGTTCTATAACATACATTCTATCAACATTACTTATTGACTACTCTAACACTCATCGTCTTGTAACTTGGAATGTAACATCGTTAACAGTGCTTAAAGTCTTGGGAAGCACAATGTTAAATGTTTAACCAGTGTTAAAACCGTTAACTAAAAGGCACTGTTAAAACACAGCTATCTGCACAGGGTTGATATAGTAGGCATAGCTTGGTAATAAGTCCGTTTTGTAACCCTGAGGTTGCCTTAGAGAAATGCCAGGTCCTAAATAGCACACATTTGTCTGCCCCAACTATTGTACCAGGTGGCCTTCAGTTGCACACAATTACATTGCTCTCAACTATAGTAGCAACAGTATGCAATCTATCTGAAAGTGTGTTTTCCCATGAAAATGCTTTGTGTTTACACCTGGAACGCACTCTAACTATGAATTATAATTCTTCTTTAATAACGAACAATTATAATTGAAGTGGTTGTGAAAGTTGCAGCCCCAGCAGTGGAGTCAGTGCCTGAAGCTTCTGTGCATGGAATAACATTATCATCATGACCTTGGGTGGGGAATGATTATTCCCCTGAGATTTCCATCCCTGAAAGGGGTCAGCTTCAACCCCATCCCCAGTGTATTATGACTGGCAACAAAGGCAATAGCAATTCTCCAAGGCTGGATAAGTGAAGTAACTTTACTGACAATGTTGACACTGGCTTCATTCTATTTCCACCAGGTAATGATCACTGCACCTACAGCACGTCCGCAGACGTGTGTGTCAGATGGAGTCTAACCAAGCAGCTTATCTTCTGGTCATCACGCTGGTTAGCACAGCCCGACTGTCATCATCTGGTTTTGAAGATACATCAGCCCTGATTTTTAAAGCAGCACATTGGCTAACTTCACATATCATTAGTCACAGGCATGTTTGTATGGCTCGAAGGGTAGCTTGCATAGGTCCTCGTCATAAAACACATGAGAGGGATCCTATTGTTTTAACCCTTTTGTTCCTCACATTTAGTGAGCTAGATTTGAGCTTAGTAAATAACTCTGTCTACTTAAGTGATGCAGATGTTGACATTTGGGCACTTGCTTTATCATCCTCCCAATGCACTCTTTCTCACTACAAATTCCTTGCAGATCAACAAAGATAATTAAAAGGGTGATAGGAATCTGGTACCCAAAAGGAGTCAGGTAGAAATAATACAGCACAATGACACAGGTGAGAAGCCAAGATATAGTAACGCAACATCTGTTCTTCACATGCCATTATTCTTGGTTCCATCTAATGTCTGGGAAAATCTGCCACTTATGAATAAATGTAAGGTTGTATCCTCTGCGGGGGGTATTTATTCATGGTTTCTTGAGACAAACCTTTTTAGTGTTTGTTTGTTAGTGGACAACACGAAAGACAAAAAAGACCCAGGCCTCAGCCACCTCAAGCCCCACCTAGCATCAAACATGCCACATCCAAGACCCAAATCCGTACCCCCTCCTTAAAGTCCCCAAACCTCCACTCCCGATCCCAGCCTGGTCCTATGCCTGTTCCCCTTCTCCCCTCACTCCATTTCTCCACCTTCACCCCAATGCCCTCCACTGCCTACCCTTCCCTCACCCTGCTTCCACCACTCTCCCCCCCTCTCCTTCAACACTCCCCCTGCAACCTTTCCAAGCTCAGGCCTTCCAGAACACCCTTCCTCTCCAACAACACAGAACACGACTCCCTATGCTACCAGGAACACCCGCCTCCCACCCCCAACATCCAACTGGCTCTCACCCTTTTAATTATCTTTGTTGCATTCTCATCAATGCCAGGTCAGTCTCTAAAAACAAATGTAACATATTTGACCTTATCTCGGAACAAAACCCAGACATCCTCTTCATCACAGAGACCTTGCTTGCTGACGACTACGAACCCATTGTACACAAGGCATTCCCCCAGGATACAACCTGATTGTCTAGAACAGTCCCAGAAGAGGTGAGGGACTAGCCAGCCTACACAAACACCAAATTCCAATCCTTCTCAAGGTCACCTTAGCCAGCAGCACAGATTATGAATCCCTACTTGTAAAATTCCAATTCACCCCCGCTACATCCCAATACTAATAAACAGACCCCCTTGTTACAACAAAAACTTTGCATACTCTCTCAGCAACGCTCTGTCAACTACCTTCAAACACCATCCCGCGCTCACCATACTAGGATACTTTAACATCTGGTTTGACTTCCCCTTAAAGATCCATGACCCACTTTCTCACAGATAACCTAGAAGCTCTCAACCTGACACAACTAACTTCACTCCCCCGCCCACACTACAGGCCAGACCCTTGATGCAGCTTTCAGTGCCACAAACATCATATCCACTCTGCCTTCATGCCCACTAATCTCGACAGATCACTCTGCAATCTTCCTCTGCCTACCAACCTCACCCCCACACCCCTGCAGGACCACATCCAGCCTCTGCCATCCTCTGCACCCCAAACCCAACTCTGGAACAAAGTCATTATCACTCCAGACCTAGCCTATTCCCTCCTCAACTCACTCCCAGTACTGTCTCTCCAGGAAGGCCCACCTTCCATCAAACTCTTGGAACACTGGCTCTCCAGCACCCTAACACCCATCACTCAACAGAAAGGACCTCTCAAAGATGAGGCCCCAACCCCAAATGGTACACCACCCACCTCAAATTTCTCAAAACTATCTGGCACCGACTAGAACGGACCTGGAGAACCAACCCGACCCCCAAAACAAACCCCCCTGGCAAGACTAACAAGGGACTTACAGGTAAGAAATTAGAAAAGCCAAAAAAATATTCTATGGGAAAAGATTGTTGAACTCTCGCAACCCAAGCAAGGAATTGGACAGAATCAACTCTGAATTCAAGTTGCCAGGTTGCTCATCCCCTCCTCCACTTAACTCCCAATCCCTAACTGATGCCTTATGGAACATTTTCATAACATCGCTATCGATAGACACAGTGCCATCGTCTCCAAAATAGCAATGGTACACCCGCCCGCGGCCTGCCCAACTCCCGCCTCCTGCCCCAATTCATTCCCCTCTTTCTTCCCAATCTGAGACCAGGAGTTCCTCTCGCTCCTAGCACAAAACCGCCCGACACGATACCCTGAAGTCCTTTGCCCGCCCATACTCCTCAAAAGCAACCTAACATCAACCTCCCCAGGCAGTGTTGCATGCTCAATCCTTAACCACTCCCTCACATCAGGAATTTTACCAGAAGCCTTCAAAACATTCTATATCAAACCCCTCCTCAAAAAACCCACGCTCGACCCTCTCATTCCCCAGAACTACCCGAACATTTCCAACACCAATGTCATGGCCAAACACATGGACCATACAGCATACAAGCAGCTCTGCCACTTCACTGAAGCCAAAAACCTGGTGTCCATTTGGGGTGACCTGAAAAGAACAGCGGACGTGGAAGTATGCACTGTGCAAATTCTTCTTGACATCTGGGTCTCCTTCAATACTATTAACCACACCATAATCCTAGACAGGCTACACTCCTTAGGATGATTAAAGGACACTGCTGTCACATGGATCTCCTCCTTCATCTTTAATCGCTCGCAAATCATGCTCCTCCACCCTTTCACCTCTACATCTTGCCCAGTGCCAAAGGGGGTTCCACAGGGGGCATCCCAATCTCCCCTTCTCTTCAATTTCTATCTCAGCCCACTCCCTGCATGCATGTGCTCCCACACTCTTACCTGCTACAACTACGCAGATGACACCCAGATCGTCCTCAAAATCCCAAAATCACCAGGCACCATCCGTCCGGATCTTTCACCATGCCTCTCTAATATTGACCACTGGATGATGACCAACCACCTCCTCCTCAAACTGCTCTCCTTCTGTTACAGAGAATTCTCCAGATTGGCTAATTTCCCTTACCTACTGAGTCTCTCAGTCTCTCAGCAGCTTTGCTGGATTTCTAGGATTTCTTTTTTCACCTGGTAAGAGTGTGAGCCTTTCTCCCCACTCTTACATGTGTTTTGCTGTGTGTTTAACATTTTTGTGTTCATAGACTGTGGAGCTTCACCTACTCCATAGGCATCATCTTTTTTACTGTGTGTCCCAAAGTACCTTTAGTGCAGTGACACAGGGTTGTGTTTTTCAGACTTCCCACTTTAAACTCCATTTTCTGGGACTGACTACTGTCTCCCAGAGTATGTAAAGTTGCCATTGACTTTATTAGTCTTTTTAAATTCCCAGTCCCAGTACAAACTATCTTACATAGAGTACTGGAAAGGGTTAATAGTTATCCCTTTTTGTCTGTTTCTCATGGAACATTATTTCGTTCCCCTTTCGTTAAGATTTGGATGATGGCAGTGGTATCTACCATATTTTTCCTACCGCGGTCTTATGAAAATAGCCTTGGTACTGTTTTAGGCTATTAGCCTTGAACTTTAATCCGCTGGACCCTATTTACTTTTATTTGGTGCCGGCTGGGTTTATTCACCATTTCTTTTTGTAAAGGTCTTTCTCGTGTTTTACTCTGCGCGCCAAACCAGGTTTGGTTCCTTTGTTTGCCATCCTTTGGCAGGCTTCTGCACAGAAGCCCTCCTTAGGCGCCTGAGAGTCTGGGTAGACAGGATGTGAGGGAGGGGTTTTAGGACCCCTGCACAGGGTTCCCGTAGAAACCCAAGTCAAACTCTTGTTTGATTGACTAGGTGACTGTCCTGCCAGGACAGCCACCCTGCTGTGTAATTGACAGCCAGGCTGTGTGAATGGGGGAAAACTGCATAAAAAGCAGGTGTCTGGGACTTGGAAGGCAGAGTCGCCACTGGATTGAGAGAACCGAAGAGAAGCTGAAAGATGAGGACCACTACCACGACTGAACCTCCTGGTGAAGCCCTGCTGCGGATCCGAATCTCTAAACTTTGACAACAGAGAAGATCTGCAAGGAATCTTCTTCCCTTAAGCTGGTGGGACCAACCAGTTCGCCAACACCAAGCAAGGCCTCCCTCCCCTGGTCGAATTTGCTGTGCACAGCTGCAGTGAACCGGATATCCAGGAGGACCGGACCCTGTTTGGGTTTTAAGGAGCGCACCTTTTATTTGTTGCTTTGCTCTGCTGCTGGTTTCTTCCCTGGGCAGTGCAGGACCCTCTAGTCTTCCTCCTTCGTGTCAGTCCGACAGTTGCTTCAGGAACCGTGACCCTACAGGATCTGCCAGGAACTTCTGCCTCAGCTATAGCATTCTTCTTCTTCTAAGGTACTGTTCAAACCCGGTTGTTTGTTCCGTCCGACCGCGGTGAAAGTGTTTTAAATCTTTCGCCAATTCGAGGGCTTGTCCTTGTCTACTATTTTAAATAACTTTTCCTTTGACCAACTGTGGTTCAAACTCTTAGCAAATACTTAACCGCAAAATACTCTGAACTGTGTGATCCTCTGCAAAGACTCTGAACCATTAACATTGGCCCGGCCCTTTTGATTTGAATACTCATTGTAGCAAGCATTTTCTAGATTGCCCTGCCTACTTACTTGTTGGTGCTGCTTAATTTTGTATAACCTTGTCTTTCCCTCCCTTAATAATTGCTGGAGTGCCATTTTGTTCACACTTCATTTTGAGCCTAACTTGTCCAGAATTGATTGGGTGTGGTGTAGTATATTAAAGCTACAGTCAGGAGACCCTCCTTAGGTACACTATGGATTATCTGAAAAATCTGTGTAGAGAAAGGAATTTCTCTGTTAAAGGCAAGAAGTCAGAATTATTTGAAAGGTTGTTAGAGAAACAAAGTCTGGAGAGTGGGTCTGAAATAAATGATCCTCCAGCAAATGTGGAAAATGATGAGGATGATAATGTGTCAGTTATAACGGATGAGTTAGATGAAGCAGATGTGTCTCACAATGTAGGCCTTACTGCTCCTCTACCAGCTCAGCAACCTCAACCTTTGTCCACTGAGACCCCATCAGGTCTTACACTCAGTCCTGAATTCATTGCTCTAGAAAAGATGAGGCTTGAATTGGAATTCAAACGTATTAATGCTCAAACTGAACAAAAGCATGCATCAAGAATGTAAGCTCAGAGAAATGGAGATGATCCATGCCTTAGATGGATTATGAGTGTGTGAAGCTAGCTTTAATTGCTAGATTTGGGAAAACCCCTTCCCAGTACCTTCAGAGGTTTAGGACTTTCAAAAAGCATGATGGTACCCTTTGGGCTACCTGGGTATGTGAATGGTTGAAAAACGTAGATGGTTGGGTTAATGCATGGGTGCACAACATACGGCCCACGGGCCAGTTGCGGCCCGCCATGCCGTTTTGTCTGGCCCGCGAGGGACAAAGACTTTCCTAATGGAGTGCGGCCCGCAAGCAGCATCAGCCGCCCTCCATTAGGAAAGTCTTTGTTGTCTTTCATGCCAGACAAAACACTGGCCCTCATTGGTTCAGTGTACACGAACCACGCAGCTCCTATGAGCCACGTAGTGCGTGTGTGCTGCACCAATGGAGTGCCAGCACTACGGCTGGCATGGCCAGTAAGGCTTGATGCCGGAAGGCATTTCAGCCTTGCTTGCCACGCCAGCCGTAGTGCCAGAAGCCTCGCCAGCGTTGCAGCACGTCTGGGTAAGTGCATGGTGGGGGGCCTGTATGTTTGTGTGTGTGTGTGTGTGTCTGTCTGTCTGTCTCGGGTTCATCCTGACTGTCTTTTTTGTTTTTATATGTATGTTGAGATGCGGAGGTGGGGGGGAGTGTTGGGTGTGTTTGTATTTGTATGTGTGCAGTGTATGTTGAGATGCGGGGGTGGGGGGTGTGTCGGGTCTGCTTGAATGTATTTATGTGCAAGTGCAGTGTGTGTTGGGATGTGGAGGGGGTGTGGGGGTCGGGTTTGCCTGAATGTGTTTGTGTGCAAGTTCAGTGTATGTTGGGATGCGGGGTTGGGGTGTGTGTCGGGTCTGCCTGAATGTGTTTGTGTGCAAGTGGATTGTGTGTTGAGATGCGGAGGGGAGTGCGAGGGGGTCGGGTCTGCCTGAATGTGTTTGTGTGCAAGTTCAGTGTATGTTGCGATGCGAGGTTGGGGTGTGTGTCGGGTCTGCTTGAATGTGTTTGTGTGCAAGTGCAGTGTGTGTTGAGATGCGGAGGGGGTGTGGGGGTCGGGTCTGCCTGAATGTGTTTGTGTGCAAGTTCAGTGTATGTTGAGATGCGGGGGTGGGGTGTGTGTCGGGTCTGCTTGAATGTGTTAGTGTGCAAGTGCAGTGTGTGTTGAGATGCGGGGGTGGGGTGTGTTTCGGGTCTGCCTGAATGTGTTTGTGTGCAAGTGAAGTGTATGTTGCCATGTGAGGGTGGGGGTTCCGGGTCTGTATGCGTGCATGCTTGTGAGTTTGTGTGCTGAGTTGAGGGTGGGGGGGTTCGGGTCTGTATGGGTGCATGGTGTATGCTTGTGGGTTTGTGTGCTGAGTTGGGGGTGGGGGTTCGGGTCTGTATGGGCGCATGGTGTATGCTTGTGGGTTTGTGTGCTGAGTTGGGGGTGGGGGGTTCGGGTCTGTATGGGTGCATGGTGTATGCTTGTGGGTTTGTGTGCTGAGTTGGGGGTGGGGGTTCGGGTCTGTATGGGTGCATGGTGTATACTTGTGAGTTTGTATGGTGAATTGGGGGTGGGGTCTGTATGGGTGCATGGTGTATGCCTGTGAGTTTGTGTGCTGAGTTGGGGGTGGGGGGGTTCGGGTCTGTATGGGTGCATGGTGTATACTTGTGAGTTTGTATGGCGAGTTGGGGGTGGGGTCTGTATGGGTGCATGGTGTATGCTTGTGAGTTTGTGTGCTGAGTTGGGGGTGGGGGGTTTGGATCTGTATGGGTGCATGGTGTATGCTTGTGGGTTTATGTGCTGAGTTGGGGGTGGGGGTTTGGGTCTGTATGGGTGCATGGTGTATGCTTGTGGGTTTGTGTGATGAGTTGGGGGTGGGGGGTTTGGGTCTGTATGGGTGCATGGTGTATGCTTGTGGGTTTGTGTGCTGAGTTGGGGGTGGGGTTGTGGGTCTGTATGGGTGCATGGTGTATGCTTGTGGGTTTGTGTGCTGAGTTGGGGGTGGGGGTTTGGGTCTGTATGGGTGCATGGTGTATGCTTGTGGGTTTGTGTGATGAGTTGGGGGTGGGGGGTTTGGGTCTGTATGGGTGCATGGTGTATGCTTGTGGGTTTGTGTGCTGAGTTGGGGGTGGGGTTGTGGGTCTGTATGGGTGCATGGTGTATGCTTGTGGGTTTGTGTGCTGAGTTGGGGGTGGGGGGTTTGGGTCTGTATGGGTGCATGGTGCATACTTGTGAGTTTGTATGGTGAGTTGGGGGTGGGGTCTGTATGGGTGCATGGTGTATGCTTGTGGGTTTGTGTGCTGAGTTGGGGGTGGGGGGTTCGGGTCGGTATGGGTGCATAGTGTATACTTGTGAGTTTGTATGGTGAGTTGGTGGTGTGGGGGGTTCGGGTCTGTATGGGTGCATGGTGTATGCTTGTGGGTTTGTGTGCTGAGTTGGGGGTGGGGGGTTCGGGTCTGTATGGGTGCATGGTGTATGCTGGTGGGTTTGTGTGCTGAGTTGGGGGTGGGGGGTTCGGGTCTGTATGGGTGCATGGTGTAAGCTTGTTAGTTTGTATGCAGGGGTGGGGGGGTTGGGGTCTGTATGAGTATGTATGCATGGTGCATGCTTGGTGGCATGGGGCATAGTGTTTGCTTGAGGGGTGGGTGTCTTGGGGCATAGTGTTTGCATGAGGGGTGGGTGTCTTGGGGCATAGTGTTTGCATGAGGGGTGGGTGTCATGGGGCATAGTGTTTGCATGAGGGGTGGGTGTCTTGGGGCATAGTGTTTGCATGACGGGTGGGTGTCTTGGGGCATAGTGTTTGGTCAGGTAGTGGGGGCTATGGGGCATAGTGTTTGTTTGAGGGGTGGGTGTTTTGGGGCATAGTGTTTGCATGAGGGGTGGGTGTAATGGGGCATAGTGTTTGGTTGGGGAGTGGGGGCCATGGGACATAGTGTTTGGATGAGGGGTGGGTGTCTTGGGGCCTAGTGTTTGCATGAGGGGTGGGGGCCATGGGGCATAGTGTTTGGTTGGGGAGTGGGGGCCATGGGACATAGTGTTTGCATGAGGGGTGGGTGTCTTGGGGCGTAGTGTTTGCATGAGGGGTGGGGGCCATGGGGCATAGTGTTTGGTTGGGGAGTGGGGGCTATGGGCATAGTGTTTGCAAGAGGGGTGGGTGTCATTGGGCATAGTGATTGCCTGGGGGGGGGTGTCATGGGGCATAGTGTTTGCTTGAGGGGGGTGTCTTGGGGCATAGTGTTTGCATGAGGGGTGGGGGCCATGGGGCATAGTGTTTGGTTGGGGAGTGGGGGCCATGGGGCATAGTGTTTGCTTGAGGGGTGGGGGCCTTGGGGCATAGTGTTTGCATGAGGGGGGTGTCATGGGACATAGTGTTTGCTTGAGGGGGGTGTCTTGGGACATAGTGTTTGCATGAGGGGTGGGGGCCATGGGGCATAGTGTTTGCTTGAGGGGTGGGGCCTTGGGGCATAGTGTTTGCTTGAGGGGTGAGGGCCTTGGGGCATAGTGTTTGCATGAGGGGTGGGAGCCATGGGGCATAGTGTTTGCTTGAGGGGTGGGGGCTATGGGGCATAGTGTTTAATAAAAATTAGGGGTTGAAAAAGCCGCCTGCCACGCCACACCACGCCTACCGCCCCACCAACATTTACTTTTTGGCCCACTATAGCCATCATGTAGGGTACTTTCGGCCCTCTGTCAAAATCAGTTGTGCACCCCTGGGTTAAGGGTTACATAGTAAACACTTATGAAGGTATGAGCAATCTTGTTATGTTGGAGTCAATTTATGATACCTGCTCTCCTGAGCTCAGACAGCACTTGCCTGATTCTAAGGAGAAAGATCCAAAGAAGATAGCTAAAGCTGCTGACTTGTGGGCTGCCAACAGGGCTACTCACAAGGATTCTGAGGCAACTCAGAAGAAGGATGAGGGAAAGCAGCCAACGAAAGATAACAAGGAGAATTCTAATACCTCCAATCCAAAAGAGGGCCCCAAACAGCAACATAAGGGTAAACCACAAAGGAAACCGAATCAGGCTAGTGTACCATCTGGACCCAAACCAGAGGGAGGTCAGAACAAACACCCATTCATCACCACATTCAGGAAATGTTATGTTTGTGGGTCAACTGACCAGGTGAAAGGGGATCCCAGATGTAAGGGTAAACCTTCAGGAGTCCACACTGTCTCCTTAGCTTTACAAAAATCTGTTCATCCCATCAAAAAAAAGAGCAATGGCAAAATGGTTCACCACACTATTAAACGCCATGAAAAAGGAGAACAAAAAGATGGAATTGGAATGGAGGAAAGAATACAACCCAGGGAAAAAAACACTGTACCAGAAACAAATCTGCGCATACAAGAAGGAAATTCAAAAAGCAAAGAGAAGACATTACGATGACAGAATCAATAATGCCACCAACACACAAAAAGAAATGTTTAGCATCATTGAAGAAATGAGAAACCCACCAGGCTGCGATAACACCCCAACCCCCTCAGAAAATCTATGCAACGACCTGGCAGACCACTTCAAAAAAAAAATCAATGACATCCTACAAACCATACAAAAGGGACCAACCAACCACAACATACAACTAAACGAACCTAACACGGAACCACAGCACAAACTCCAAAACTTTCCTAACATATCAGCAGAGGCATTCACAATGCTCGTAAAACAAAGCAAGAAAGCAGGATCACCCAGGGACCCCTGTCCCCCAGACATCTACAAATCAATCCTTGTGCAAGGATCGCCAGCAGAACACTACAGAAACCTTCTAAATCTATCACTAGCAACAGGGATTGTACCGAGGATCTTGAAATCAGCATATATCAAGCCACTCTTGAAAAACACAAGTGGTGTCGTAGATGACCTTTCCCACTACAGGCCGATCTCTAACATCCCCCACCCAGCAAAACTCCTAGAAACCTACATGTATAAACTAACCCAAGAACACGTAGAAAAACACCACCTGCTGGACCAAGCTCAAATCGGTTTCAGACCAGCAAGAGGAACGGAAACAGCACTACTATCCATCTGGGACGACCTCAAAACTAATGCAGACTCAAACACTACCTCAGCCCTTATTCTGCTCGACCTCTCCACAGCCTTTCACACAGTTAGCCACGTCACCCTCACCAAAAGACTAGAAGACATAGGCATAACAGACACAGCACTATGCTGGACCAAATCATTCCTAGCAGACAGAACAGAATCCGTATGGATCAAACCTTTCAAATCCACTCCATGAGTTAACGACTGTGGAGTGCCACAAGGATCCTCACTATCTCCACTATATTTCAACATCTATCAGACTCCGGTCATCAGAAGCTTCAAAAAATACAACATTACATGTTACAACTACGCAGATGACACTCAGATCATCTACAAACTCAAAGACACCGATGCCGACCATTCAACCCTAATCGACTGTCTAAAAGAAGTCTTCAACTGGATGGATGCCAACAACCTGAAAATTAACCCAGTAAAGACAGAAATCATGATCGTATCCAAAGACCAAGAGAACCAAACCACCATCCCGTGGCCTATGGAAATGGGAAATGCACCAACACGATCAAAGGTAGTAAAAAATCTGGGAGTCCTAATGGACAACACCCTAACCCTAGAACCACAAATAAATGCAACAGTGAAGAAATGCTTTTTCCTCCTCCACACGGCAAGAAGAATTCTACCTTTCCTCTCCTTCACGCATAAAACACTCACTGTCGTCTCCCTAATCATGTCAAAAATCGACTATGCAAACAGCCTTTACCTCAGAATACCAGAATACCTCCTGAAGAAACTGCAACGGATCCAAAATGCAGCAGCATGACCACTCCTCAAACTATCCAGAAGAGACCGCATCACTCCAGCCCTAAAAACACTACACTGGCTCCCAGTAAAACATTGCATCACCTTCAAAACAATGTGCATAACGCACAGGGCAATCAGCGGACAAGGAGCAGAATTCCTACAAGAGAAAATAACAGTCTACAAACCAACAAGACCCCTCCGATAAAGCAACGAAATACGCCTGGAACTGAAACCATACCTTAAGAAAAAACTTGGAGGCACCTCCATCTACCACTTAGCCACAAAAACCTGGAACAACATCCCAAAAGAAATAAGAAACACTGAAGATCACCTAAAATTCAGGAAATCACTAAAAACGTGGCTCTTCAACACCACATACTAAATCGGAAAACCAAATCAGGAAAAAGGATGACCAAACTGGAAAGGACGCGTCAACCCCGAACCGACAAGGAAGCTCCCACTTCACCTGGACGGGTGACACTGGATAGACTAGAACACAGGCAACACGCACAGAGACTGTGTCAACTACCCCAGACAATTCCACCAACACTTCCCCCCGCCCCTTAGTTACCGCCAGGTACCACAGTGTTGTGGAATTGTTGAGATATTGGCAATCACCACACTACCTGAGATATTGACATTGGCAGGTGCACTGGCCACAGGAGTATGAAGGGAGGGGGCTATGAGAGAGCGTGTTAGAGGTGGGGACCATAGGAGTCAGGAACCTTGTATGCCAGTCGGACCCAGATCAGGGAAGACTACTCAAGCCGAGCGCCTCAAATCAGGATAGAGACGCAAACTAACCAACCCTACTAACAATTTCCCCTTCTGCATACACCCCTCAAACTCCAAACCGAACACAACCAAAACCTACAGCACAACAAACCGCACAAACTTCACTACATTGCAACAACAAAACAAAAACACACATAGACTCGCACAATACACAACGACTACTGGCCGCAAACACCCCAGGCCCAGCCAACGGACCCACCGGGCTGAGGCTGCCAACATCACATCACTGCTCTCTTGCACTTTTCCTGCTTCCTCCCACTAACTCACCCTCCCCTCCTCTTTCTGAGCCGCCAGATCGGCAGGGGACCACTCAGGTGGTGATAGTGCACGGTACAAATGTCCTTTAACATTAACATTCTCCCCAGAGGAAGAAATACCTATGGCAAGTGGAAACTTTCACCTACTGGCTGATGAACCCATGCAAGTCTCAGCAAGTGTTTCTTTAGTGTCCCTGGGTTTGTGTGAACAATATAATTTAGATGTCTATAATTCCATCCCAGATAATACTAAAGAGTATTATAAAGATAGTGTTCTTGTGAATGGCCAGGAAACTCCTAACATCAGAGACACTGGAGCCAGCATAACTGTGGTTGATGAATCATTTTTCAAGGTGGAGGATGTTGCTTAGGCACCCAAACACCTAGCCAAGTTAGCTGGAGGCCCTGTGCAAATGTTTCCCCAGTTACCAGCTCACATCCAGTGCAATGACATGACTGTCAAGATACCTGTTAGTGTGCAGAGTGAAGTGCCTGGGAGAGTCCTGTTGGGTAATGACCTGAAAACTCTTGGAGTTGTGTCTAGTACCCCCAGGCCTCCCAGTAAAAGGAAACAGGAGCTCACTAGGCCTGCAAGGGAGAGGACCTTGAGAGGCTATTCAGGGGAATTGATAGAGAAAGCTATCACCCCCATTCCACAGGAATTGCTCACTGCTATTTCAGGAAAGAAAGAGGCAAAGGGGAAACCCAAGACTTCCAAGAAGAAATCAGATAGCATCCCTGTGCTACCAACAAGGACATACCCAAGATTGTCCAAAGTCACACCTGTGACTCCTCCACCTGCTGAGGCTGAGTGTGTGTCATGATGCCTGCCCCCGGGAAACCAGATCAGGCTCAACAACCCCGAAAGCAGGCATCATGCCATTTTGAGCGCGCCCAAAGACCCCAGCTAGGGGCTGTTTGGGTGCAGTCCTGGCGCCTATGGCGCCAGGCTCATAAACATAGAGTCAGTCCTGGCGCCATGGGCGCCAGGCTCATAGTAGAAAATCCACCTGATGCAGACCATGCTGCATACTTACCTGATGCAGACCATGCTGCATACTTACCTGGTGCAGACCATGCTGCAAAAGGCCTCAAGCAAAATGAGGCTTAGGAGGGACTATTCTACCTGAGGGACTACTTTTTACTCGGGTGGGGCTATGGAAGGATACTTACCTGGGACTTCTTCCAAGGCTATTTAAACCACGCCCGAACAGCAGCACACGCTTCGCGTTATTCTGAATCCAGCAGCGTAATGCTCCCCATGCCTGCAGCAGCTTCCAGTCTTCTGCCACGCCCGCTTCAAGCCCGGAGCTCCTAGAAATAAGAAGAAAGAAGGAGAAGAGGTTAGAACAGGAGCATCACAGTAATCCTTACCTGAATCCTTGATCCATCACGCACTCGAGCTGGAAGCAAGAAGTCACACGTGCGTCGCCTCGCATCTCGCGGCGCCGCGCTGAACTCACCGGCCTTCGCTGCATCTCCGCATTCCATCGCGATCCTCAGCATCTCCTGGCCGCTCGTCGACACCTATGGAGACAAGAACAACAAGGTGAGCTAAGGGAAAACAAAAGGACAAGTAAGCAAGCTACCCCCCAAAGACTTACCTGATTACCACAGGGGGTGCTTAGCTCATCTCGGGTCGGCGCAGCTTACACAGCATCTTCGCCATACCCCGGCCCCTAAGTGGAAACAAAAGGACAATAAGGCAAACTACTCCCCCAAGACTTATCTGATTCACCACAGGGGGTAATTAGTTAATCTCTGGTCGGCGCAGCTTACACTGCATCTTCGCCGTACCCCGGCCCCTAAGGGGAAAACAAAGGACTATAGGGGAAAACCTATCTCCACAATAGACTTACCTAAATTTTACCGGTTGCCACGTGGAACTCTTCGTGACGGCAAACCGGCAACCTGCAAGGAATCGGACATAGTGAAGATCAGACATTTTGAACTCTTTCTACCTACCGTCTCACGGCGCCTTTCCTGGATTCTTAGAGTCAATACCGCTCTGGAACTCGCCAATTCCTCCACACCAGTAAAGTAACTGGTCATCTACGCGCCCCTGCGTTCGATGCAGGATGGAGAGCTCATCCTTCCAAACCATCAGGTGAGACTAAAGAGGAGATATCAAGAGTGATCTGTGGGAAGACAACGGGAGGTGGGGAAGATGGGTTAACGCTCAATTCCACGGTTGGTTAATCCCCTTTCTCCTTTAAAGAAGGATATTCCTGCAAGCCAGGCAAACTAAGCTGAGTGGGCCAGTCCAGTCAGTCATCTCGGCGCTACGCGTCACGCTGGTGGAAACAACAGCGGCCCAGTTCCGATCGATGCCCCCGTGGGAGCCAGGTGAGCGTAACAGTGTGAGGTACAACCCAGTGTGGTTGAGCCAGCTTCTGAAGAGTCAGATCTGGAAGAAGACATAACTCTAGTTGGAGATCTGGATCCTGTTGACCATCTTGAGCTGCAGTCTTTACTGGCAGAAGGTGGACCCAACAGGGCAGACTTCAGCAGAAGACAAAGAGAGTGTCCTACTCTTGAAGGTCTTCGACAACAGGCAGCTTCTCTGCTTGATGGGCAAGAAGTTGGGAAGCATAGGTTGCACTGGGAAGATGGCCTCTTCTACAGTGAACCAACTGAGTCCATCCCTGGGGACTGCAAAAGACTTGTAGTGCCCCTAGAAAACAGACTCCAGTTCCTATAGTTGGCCAATGAGATACCTTTGACTGGTCATTTGAGTTTCAAAAAGACCAAGGAAAGGCTCTCTTTATACTTCTACTGGCCTAAGATGGGTTCAGAAGTTGACACATTCTATAGGAGCTGTCACACTTGCCAAATCTCTGGCAAGATTGGAGCCATGAATGTGGCACTCTTGGTGCCTCTCCCAGTGGTGGGAGTTCCTTTTGAGAGGGTGGGCATCAACATTGTTGGTCCCCTTGACCCTCCCACGTCTTCAGGAAACAGGTTTATCCTGGTTGTAGTAAACCATGCTACTAGGTATCCCGAAGCCATACCTGTGAGGACTGTTACGGCTCAGGCTGTGGCTAAGGCTCTATTTGGTAGGATTTCCTAAGGAAGTGATATCCGACAGGTGATCCAATTTTATGTCCCACTACATGCAAGCCATGTGGAAAAACTGTGGTGTCACTTACAAGTTCTCTACAGCCTATCATCCACAGACAAATGGACTGGTAGAGAGGTTTAATCGTACTATGAAGAGCATGATAGATGCTTTAGAGGAACCCCTTAAAAGAAAGTGGGACCTTCTACTGCCATGCCTTCTCTTTGCTTACAGAGAAGTCCCTCAGGAGGGAGTTGGTTACAGTCCTTTTGAACTTCTCTGTGGCCATCCAGTCAGAGGTCCGTTGGCCCTGATTAAGGAGGGGTTGGTGAGTGCTCCTTCCCCCAAGCCAGTCAGAGTGACTGACTATGTGATAGGTCTGCGGAGGAGAACGTCACACGTGATGGCAGAAGAAAGGGATAACTTGAAAGCAGGTCAGGCTCTGGTCAAACATTGGCATGACCAGAAGACCAACATTGTTGAATTTACTCAAGACCAGCTTGTACTTACAGGACAAATGGATAGGACCCATCAAGGTTGTGGGTAAACTTGGAGAGGTGAACTATCTGGTGGATTTAGGCAGGCCTAAGGAGACTCCCAGAGTCATTCACACCAACCGTTTGAAGGCATATGTCTCGAGACCCAAAGTGGGAGCTTTGCTTCTAACTTTAGCTTATGAGGAGGAAGAGAGTGACCCTCTACCCGACCTACTCATAGGCCAACTTTTTGATGAGAAGATAGAAGGAGTTAATCTCTCTTCTAATCTGACATCTGAACAACAGGATGAGTGCAAGTTTCTGTTAAATCAGTTTGCCTCCCTGTTGCACTTTCACCAGGCTTGACCCCTTTGGGCCAGCATGAAATTCTAACTGGTGACTGCTTACCTGTGAAAAGCAGAGGTTACAGAATGTCAGAACATGTAAGATCCCACAAAAAGGAAGAGGTCAACAAGATGATTGATCTCAGGGTTATAGAGCTATCTACGAGTCCATGGTCTAGTCCAGTTGTTCTAGTACCAAAGGCAGGATCCAAGGAGTTGAGATTCTGTGTGGACTATAGAGCTCTAAATGCAATCACTAAGACTGATGCCCATCCTTTACCAAGGAAAGATGAACTGGTGGATAAACTTGGTGCCGCCAAGTACCTCAGTACTTTTGATCTGACGTCAGGCTATTGGCAAATAGCCCTGACAGACGATGCAAAGAAGATAACTGCATTTTCAACCCCAGCAGGCCTCTACCAGTTGAGGGTTATGCTTTTGGATTAAAGAATGCACCGGGTACATTCCAAAGGATGGTCAATCAAGTTCTGAATGGGATGGAGGACCTATGTATTGCATACTTGGATGACATTGCAATGTTCAGCCCTACTTGGAAGGAACATGTTGACCACTTAGGATATGTTTCGCAGGCTCTTGAGCAGACCCATCTGACCATAAAGGTAAGCAAATGTCAAATTGGTCAGAGCAAAGTGGTCTACCTTGGTCATGAGGTAGGAGGAGGTGAAATAAGGCCATTTATTAGCAAAGTACAATCCGTACAAAACTGAGCTACACCTACTACTCAATCCCAAGTGAAAACCTTTCTAGGTCTCACTGGGTACTACAGGAATTTCATTGAGAACTATGGGTCCATAGCTCCTCCTTTGAATGTAGTCTCCTCTCTAAAATTCCCTAAAAAGGTTAGATGGAATGAGGAGTGCACTCAAGCCTTTGAAAACCTGAAGAAAGCCCTTTGTCAAGCTCCAGTCCTAAGAGCTCCTGATTATAACCAACCCTTCATTGTGCAGAAAGATGCATCTAATACAGGTATAGGTGCAGTCCTTAGTCAACTGGATGAGAAAGGTAGGGAGCACCTCATTTGCTTCATCAGTAGGAAATTGAAGGAACCAGAAACAAGCTGGGCAACCATAGAGCGTGAGTGTTTTGCCATTGTGTGGTCTCTGAAGAAGTTTAGACCATACGTGTATGGATATACTTTTGTGATTCAGACAGACCACCAACCCTTGAGATGCTTAATGCAAATGTAAGGGGAGAACCCAAAACTTCTAAGAGGATGAATCTGTCTGCAAGGGTTTGATTTCGCCATTGAGCACAGGTCAAGATGTCACCACCAAAATGCCGATGGTCTCTCTGGGATGTTTATAACCGACTAGAGTGAAGAGATTCATCCAGGAGTGGATTAAATCCTCCTGTCCCTTAGTCTGGGAGGGGCGAGTGTTAGGAAGAATTCTCCAAAGTGGCTAATTTCCCTTACCTACTGAGTCCCTAAGCAGCTTTGCTGGATTTCTAGGATTTATTCTTTTCACCTGGTAAGAGTGTGAGCCTTTTTTCCTCACTCTTACATGTGTTTTGCTGTGTGTTTAACATTTTTGTGTTCATAGACTGTGGATCTTCACCTACTCCATAGGCATCATCTTTTTTATTGTGTGTCCAACAACACCTTTAGTGCGGTGACACAGGGTTTTCTTTTTCAGACGTCCCACTTTAAACTCCATTTTCTGGGACTGACTACTGTCTCCCAGAGCATGTTAAATTGCAGTTGACTTTATTAGTGTTTTTAAATTCACAGACCCAAAACAAACTATCTTAGATAGAGTATTTGAAAGGGTTAATAGTTATCCCTTTTTGTCTGTTTCTCATGGAACCTTATTTCGTTCCCCTTCCGTTAAGATTTGGTTGGTGGCAGTGGTATCTACCATATTTTTCCTTCCGCGGTCTATGAAAATAGCCTTGATACTGTTTTAGGCTATGTTAGTAGCCTCAAACTTTAATCCGCTGGACCCCATTTACTTTTATTTGGTTCCGACTGTGTTTATTTGCCAAGTCTTTTTGTAAAGGTCTTTCTCGTGTTTTATTCTGTGCGCCAAACCAGGTTTGGTTCATTTGTTCGCCATCCTCTGGAGGGCTTCTGCACAGAAGCCCTCCTTAGGTGCCTGAGAGTCTGGGTAGACAGGATGTGAGGGAGGGGTTTTAGGACCCCTGCACAGGGTTCCCTTGGAAACCTAAATCGCACTCTTTTTTGATTGGCTATGTGACTGTCCTGCCAGGACAGCCATCCTGCTGTATGATTGACAGCCAGGCTGTGTGAATGGGGGGAAACTGCATAAAAAGCAGGTCTCTGGGACTTGGAAGGCAGAGTCGCCACCGGATCGAAAGCACCGAAGAGAAGCTGAAAGAGAGGACCACTACCACGATTGTACCTCCCGTTGAAGACCTGCTGCGGATCTGAATCTCCAAACTTCGACGACAGAGAAGATCTGCAAGGAATCTTCTTCCCTTGAGCTGTTGAGACCAACCAGTTCGCCAAACACCAAGCAGTGAAACAGATAGCCAGGAGGACCGGACCCTGTTTGGGTTATAAGGAGAGCACCTTTTATTCATTGCTTTGCTCTGTGGCTGGTTTCTTCCCTGGGCAGTGCAGGACCCTCCAGTCTTTCTCCTTTGTGTCAGTCCGACAGTCGCTTCAGGAACCGTGAGCCTGCAGGATTTGCCAGGAACTTCTGCCTCAGCTACAGCATTCTTCTTCTAAGGTACTGTTTAAACCCAATTGTTTGTTCCGTCCGACGGCAGTGAAAGTGTTTTAAATCTTTCACCAATCTCAGGGCTTGTCCTCCTCTACTCTTTTAAATAACTTTTCTTTCAACCAACTTCGTTTGAACTCTTGGCAAAGACTTATCCGCAAACTACTCTGAACTGTGTAATCCTCTGCAAATATTCTGAACCATTAACATTAGCCCAGGCCTATTGATTTGAATCCTCATCGTAGCAAGCCTTTTCTAGATTGCCCTGCCTACTTACTTGTTGGTGCTGCTTAATTTTGTATAACCTTGTCTTTCCCTCCCTTTCTAATTGCTGGAGTGCCATTTTGCTCACACTTCATTTTGAGCCTAGCTTGTCCAGAATTGATTGGGTGTGGTGTGGTATATTAAGAGTGTGATTTTTCTGCTGCTTTATTTAGTGAACTGTTTTACAAATTAATGTGTAAATAAATGTATATTTTTTTACTCAGAAACCTTCAGTCAGTGTTTGTTTGAACCATAGTAATTGCTGTCCTTTGTGTAACTTCTGATACTGCTCACTTTACTCCTGAGATAAGTCTGGCTGCTCAGCCGTCGCTACCACTTTACTGTGTAGTACAGGCTTGTACCAAAGGTGAATTTGTACTTGAACTTGTAGTCTTAATTGTGTGTGGTGTTTCCAAAGGGTACTGCATATGATTCTGCCTAACACCTTCCCCAACCTATCCCCTGGCCTCACTCTCTAGGCACCCACTACAACTTCCACTTCACTGGTCCTGAATTCCTCCAAGATAAATTCACATGCTACCAACTCTCCAGGACCCTCAGATCCTGCTCAGCACTTCTCCTAGTTATCCCCCAGTATAACTGCACCAGACTGGGAGTCTCCCTCTCCATGCAAGCTCCCATCACCTGCAACTCTCTCCCTCTCCACATCCAATGCATTGACAACCACATCACATTCAGAAAGGCCTTCAAAATGTGTCTCTTTCCTTCCTCTTCTTGAATACCTCTTCCACACTGTCCTTGATTGCTCCTCACACACAAGTACTGGCCCAGACCTACCAAAACACCAGCAATCTCAAACGACAGCAGATGCTGTTAGCATTGGCAGCAGAACACTGTGATAAACTCATTCATTTCCACTCCCACAGATGATCATACATCCCCCCACAGACCTCCAACTCTCTAACTGGTGTACTCTGGTTACGAAACAACACATGAAAATCTGAGTGTACCTTGAACGTTACCACTGAAAGGGGTCCGGACAGAATGCTCATTTAGACAGACCACTAGAGGTAGCAACTGTAGAGCATGCCTAGTTTGATTTGGGGACAGGACATGTTACGCACTTAGCTGGGACGCCCTATCTAATTATCAAGGGGTTGCCCAAGCACTCAGCATGCTTGGCTCATTGGTTCACTGGAGGTGGAGAGGAAGTGTGCCAGTTTAACTTGGGGGTATAGAAAAAGGTACACACTTAGATGGTTCTGGGAGCAGGAATGGTGATGCACTAAAATGCTGCTGGGAGCACAAAACACAACACACTTAGAGAGTTTTTTCTTTTCAGGATGGGAAATGATACCATAGGTCTTAGACCATAAATGGTTACAGGCAGGTACCCCCTGCCATCATGCTTTTTAGACTACCTGGTTAATCTTCTTAGCATGTGGAAGACACGTAGTAGCTATGTCTGTGTAAAGTATCTGCTTATGGCAGTGAAAGAATCCAACCAGCCAGGTCCTTCCCAATGGTAGCATGCTACCCCCCACTTGAAGATGAACTCGAATTACTAACCTATCGCCTTGGGAGGCTTAGGGGTCAGAAAAACCTGACAATGTGACATCGAAGATAAACTCCATCTGAGTTTAAGGAATGTATAAACGCGCCACGTCAGCGGATACATGCCACAGGCACTGCTCCCCATCCAGGTACTCTAGAATGTAGCTGCAGCTATGTCAAATTAGGTCTAGCTGCTCACATAGCCTATCGCGCTGAAACCACTGACGTGCCTCAACACCTCTGCCATTAGTATACAGTGGCAGCCTACGACAGCTTCGATCTAGCTGGGCACACATCGAGTCTCCTGCACTATCACTCTGTCTTGATCACCAACAACATCCACCCACGTACCTGACCTCTTTGGTTGCTTACTGGAGTCTAGCCAGCCCTCCTAAGTCCTAATCCTGGTGTTTGCATGTGAAATCACAAAATAACTAATCCAATTACAACTAATACCAAAATAACTAATACCAAAATAACAAATTCCTTTAGTTGTTTTGGGGGGGGGTGGGGGGTTCCATCCCAAACCCTGCACCTTTTATTTTCAAATACTTTTTCCCCACCCTCAAAACCACTATTCCCACTCCCAGCTCCATTTTTAGTTTTTTCCGAATTTCATTATTTTGGAATTAGTTATTTTGGATTAGTTGAAAATTGGATTAATTATTTTGTGACGCCACATAATCACTGCATGCCATCCTGGCAGAATGCACACATGTATCTGAAAGGCTACTCTTAGAACGTTTTCCCATACCATATTCAGTCCCCAAGGGTGTTCCAACCACAAAGTGCATTGAGGCCATACAAATGGGGAAATTATGCTATATAAATGACTGCAATACAATAAAATACACTAGTGTCTGTGTCTTTTCTGCTTGTATATCACTAACTTTTATAACGTCACCATCTACTCCATCACTTAATAATATTACACACAAGTTTAATTTTGTAAATGTTCTTTCATGGTGCATTTCAGGATTTGGTCCCAATCTAGAGAGCAAAGTGACCTGAGTGCATTTTTTTTTTAACAATTTGACATTATTATGTCACAAGAGGCATGGTGAACCGATCCTCCACTTAAAATAAATATATAAATAAATAATTACTATATTTATTTATATATTTATATATATATATGTATATATATATATATTCAATATTAAATTAAAGCAATAAATATTAATATATTTATTATAAATAATAAAAACAAACAAACAAACTTAAAAGTTTTACCACTTACACTATTGCAAGTATAGGCAGAATAAGAAGGGCAGACATTTGAGAGCTCTTGATTTTGGATTAATGTTAACCTACATTTTTCGGTCAGTCTTACTGACTGCTATACTCCATAGAAGCCCTTACATTGTGTAAAAGTAGACATATACATTTAGGTATTGTTAATTTTTACAACTCATCTGGCCGCTTCCAGGGGACCTCTCCAGTGCAAAATGTTCCGCATGTTGTTTTGACTCTTTCCAGTTGAAAAAAAATAATTTTAAACAAGACAATGGGCCTCATTACAAGAGTGGCAGAATGGGTTAACGGGTGCCGCAAAAGGATGCAGACCCGTTAACACTATTCCGCCACATTACGAGGTCCCCAGACGTGCAGAGCGGGTCCCGCGAGGGGACGAGGGAGCTAGCAACGGGGCTGGTCGTAATCGGCCCGTTGTTAGCTCCGTAACCCATTCCCATTCAGCCCTATGGGGGCTCAGAACTCAGAATGGCCCGGTAATTCCCCATTCTGGGAACCCAGACCCGATTTTGGCGGCAGCCATGCTGCCAATAGCGGCATGGCTACCGCCAAAATCGTAATGAGGCCCAATATTTTGCTGGTGTTTAGCGATTTCAACGATAGGCTAGAACATGGGTTGCCAATTGGCCTACATGACTCTGATCAAGATATCATCGGGATTATTCAGGAAATTAATATAAAAGATGCCTGCTGTGATGCAAAGGTTTGGAATTGCATATTTTACTGATGGAATAGGGACTTCAGTCAATTGATTCCCAATTGATAGTTTAAAAATGTCCGCTTCCAGTCTCCAGTTGACTATGTTTCCATTAGAGGCCATCACTAGGATTTTATGGATGACTTGAGTGTCCCGGGCAGTGCAGAAATGGACTATTTATCTTTGCATCTCAATCTAAGGTTGGCTGCAATAAAGGTCTTCTTGTATCGCTACACTTGGAACTCCACATTTTATTTATAACACATTTAATTTGTTTGTTATAATAACAAGTGATTTCAAAACAATAACCACCACATAGCAGTTCAGAGGTTCTAACCATTTTGCAGTTCGCCCGGCGTTCCACCCACTAATAAAGACAAAGTCCCAAGTCCCCCCCACGCCTCCATAAGAGGAATAACACAGCCATGTAAGTGAGGTGCCGAGTACCCAACAGTTTCCCTATAGTTACTCATCACCATTCCATTTGTCCCAGATCTTACCAAATTTATGCAGGCACCCCCTGCATATCAACTCTTCCACTACCATACAATTGTCCATGTCCAACACCCACTTGATAGCCTTGGCCCCTCTCTCTCGAGAGCCCCATAGCATAACGTTCCTTTTTCCACATTCAGGGCACTGGATATGAACAGTTTTTCATAGAGTGAGTTTGCCGTCTTGCCCCACCCCCATATGACCAATTTAGGATCAGCCGGGACCTGCTGTGAGACTGCTGCTGACACTTTGCATAGGATTTTGTACCAGAAGGTCTGTATCTTTGGGCACTTCCATATTGTATGATAAAACATCCCCAGAGCATTATAACATTGCAAGAACTTGGGGTCTACCACCTTATGACATCTAAAAAGCAGTTCTCTCGTATAATATGTTCTATATAGGATCTTCAATTGGATAAGTCTAAAGCAGGCTGGAATAGCAACCTCTCTTAGGGCCATCAGGGCCTCCTGCCACTCTTCCGCCTCTAAGCTTCCACCATCAGCCCCCAACTTCAGTTGGAGGTTCCCCAATGGCTGTGATGTAAAACTACAGAGTATCTGGTATAGCGTAGCTATTGCCTTCTTATTGAGGCATTCTGTGTATATATTAGCATCCAGCAGGGTCTGTTCTGGGCACTCGATGCCCCTGTGGAACTACGGCTACATGGAATGTCGGAATTGGATATATTGGTAATTGTCTGAACTTGACAGTTGAGAGTTTTGCTGTAGTTCCAGATATGACCGCAACTGGCCTCCGACAAGTACATCTACCACCACTCTGAAGTTTTTGCATTACCATTGAGTCACAAAGGGCAATTTCATCAGTTCGGGTATATCACAATTATGCCAGAGTTGGGCTTTTAGGGTAACCACCCCATCCCCTCGATCTCTTTTGTTGCTCTCTTGCAGCTCCTGACCACCTGTTGCTATACCGGGGGCAGTATGGGCACGTTTATCCTCCCGTGCAATATATGTAACAGGTCTCTTCCTCCCATCCCAGCCCTTTCTAGGTGAATATGTGGATGGGTCTGGTCCCCCAGCAGCCACTCATTTGCCATGGCTATCTGCGATTTCCAGTAGCATTTTTGGAGGTCTGGGAACCCTGTACCCCATCCCACACTGAACCATATAATGAACGCAATGATAGTCTAGGTTGAACGTCGATCCATAACAGTTTACGCTCTGCCCTATCGATTACCAGGAATTCTCTCGCCGGGATACTAACCGGAGTGTTATTTAGATTGTACAAATACCAGGGAAACGTTATCATTTTTAATATTGCCACTTTACCGAGCAAGGCCGAGGGCAGGGCCAACAAAAACTTGGTGCCTGCGATGGGTGTCCAGTTACATTCCTGGAAGGTCATAAACTCCTGACAAATCTGTATGTCCAGGTATGTGAACGAGCCAGTTGAGACCCTGAATGGGCAATCACTGCGGATTGTCGTAGGTCCCTTTTGTACCTAGAGTAGGACTGATTTACTCCAGTTGACTCAGAGACCTCTGGGGCTCTCCCATGTACAACAGTAGGTCATCCGCATAAAGTGATACCTAGTCTTCCTGTCCCGATGGCCATACAAACCCCTTCATAAGGTGACATCCCCTAAGCCAAATTGCCAGAGGTTTAATTGTCAGGATAAACAGTAACAGAGAAATTGGGCAGCCCTGCAGTGCACCCCTCTCTAGCAGAAAATCTTGAGATGTCTTGCCATTGGCAAAAACAGCAGTCAGACCAATTGCAGAAAAATTGGCACAAAGCCCATACCTTCAAACCTTCCAACAATGCTCACATGAACTCCCAGTAAATGGAATCAAATGTTTTTTCAAAATCAATGGCTACTATTTCCATCAGCTCTGAGATATCCCTTATCTCTCCGGAGCCCTCCGCTGATCTTCCTCCAACCTTCTGCGAGTGAGCCAGTTCTCCAAGCAGGCATCTCTCAGCACTTACCCAGTTTCTGGCTAACCGGGCACACTTGATTCCCCCCCGCACTCCCTGCACCTGTCCTCCCGCCCACCCCCTGCACCTGTCCACCTGTCCTCCCCCACCATCCGACCCTCTCCTGTACCATCTGTACACTTGCACAATCTGAACGTACCATGCCTTGAAGATCGTCTATCTCCCATGTCTTCCCTCCTGTATGGTGTCGCCTCAATGCACTTGGAAAAACTGCAGAATTGTTGTCAGATCTATTTGCCGTTATCTACACTGTTAATTGTATAATATGCACTTACTCTTCCTGTGCAGACTTTTATCGTTCAGAAATTCAAGGGCTCTGAATAACTCTTGTTTTTCCCCTTGTTTCCTCCCTCCTTGAGCGCTTTGAATAACGTGCCTTGTTATAGGCGCTTTACAAATAAATATTACCATAGCATCCCATCCAAGGTCACATGGAGTCTCCAAATGTTCATGTGGGTTGCCTTGTTTGGCAAAAACGCATTCTGGTCCGGGTGGAGCAGGTCAGGCAAACACTTGATCAATCTTGTTGCGCAAACTTTGGCCAGTATTTTAGATTCCATATTAATAAGTGAAATAGGGTGATAGGAAGCACACTCATTTGGTGGCTAGTCTTTTTGGGTATCACTGTAATGGTTGCTCAACGCAGATCCTGCGGCAGCCTTCCTTTGTCCGTATTACTCCGGATGATTGCCAGCATGTGGTCAACCACCACTTCGCTGAGCCTTTTCCACAGTTCGGCGGAGAAACCATTGGGTCATGGCACCCTCCCTGACTGAAGCGATGATGTCACAGCATGTCACCTCATCTCTCATAATATCTGCCTCCAGAACCCCTGCCTGCTGTGACGTGAGCCGTGGAAGGGAGATCTCCAGTAGGAGATAGGCACATGACGACCCTGTCCCCACCTTTTGGGACCACATTCTGCTGTTTATAATAGTCGGCGAACACCTTACATATCTTGTCCTCCTCCTTGACCTCCTCCTCCTCCCTGATGAGCAGACTGTGCACTTGCCTAGACGGGGTATCATGCTGTTCCAGCCAAGCAAGAAATGCCTTGGCTTTGTTCCCTAATTCATATGCCCTAGTGAGAGACGCTAAATAGGCCTGTTTTGACGTGTCTGTGGCAAGAGTATGATACATGTCTCTCACCTGTAACAACTGGCATTGATTCGTCTGGGACCGGTCAGAGAGAAACCGCTGCTCCATGACACACCAGTTGGCCTTCTGTGTCTATAATTTTCGCAAGTCTCTCTTTTTCTCTGGCCTCCAATGTCGAGATTGCTTCCCCCCTCAGCACCGCTTTGTACACTTACCACAGAGTCTTAGGACTGTCCACAGATGAGGTGGTCACCTCAAAATATTCATCTGAGTTATCGCAGAGCCCACCCACCACCTCTGGGAACCCCAGATAGTACTAATTTTGCCCCCAGGAAGAGCAATCACTTCCCCGTGCCCCACCAATGGTAATCAATGGCAGCGAATGATCAGAAGTACCTCTTGGCAGGAGCTGTTCATCACTAACCCTATGGAGGTCCGAGCCAGGAATACAAAAGTTATCAATTCCAGATAAGCAGAGATGTGCCTGGAGTGAAAGGAGTATCCATTCTCCTTTACTTTACTTTACTTTAATAATTTATACCACACTATCCATGGACCCAGAGGATTGCGGGCACCAGTATGACATACAAAACATGAAACAATAAACGAGAAATAAAAGTAGATATTAAAAATGACAAGTGTAGATTAAAACCCCTCATAAAACATTATTTTAAAAGCCACGTCTTGAGTTTAGTTTTAAAAACATCAATAGATTTCAATTCCCTGAGCTCAAGAGGGAGTACCTTCCAGATTCTAGGAGCAGCATACATAAAGGATGTTTTGTTGGCCCTGACAGTATTGGATTTCGGGGTATGTAGCAAATTGGTATTATGATATCTTAGGCACCTGAGTTGCACATTATCACTAAACGGAGCCTGAAGGTACTCTGACATCCTGCCCTGCCGACATTTTCCTACACCGAGGGCAAGGCGATATACAAGTCTGGACTCCACGGGAAGCCAGTGGAGGTTACAGCGAGCTTCTGTGATATGGTCTCTGTGCGCAGTGCCGGTTACCGTTCTCACTGCGCGATTCTGCACAACCTGTAATCTTTTGCCATCTCCTTTGTTGATACCAATCAATAGGCTACTGCAGTAATCTATTTTTGCACCCACTATTTCTCTGGCAATTGTCACGCACTCCAATCGTCCCTCTGGGGGTCCCATTCCTCATCCCCGTGCCCCGAATACCCCTCGTCCTCTTGCCCGGTTCCGGGACTCACAGGTTCTCTCTTCGCCTTAATTGCCACGCCGCCGATTGCCACAAAGCTTGGGTCGGCATGCTGTTTGCCCACGGAGACGTCTACCCCTTTGGCATCTTCCGTGGCGGCTGCTAGACCGGCTTCTTCGCGTCACATGACCGCTGCCTTCCGCTCACGTGTTTCTGGACTACACTCACGTGATGCGCTCGCGGGTCATGTGACCGGGAGGAAATAGCAGCGCCAGCATTTAAACGGCTGTGTTGCGGTGCTTCGGTGCTTCACAGCTGTTTCTTCGGATTCCTGTACGGCGCTACTTACCTTTTGTCTCACCCTTTTGGATCTTGACCTCGGATTTGTTTCACGGACTGGCAACGGATAACTCTTGGCTTTGGTACTTGCTTTTGGATCATTGTTACGACCACAGACTGCTTCACGGACTCCTACTATGTTCCGCCCTTCTTGTGTGGAGTCTGGCATCAGGTGGGCCTGGCACTTGCAACGTTGCTGGGATCGCTACATACTGAAAGAACAGCCTTGCTGGGTCTCGGAACCTTCCCCATAGGTACAACCGCTACTCCACAGACGCCTTTTGGTAAGACCGTTCCACTTACTTGTTGATTGGTTGTTGATTCTGTTTTGGCTTGACACTTAACCGGTGTTTCCTTTACAGTGGTTTGGGGTTCCACGAGTACCGCAGTTCCGGAAGAACATCTCCCACCTGTGGCCTCAAAGGCTGTACCGAGAGTCACTTTGATTGTCTCTGTGCGGCACTTGTGGACAGAGGACTCTTCGGCTACACGACAGTCAAGACACAACAGCAATGGTCTCCGCGTTCTGTTGGATAATAAACGGGTGCAAGTGTACCAGGTGTTTCATGATAACACAATGGAGCTAACGTGCTCTTTCATATTGAGGTGCTGATCCAAAACTGCACCCAGAGTTTTAACCTTTTTTTGTGTGAGGATTTTAGTTCCCTTGAGGCTGAAGCTCTCATGGTCTACGCCCAATTTTTTTTTAGCAGACTTTGAGAGCCCACAACCATAAGCTCTGTCTTATCCTTGTTAAGAGCAAGCTTATTCTGGATCATCCAGTTTTCCACAATGGAATATACCTTATTAAGGTAACATTCATCCTTCTCATAATTGCTGGATAGTGTTATCAGACACTCTGAATCATTGGCATAATTAGTTCACTCTATACCATTGGAATCAAGATATTTTAAAAAAGGAACAGTAAAAATATTGTATATGCAGGCAGAAAGACAAGCCCCCTGCAGCACCCCAAATTTTAAAATTATCGGGGGAGATTCTGCCTCTCCCGAGAAGACCCTACTTTCCCTATCACTAAGAAATTATGAGAGCCAAATGGCTGCCCCGTTGGAAAAATGTGCCACCTACTTCAACCTGGGGATCAGGATGGTAGGGTCCACAAGGTCGAAGGCGACCAATAGGTCTAATAACATGACAAGAGATGGCAAGCCTCTATCCATACGATCATGGGCGTAATTTTAGTGGGCTACAGGGGTGTTTGTCCCCCCCAACTTTCATGGCACACCATTTTGTCCGAAATCATTTGGCTGTGACACCTTTTCTTCAGATGTCATGTCCCCATCAACATTTTCAGCAAAGTTATTCCACTGCATATGATATACTAATCTTGACTTCAGTTCTAGTAGGGCTGACTCGGTTCCTTACTCCTGAATGAAGCTGGATTGATGTGAATGAAGAATAGGATAAGAGCTAAAATGGGCAGTTAACTGGACATAGGCTACTCGATCAAGAATCTTCAACAAAAAAGGGGTGTTCGTGATGGGTCTAAAATTCAGTGTATTATCCTCAGGTAGGCTTCGTTTTTTGATAATTGCCGTGATCCATGCTTTTTTAAACTCCGTTGGCACCCGTTTTTCAAAAAAGGAGGCATTGATGATCTTACAGATTGCTTCCATTAGCATAGCCAAACAGGATTTAATTATTACAGCAGAGCATGGGTCGCCTTTACACGATGTAAACTTAAGTTGCTTTATAATAGGTGCTAATTCCTCCACTGTAATAGGAGTAAAGCAGAACTCCCGGACTTGAGGGTCCAATGCCAGATGAGCATTATTAGTTACTCCGAGAGTATCGGAACAAAAAGCCTTTTTACTAACAATGTCCAATCTAATTTTGTCACGCTTCCCCTGCAATGCTTCCTGAATTGATGTGCACCAAACTGTATCCTTGGTAATAGTAGATGTCTCCTGCCTACAAGGGGTAGCTTGGTCTATTAAAATTTTAAAAAGATCCTTAGTTTCATATTACGCATTGCTGATTCTATCATTAAAACAGTGGGTGCAACTCCTGTCACACATCCACCAATCCAGTCTCATTCACAAATGCACTGAGTTTTGTGCAACCCTTGCACAACCCCTTTGATCCTGGAAAACCGATCCTATTCACCATCCATTACATCATTAAAGTCCCCACCCACAAGACAGAGGTCGACCCATTGTTGGATGAACAACCCCTGGAGTTCACGAAAGAGATTTATCTGCAATGGTGTCGGGCCATACACACACAAGAGCCCTAGTGATTCCCCCACAAATCTACAACACATATCTCACCCTGCTGTTCCAGACCACCTAAACTGTGTGTGCTTGGGGACCAGCACTATCATCTCCGTCGACCCCTTTGTGCATCCTGCGTGTGTGTTTAGTGCGTAATTCGATCTCTTGAAAAGCATACAATCCATGCCCATCAGGCATGTTTCCTGCAGGAATGCCAATGTCGGTTTAAACCTTTTTAAAGCCTGCAACACCATGCCCCTTTTGATCTTGTGGCAGGGACCATTTTTCATTCCAAGACGTACACACCAGCTTCCCATCTTCCTCTGCATTCATTCAACCAGCATCAAGCAGGTATACAGCAGCATATGACCTGCAACAGTGAACCGAAGCTAAAGTGTGTATGCCATCTTGAGATCCTGCCCGCCGCACACTGGTGTGGTGTAAAACAAAAATACAAAACCAGAAATGTCCCCCTGAATGCCAGCAGTTACCCCCAACCCCAGACTACCCATAAAAATGGTCTGTCACCCAACGTGAACCCTAAGCTATAAATACCTATATCAGGGTTAGCGAATTCAAAATCAAAATCCCCTCACGCTCCATCTCGCACCCCATCAAAACCAACTTTCCCCCCCACCATGCTCCCTCCTACCAAATTCTACTGCCACCGTTTATTGCCATAACTTTGATTAATCAAGGGGAATCCAATTTAGAGAGATGCAAGTTGGCTATCCCACTTTTGGGGCCTGGTGTTCCAGCAGTCAAGTGCAGGCCCTCTTCTGGGAGATAGTAAAAGTCATGTACTCAAGTGCCAGCCATCCTGTCCACTGAATCCCCTTCCTGAGTGTTGTACACACTCCCACCGCTGATGGTCTCCCTCTGCATGGTCAGGGTGCCATCTTGTTTCACTAGGACTTTGCCAATCTATCCTTCCTTGGCCCCAATGTTGGTCTACGGCCGCCGCTACCCCTCCCGGGAGTGCACCATCTCTCACCTTCTCTACTATCTGCTGTGGGAGAGTGACCCTTGGTTTCCAACCAGTCCCAGACTTCTTCTGGACAGTTAAAGAAGAACGCTTTATCATTTGCTAGCAGTTTGAGATTGGATGTATAAAACATCATACATTTAACATTCATGTCTCTTAACTTCCTTTTCACTGCATCGTCTGTCTTCTTCTGCCCCCTGTACCTCCTGGGTAAAGTCAGGAAATATAAGAGTCATGTTGTTGTCAACCTCGTACACGACCCATCGCCTGGGATCCCGAATCCTCCCAAAAATTTAGAAGTTTGGTAATGATCGCTCTAGGAGGCTTCCCTATCAGTGGCTTCCTGCCAGGGACCCTATGTGCTCTTTCTATTGTGAACCATTTGGACAGTCTCTTTATGCCCAAATTCTCCACTATAAGCTTCTTGAGATATAATTCCACGCTATGCCCTTTGCTTACTTTGGCTATTCCAAGGATGCGTTTGTTACACCTTCTGGAGCGACCTTTCGCATCCTCAGCTCTATCTTCCAAGGTGCGGGCGACCACCACCAGTGCATTCACCCTAGCCTGTTGCACCATGATAGCATCCTCTGCATTGTCCGCCCGCTCAGCCACTTCCGTGACTCTCTCATTAACCTTCTTTAGGTCCACACGTACCAACGATCCCTCCACTACCACTGAATGGAACTTGTTCTCAAGCGATGAGCAGGATTCAGTTATGGTGGCCATCTGTTTTTCTAGCGTCATTGGGCCAGGATCCGGCATGGCCGCGATGTGTTCTACTTGTCGCGGTTTCCCTTTACCACCCATAGAGAGGTCCAGGCTTTGCCACTGTCCCTTCACCATTACTTTTTCTGTGCCCTGTCAGGAGTTCACCCCATACCTTTGCTCCTCAGCACCAGCACACAAATGACCAGTAAACAACCTAAGTCACCTGGGCAACCTGTAACTGCAACAGGGCAGTCGGGCTGACCACAATGCTTTAGCAGCCATATCCTGTGCTTCACCCACAGCCCATAATAATGGCAGAGCATGGCGTGAATCCTTCCTGTAGTTCAAGCTCTGTCACAGGTCGCTGTTCAGTTTGCGTTCTCTCCTCAATCCCTCCGTGCCTGTCTTCTCCATCTCCAGCCCAAAGGGGCATCCAAGGAGAGCCTCATGTTTAGCCTTTTCTGTCCTTCTGCACCTCACCATCCACAACCCCTGCCACCATGGATGTGTCCACAGCTGCCTTTCCACCATCAACATAACCACACAGGGCTGCGGTTCATGCCCCTCTATCTGCAATGTCGGCATCGAATTTCCATCCCCCAGTGCCTTCACCGCTGGAGCACGGGGCGACCGGATAGCACTCCTCATTCCCCAGCATGGCCAACGGTATCACACACCAGACTGGGGGAAAAGGGGAACCACAGGAGTGTCTCCTCACTGTGAAGAGTCAGGAATGAAACCCCGGACACAATTTAGCCACGCTTTTGGTTAAAGACTTTTATTAAAATAAACGGGTTGGGAAAAGGCCTCTCTGAGTTTCCCTACCTCAGCCAAAAAGTAAGGATCTGTCTGTGTCAGGATGTCAAAATAAATCAAAACTGTCCTTGTGTACACAAGTTCTATTCTGACCATCACACTATCACCATTACACTATAAACTAAACAAAAAGGGGAAAAGGGGAAATGTCTTTAACCTTTGAAGCCTTTTGAAAAAAAAGTGGTTGTACGAAAGAATAAGTAGCTCCACCTTAAAGTTCTTCAGAGATAAAGGGCCTCATTACAACTGAGGCAGTAAGGGTTTAACAACGCCGGTAAAGGTGCTGGTACCGTTAACCCCGTACCGCTTCATTACGAGGTTCCTTCGCGGGACCCGATCTGGACGTCTGGTCAAACCAGACGTCCAGATCGATTAAGGGCATGGCTGCCTCCAAACTCGTAATGAGGCCCAAAGAGTCCTTGTTCCAGAGGTATACTCCTTTCCCCTGGATTAATCTTTAATATACACAGTTCTGATGACTGAAAAGAAATGTTCATGAAGAAAGAATAAGTAACTCCAACTTAAAAGTTCTTCAAGGATAAAGAGTCCTGGTTCCAGAAGGTGACTCCCGTCCCCTGGATTTTTTAACATTTATTTTGTATTCATAATGCACCTATATAGCAAATGGTGTATCATGGGGCAACAAGTCAAAGTGGGGGAACAGGGATGAACGAACAAAAAATGGTCCTACTAGGCATTGTGTCATTCGGATCGTGCAACTGCAGTAACAAAAAGTGAGGGGGATGGGAGAGAGGAAGTGCCGGTCAGAGATGAATGCGCTAATGCTAATGAGGGAAAGGAAGTGCAGGTCGGAGTGGCGAGCGTTCAATTGCAGGCAGGGGGACGAAGGGTTAGACGGTGCTATGGGGAGGCCAGGTGGACACTGCCAGGGGAATGCAGAGAGTGCAGGGGAAAGAAGGACCACGTGCTTTGTGCTAGGAACAGGGCTGGATGGGCTCAAGGTGTGCAGGCCCAGTCATTCTAGTGCAGGGGGAAGGAGCCCGGTAGGGCAAGTGCAGGAAAGGGAGGTGGTAAGGGGAGACCAAGTGCAGGGGTAGACTGGTTGAGGAGAGCCTGGTGCCATGTATGAATCAGAAGGAATCAGGCAGCCAGTCAAAATGAGGCAGAGGGGGACATTAGCAGGGGAAGGGAGAGGGAAGGAGGAACAGAAATTCGGGATTAGTTGAAGCGGGCGAAGGGATGATTTAGGCAGATTGAAGAAGATGCTGTTGCAATAGTCCAGCCAAGAGAGGACCAGAGCTCTGGAGACATTGGGCCTCATTACGACCGGGGCGGTCCGGAAATAACGGTGGCGGTAAACCCGCCGCCACCGTTGTTTCCGGACCGCCTGATCCCGACCCCTGCAGGCGGGAGGTGATGTTCCCGCCAGGTCTGACCTGGCGGGTTTAACACCGCCCGCCTGCAGGCGGACGAGGAAACACCGGCAGCATTACAAGATGCTGCCGGTGTTTCCATGATCCCGATTCCCATTGAGTCCCATAGGACTCAATGGGAATGGGGATTTACACCATTCCGCCTCCGTGATTCCCGGAAAACCGGGGTTGTGATGCCCCGGTAATTCCGGGAAACACGGAGGCGGAATGGTAATACGAGTCCGGCGTTAACCAGGCGGTTTCACCGCCTCGGTTAACGCCGGACTCGTAATGAGGCCCATTGAGTTTCTGGGTGAAGGTGAGGAAAGGGAGAATACCTCTAGGAGGTGCAGCTGTAAATGGGCCTTCTTGGCAAGGTCTGTGAAGTGACATTCAAATACTGGTAAGGGCTTTAGTGTCAATTCACTTTCCCCTCAATCTGCTTTACCTTTATTTGCATTTGGTGCACCCAGTTTTGTTGGTGTTCTTGGGCTTTTTCACAGTCAATCGTGGAAGTTACTTTCTCAGTATCCTTTCGTCTCCCTGCGGTTTCCCTTCAGCACGCCGGTTTTCATTTGGCTCTTGTAGGTAGGGGTCTGCTTTATGTAGTTGGTAAATGCCCAGGAGTTTCTTCATGTCTCCTGGTGTCTCTGCAGTGCATTGCCTTCTCACAGCATTTCCCCCTTCTCTGCTTTGAGCCATGCAGCTTCGCCACACCTGTTCAGGGCCTCGAGCCTCACAGAGAGGTGAACCATTCTCTCACCAACAGCAGAAGCCTTTGACATTGGGCTGCCTGTCTTTACATTTCCTGGGCATGGGTTTTCTCTGTCAACAGTTAGAGCGCTCGCTGGGTTGGAAGCTTCTTCCGCTCTGCACTGCTCTTTTCCTCTTCCTTGTCCCAGTATTTGGGTAATTGTGGGAAAAGGAGTTCATGGTGGATGAATGATGAAAAGAGTTTAGATAATCACTTTCAACATGCCTGGATGGTAAAGCCGTTCTGGATGATGAAGAGATGGAACTGATAAAGGCATTCTTGTTACTACCACATGATAAACCAAAGTTGGGGGTTTGTTTTACACACACTGGTGAAGAGTCTTTTCTATTCTTCCAATGGGAATGTGTAGAGGTATGGCAATAGGCCATGAGGCTATTGGCTATGACAGGATTATCTTAAAGGGCAAATGGGGGATACCATGTTTCATCCAATGAAGCCATTACATCACCCTGAAGGTTGTCTCCTCCCATGTGATGCTCTGTCATACAGCCGCCTCCAGCGTCAGTATTAGGTAACGGTTGCCATCCCCTGGCTACATGGGAGGAAGTCACCGCCAGGGTATCAGTAATGACACCATTGGATTCATCACATCACTTTCCGCTCTCCTCTCCGTTCCTGTGTCTTTGGTCTGCCGCATGCCATCTGCGTGAATCCAAAATGTGCCTGAATACATTGTCCACACTGTTTGCGACATCTCTGGTCTGGCACTGCTCCGCAACATCCAACTTACCCACTAGCTGGCAGCAACCTTCAATAGGCACTACTCACATCTAGGGATCACCGCGGGGGCCAGGGAAAAGATATATCAGGATATTCACAGGGCGCCGGAGCATAGGCCTCACAGCGCTGCATCCGTCGCTTTCAGCGTCCGGCCACGTCCCACTCTTGGTACTCCTGATGATAGTGCTGTGCACAAAGCCAAATATTAAGCCGGCCAATTTGATTTCAGTTGACGTATCAGCCCATATTGTGGAAATTATTAGCAGTTGATTAACAAAAATGCTAAATGATTCAAATGATCCATGTAAATATGTAAAGACACGCTGTGATATATTAGGAATGGCTAGATCACTGATTGTAAAGGCAGCTATTGTTGGGATGAGAACACTGTCTTCTAAGCTGGGGATAGATTGGTTTGGCAGCTCCTCCAATGAAAATAAAGGTACGTGTATTAGTGCCTTGACAGCCCTCTATAAAGACTAAAAACTGATCTGTAATTCAATAGGAGAATTTAAATATGGATGTGATGAAGCTACATGATATTGTTTTAATGTGGTTCAAAATAGATGATAGGTTCTTGATAGCCCAATATCAGCTCCCCACCAGGGTATTACCTCAAGGTGCATTCATCACCCCACCCACTTGGATTAACCATTTTACTGAAATGTACAATGACAAAAACGCTATTGCAATGAAATGGTAGGTGGGTAAAGAACAGGAAGTATAATTGGAGCAAAAATGAGTCAATTAATCTGGTGTGCAAGGGTAACTGGACAGTCCTGTTGCTCATCTACCGAACAAGAACCAAGATCCAGTGCAAAGTGTCTGTAATCTGGCCCCAGTAAGCCATACGGACGGTGTATAACGCAAAACCAAGAGCAATTGGAAATATGGGGCAGGAGAAAATCTGACGTACTTTGAATATCCCAAGGGTACTGTCGCAACAGAGTGGCTTCACTACCATCCGCCGCACCGAATTACGCTGCACAAAATTCAAGAGAGGAAGGAAAGAGACACATTTTGAGGGCCTTTCTGAATGTGATGTGGTTGTCAAAGCATTGGATGTGGAGAGGGAGAGAGTTGCAGGTGATGGGAGCTTGCATGGAGAGGGAGACTCCCAGTCTGGTGCAGTTATACTGGGGGATAACTAGGAGAAGTGCTGAGCAGGATCTGAGGGTCCTGGAGAGTTGGTAGCATGTGAGTTTATCTTGGAGGAATTCAGGACCAGTGAAGTGGAAGTTGTAGTGGGTGCCTAGAGAGTGAGGCCAGGGGATAAGTTGCACAAAATGAGTTGAGTTGAAACTCAATTACCTCAGTGATACCTTATAATGAGCCTGATTCTTTAAAGGTTGTGCATCTGGCAAAATGCTTTTGCTTGTTTATGACATGCGATTCTTCTAGGTGTCACAGCTTGGGATTGTGCTAAAAAACATCCAGTGGGTTTAACATATTTGCTCATTGCTGGCTTTCATTATCTGCCTTTTGTGGTTCACACATCCTCGAGCCATTGTGAAAGGACACAAGCGCGAGGCACTTAATTAGTCATCCAACATCATGGATATGAGAGAAGCATCCCAATGAAATTTTTTTTTTAAGGATCACACTTTATTAGTTCGTAATTTCGTCAGACGGCATAGGTTTATTCTCGAAAGATGATATAATGAAGAAAGAATGGATTATGCGGTGGCACAGATGTCCAACCTATATTTGCATTAGTAAAAAAACATGTAACTTTTTTTTTAAAACAGAGGGTGTAAACATTGCTATGGTTTTGCTTCAGAAACCTGCTGACACGGCAGTTGTTGGGCTACCAATGGAAACCTAGCCACCACTTTAAAAAATCAAGACGAAATGTGTTTAATATACTATTAAAGTTTAAAATACAGTTTAGGAGTATGCATTTTTTTATTTTTTTATGTCGCCACACTTATGACGTCATGATGCGTAGCACAAACTATAATCATATTTTCTCATCTACCTGGCTTGCTAGTGTGATGGTATTGTTTGTAATGATGGTGCAATGATGAATGTATTTCTTTTTTTATCCCAAAAAAAACATTGGACTGAGATTGAGACATCCCTGTAGTCAGCAGTGTGTGTACTATCATAATGTAGGCTTTATGGGCTTGCATATCTGGATCTGAAATAAAGCTTGATTTGATTTACAGGTATATCATTCTGGGGGGGGGCAAATGGGTGCTCGATCAAGATAAGTTGGTTGGAATCTAGGATTACTAAATGATATTGAACAGACACAGACCTGATCTGCAAACCTGGGTAAAGAGGCTAATATAAATAAACCCTTCCATTTCCTTTATAATCAACAATACTTTAGGGTGTGTGGTGGCTTTTTTTATACTTGTATGGCCTTTGAGGTGCTCAAGAATCTGTCATGGTAGCATACATGAGAAATACATAGGATAAGTGAATATGTGATATATTTTGATTTGTTATCCATTTACCATGCATGTCATTACTAAAGTAGGTTTGTTTCTTTATTGTGAAGGTAGATGAGGAACACGTATGAGTGTAACTTGATGAATATCACATTGGTTAGCCTCTTGCATGGGCCTTAAAATAATAGATTGCAAGCAGGAGGAGAGGGCAGAATGGGGCTTGCAAGGGATTAGCTTGCATAGCTCTTAGAGTGCACTTTGCCGCCTGAGAGGGAAATGTGGATCTTTAAAACTCAATAAAATATTTATAAAAAATAATTCACTGGTTCTTGCATTACCCCTCTCTTTATCTGCAAAGTTAACTAAAGTTTCGATTTGTTCATGTACTTCTCTCATTTAAAAAACGGATCCATTGCATTATGCTTTGTGGGGATTTTCCTATAAACCTGTCATTGAATTTAAAAGGTTAAACGTTGGTGTCATCCACCTGAACAGGAGCACATAATTCCTATCTCACTGGTCTGATTTAATTGAATTAATTGTATGTATCGAAGAGAGATCACTGGGAAACCTTTGCTTTGTCTAACAAGAAACTCAGCCAACTTTGTACATTTACTCGATTTTCTAGTTCAGAAGAACCTGGATGACAGCAAGGTACTAATTACACGCCAAGCTCACATATGTTTTGCTAGAGCAGATTTAGATTTAGGATACTCTGTTTATTAGAATACACCTGCAGTTGACACCCATATCTATGCTGCCATCAATTGAAACAACTTAAAATCAGTACAAAAATTCGGGCACTTTTATCAGCTTCATCTTAAGTAAGAAAATATCTTCATCACCTTTACTCATAGGATGCACAACTCCCCCAGTGAATGCGTCTGCCTTAATTTCCAGCAGAGTTATGCCTGCATTTAGTAGATTTCTTGAGGAAATTGGTTGGCAGCTCTAAACCCTCCAGGTAGGAAGTGACCGGGTTCCATTCTTCTGGAATTTGGTCCTTGTAAAAGGTTTAAAAAAGGCAATTTCGACAGAGTCTCTTTGTGATGGTGCGACAATTCCATTTAAATTGGATTGAAGATCGAGTGCACCAGGTTGCTCTCTTTCCTCATAGTAATTTCCCTAGCCAAAACCTTACCACAGCCTTCCTTCTATCAATGTATAGCCCTCTCAAGAATATTACTGTCATTAGCTTTTCCGTATTTGCAGTCTTGATTACTGTTTATTTCAGGGAGTAAAACATGGATGCACAGACTTTCTCTTGTCTGGAGCATGTGAGGAAACAGGAATGAGATGCAGACACAGAGGACTTGTGATGATTGCCATACATTTGTATTTAAATAATAACGGGGTTGGAAATGTCTTACTGTCCCTTATATAGGAGGCGTTTCCCTACCTCAACCAAAAACGAAGGGCCTGTGCTGTGTCAAGATGTCCAAAGCATAAATGTCCTGTGTCCAAAATCCTATCCTAGCCCTCTCAGTCTAAAAGTAACTCTAAGGTGTTAAGGCTATTGACTTTGGCTTGAAAAGTGCACAAATGTACAAGTTCAACAAAAAGGTATAAATCCAACAAAGGTTCCAAATGGATAATGTTCACAGTTCTGGGACTCCCTTCCCCAGGTTTCTCTCCAGCAAAACAAAAGTTCAAAAGAATAACCAAGTTCTTTGTAGCCCAAGAGGATAACCCCTCCTCTTGGTGTTGCAACTCACTCCTTGGGAAATGACACCCTTCCCCTGGTCTTTTCCACATTCAATGCAGTTCAAAATCCTAAGTGCGTGAATCTTTCTTGGGGCTTTCCTTTTTCAAAATAGCACAATTGCAATTCAAAATCCTAAGGTCATGAATCTTCCTTCGGATTCTCTGACTCACAAAACACCTGGTATACTCTCCTGACAGGTTCTTTCACGTAGTTTGTTGATAAAATTTGGGAGTGGGTCCCAGACTCGCAAAGCACCTGGTATACTCTCCTGCTAGGTTTCACTTAATTTACAAAAAATCCTAATATATTCTCCTGCCTAGTCTTAATTACACTGCTCACTCTCGCTGTTGTGTACTCTCCAGCCAGGATAACTTCACAAAGGGTCTGAGTCTTCCTCGAGAATTCTTTTCACCATATGTGATTATGGGTGCCGGTCCCATACTCGCACAGCACTTGGGTTTTCCCAAATTCACTTTTGTCCAGTTGGTTTTCAGAATGTCACAGCTTCTTTGTTCACTGCCTCAGAACAGAGCCCTCCCTCCTGGGTTTCTCTGAGGTCCACACCGTAAAGCACTCTGGTATTCCCCGTTTGCTTTCTCTGGCTCACCAGTATTATTAGTCGGGTTTTGATATTATATGATATGATATGGCATTTATAATGCATCTATACACAAGTGTTTGGTAAGCATCAGCGTCTCCAACACTCACCGGTCCTCTCCCCACTATGGTGTACGCAGCAGAGCTTTCCCTGCTCTGTGTCTCACATTGGCCATCTGCTCGCCTGTCCACCTGACAACTCTTGTCCCCTGGCAATCACTAGCTTGTCAGGTCACTCTACAGTTCTGCAGGGCTCCATTTTTGAACTCCCACAGTAGTGAAGGGAGCTGTTTGGTGCCCATCAGATTCCTCCAACAGTTAAACCATTCACTTCGGCCTAGCTGAGTAATCTTCATTCTGGTGGCCCTTTTCCTCATGTCAGTCGTTGTTACTGATAACACTGCAGGGTGTTTAAGAGTTCTATGACTAATGGCCTCCTTACAACCCTGGCGTTGGACCATGGTGCTATTAGCACCATGGTCCATGCCGGATTCCGCCATGGTGGATGGCGGATTTACCGCCCCATTCCAAGGTTGGCAGGGCGGTAAATCCCCATTCACCATGGCCCCTTCCCCATTCCCATTTGTGGCCCATAGGGCTCAATGGGAATGGGGAAGGCGCTAAGTACGGCACCGTAAATTACGGTGCCGTAATTAGCACCAAGATCCCTTAGCGGGTTGGACTTTAAGGGTTAAGGGCGTTAACCTCATATTCCCCAACACTTAGGGCCTCATTACAACCCTGGCGTTAAGGGTTTAACGGCGCCGCAGCCTTTTACGGCACCGTTAACCCCTTAACGCCAGGGTTGTAATGAGGCCCTAAGTGTTGGGGAATATGAGGATTACTGCCACAGTATGCCGTGAGAACCTGAGGTATTGAAGGAGTGTCCCTAAAAGGGAATGGGGGATACCACGTCTCACTCAATGATGTCACTTCACCCGCCCCCCTACCTCCCGAGATTCACGTCTTCCCATGTGATCCTCCTGCAAATAGCTGCCACCAGGGTCAGGATCAGGTAGTTGCTACTGTCCATCACAAGCACTAGAGGTCCTGCTGGTGACGCATGACCATTATCTCCCTTATCACACCGCTAAAGCCTAGCGAGATTTTGTGAAGATTGAAATCCCCCTACAACTATATGGGGAAATGATAAACTAGCTAATTCCTGAAGTAACTTGATAAAAGAGATACCGTGATCCACATTAGGCTTGTAACCGCTACAAAGAGTAATTCGATCCATATTCTTCCTTATTACTGCTAAGCATCATCTCCCTGGCAGGTCAGCAGACATGCTTAATAAAGATGAGCCTGATGTGTTGTAGTTTATGCTTTTGATAGTCGATTGCTGGCCAGACACTACAGGGAGTTCTGCCCACTATGGGATTAAAAATGGATTGGCCTTTTGTTTTTGTTTCAGCAGTTGAGTTTCTTGCTGGGAGCAAATGTTCACTGAACTTGATTATTCTAAATGTTATTAAATATGGTTGGTCTTTGTTGGGGTTGTTTAGGCCAATAACATTCCAGGTCCAAATAAGCAATTACTTCCATGTTTGTATGGTGGGGCTCATGTTATTCATTGTGTAGCAGAGGGGCGAAATGCCTGATAATCCTGCAGCTTCAATAACATCCTTCGTTCATTGAAAGTTTTTTTTTTCATTTCCACCTCTTTATGTTCCCTTATTCATTTTCTGAGTGCGCGGCCATTTCCCGATTCTCTTGTTCTCCTGATTTCTATGTCTCTTTCGGCATCTATGTCCCTGGGCCCTGGCGCTAAGGCAATGGGAACCACCCAAAAAGCAACATGCTAATATTCAGGGGCCACTAATCCGAATAGTCAGTGGGCCGCATTACAAGCTTGCCGGTCCGGTAAGAATGGTACCGGTAAGCTTGCCAGTACCGTTGTTACCGGACTGGCAAACTACGAGTTCTGCTCACGGATGCTGGCGGGCGTACGGGCACCCGCAAGCAGACCTTGAAGGATGCACCAGCACCATTCTTGAATGGTGCTGGTGCATCCGGCCTCCCCATTCCATTGAGTCCAATGGGACTCAAATGGAAATGGGGAGTAATAAATACTGGCACCTGGAAATGGGCAATTACTGAGTCCGCCTGGTCTGGAATGCCCCAGTAATTGCCCATTGCCGGGTGCCAGTAAATTCATGACTCCGGTATTTACCGGCATGGCTACAGCCAGACTCATAATGAGGCTCAGTGACTCTTAGATCACTACTGATGCCTTCTGAGATTCCCAGAAATCATTGGTTATTCAGTCTTATCCAATAGTCAAGGTTCTCGAGCCTTTGACTGGTCTCTTTTCTGTGTCGATGTGTCTCTGTTATTTAGCATTACTTACCCTCTTACAGCTCCTTTAGCTGTACTTATAGAAAAGAGTTCCAAACATTCAAGCCTTCGCACATCTGTCTAGGTTGCCATAGACATCCTTGATCTTGTTATTCGTATCTGCTCTTCAAAGATTGTTTGAGTCATTGTTGTTGTTTGAAATATTTCAGCACGTTAACGTCATCTGGAAATCCAGCAACCCCAGTAATTTGGGAGTCCTTTGCACGGTAAGGCTTGGAATATGTTTTGGATTAGACAAGACACATCTTCAAAGTAAATATTAGCTGTCTCCATGTAGAAGTGAATGTTTAAATACCAGGGTGCAAACCCCTATCATAATGATTATGGGGATCAGTTTCACTCAACACTGAGTACCATCAACCATAAAATAGATCCTTTAAAAGAATCTACTGAGCACAAATCCTTCCCCCATACAGTAATAACAAATTATGCTTCTTGTGAATGGGTAAAGTAGCGCTTGAGGTGTTGTGTGGCTCGCACCTATCCCTCCCTGTAAGGGAATGGGAGGGGAGAAGTGCAGGAAGGTTGGGGCTGCAGGGGGTGGCCATGGCTGAGGGGAGCCCAGGAGGATTAGTGCTCAGAGAAGCAGGGGTAAGGGTCAACATAGTGTGAGGACGGGGTGGATACGATTCGGACTAGTCAGGGAAGGGTGGCCAAGGTCATGTGCTGGATAAAGGGTGCTGGGGTATACTGTATGAGGAGGGCCTGGCCCCTGTACGGTACATAAGGGAACAGGCACCAGTCACAGTGCGGGGGTATTAGTAAGGGAGGGAGAGAGGGAAGGAGGAGTAGAAAAGGAAAGCCTTGAGAAGTTTCTGGAATTTAAGGTGGTCTGGCTCAAGTCTGAGAGGGGCAGGAAGGCAGTTCCAGAGGGAGACTTCTGCAGAAGAAAGATATCTACCCCCCACTCTGCTTGGAGAAACGTCTGATCTGCACCGAGTTGGAGCTAGAGGACAGAAGGACTCCAGCAGGAAGGTACTTCGGGAGAGAGAGTTGGATGTAGAGGGTATCCAGGCCCCAGAAAGCCATGTGGATGATGCAGAAGGTCTTGTATTTGATCCTTGCAGCCACTGGGAGCCAGTGGAGATATTTTAGGGCTGGGGAGACGTGGTCCCTGGGCTTGAGGCCAAGAATAAGTCTTGCAGCCCTGTTCTGCATTAGTTGAAGAGGGTGAAGAGAGGAAAGTGGCTGATTGAGAAAGACTGTTGCAGTGGTCTAGCCTAGAGAGAACCAGTGCTCTAGAGACATTGAGATCTGGGGAAAAGAAGGAAAGGGAGAATGCCTCTGAGGAAGTGGAGCTGAAAGTTGGACTTCTTGGCAAGGTCTGTGATTGTAATTGTAATTGATTATTTGTAAAGCATTTATACACATGTGAAGTGCCTCAAAGCGCTTCAAGGAGGGAAGGGAACAGGGGGATATAATCGTCATTCTTAGGCCTTGAAGATTCCGAATGATCTAAGAGTAATAACTAGCATATTAGACCGGGGCATTTATATTAGTATAAGTGTGTGACAAAGAGTGGGGAAAAAGGGCGGGAGGGGGAGGGAACTTACAAGACGAAAACGGTTGGTGATCAGTGCGCCTATCCATGCAGGAATAGCCGGCTAGGGAGGGGAGATAGAGGTGGACAGGACAGACAAACATGCTAAGTCTAGTACATTCATGGTCATACAAGTGCACAGACAGAAGTGAGAAGGAGGGGGAGCGGCACAAGTGCATCCAGTCCAGCAAGGGCCAGGGTTAGGTGCAGAGTGGGTTCCACTCTCATGGAACGTATTCCAAGTGCACTAATGCAAGGCAGAGTGCAGAGACAAGTGCAGGACTGGCGGGGTTGCCTAGGACCTATGAGGCTCTGGAGGTGCACCAGGCGACCAGTCAGCTGACTGCGCAGATTGGCGAAGAGAACGAGGGTGGGAAGCAGGAAAGAAGACAAGGAGTTTAGCAAGGGAGAGGAAGAGAGAAAGAGGAAGAGAAGAGGAAAGTCTTGAGGAGTATTCAGAAATTAAGGAGGTCAAGCTCATGATGGTAGAAGGCGAGAGGAGCCGAAGATGACCCTAAGGTTTTTTGCCTCACAAAAGAATGAGGGGAGGGGGCCCAAGGATGGCGGTCAGAGAGTTGGGGGAAGCAGGGAGCAGGAATCACAATGAAAAGGATCTCGGTCTTACTGGCATTAAAGTAGAGATCATTAGCAGAGCACCATGCCTGACTATCAGTCAGGCAGTACCAGTCAGGTGTAAGAGAGGAAGAAGAGGAGGTAGAGGAGGGAAGCTTAAAGGAGGGCTGTGGGTCATCAGCATAAAACTGGAAGTGAGGGGAGAAGGTGAAGATCAAGTAGGCCAGAGGGGCCTCTTAACCAACCCTGTTACCCTTGAAGCTCCTTTTTAACTGCTGGTTTGCTCCATTTCCATTTCTCTCCTAGGTACTTGTTCCAGAGCTTGTTCTACTCCATCTGCTGCTGTGTCCCTGTGAACACTGACCACCCCTGACAAAAAACATCCCTCATGTAACTCTTCAACCAAAACTACAGGACACTATTCACAAACTCTTCTACTAAAGACCTGTATTAATCCGTCCAATTCTGCATGTCATTCATCGATGTCATTTCCATGCACACAGTGACATGCAACAGGCTTATATCAATGAGCAATCAGATCATTCCCCCAAATATCCCACTACCACACACTAAAGAAATTAGCCAAAATCATATCATAAAATTTACTGGCCAAATGCTACAACCACCGGTCTCTGAACACCCGAGTCCTGACCTTCCAATGGAATTTAGATATAAGCATGCTACAATCCATAAACCCCATTCAGATTTAGCGGTCCGCTTCACATTCAGACTCTTCAAAATCAGATAACAAGCTACATTTGCAAGATGTACGCTGAGGACTAAAACTGTTAAGAAAGTACCTTCACCACTTGTTAGAGCCTTTGCCCCTCTCAAACTTGAGCCGGACCACCTGAGGTTCCGGAAGCAGCTCAAAACTGTCCTCTTCTCTTCTGCTTTCTTTCTCTCCCTCCCCTGCTAACTTACCTGACCTGCTTGTCTGCTGTAATGACTGGTTGCTTGTCTACCCTCAGAGTCTCACTGGGTACCAGGTTTTTTCTTGATCAGTCACCCTAGCACTGCTGTAATCCTACAGTCCCCTGTTCTCCTTGCACTACCCAGAGATGTGCTGCCCTGGCTGCACATACTCAGAGCATTGCTCCCCTGTTTTCCCCTCCCCTCTCCCTTGCACTTCTCCTTCTCGCACTTGTAAAATCTGAATGACACAAGACCTAATAAGATTGTTTGTTTTGTCCTCCGTCTTCCCCCTTCTCTTGTCGTGCCTAGAAACACTTGTGTACAGGCGCGTTATAAATGACTTATATCATCATTTACATGCACCCCTGTCTTGCATCACCCACTTACAAAGGTGCTGTATTCCCATATCTCACTCTAGAAACGCTGTTTAAGTCTCAATCTCGGTGATGATCTAAGGGGGCATTGCGAGGATAGTGCTGTGGTCACAGGGTCTGGCATTCATCGAGTGCTGAGCTTTTGGAGAGGCTTCTAGGGCTGTGAGGAAGTGTGATAGAGGATTACGCAGATACAAGGGACATGGCGACCACCAATTAGTTCCATCCTTCATGTTAGATTTGTGCATTTTCTGCAAGTTGAACACTTTTAGTGATTTTAATTTCTCTCCCTATTTGCTCAGTATATAAAGCTGGTCAGATGGCAAGACATTTCACAACTCTGCTTCATGTGGGGGAATAAAGATGTGATGTTATTTTCTTCTCATTTTTGTATCTCTCCTGGATGCTACAGGTTGACAACAGATCATCTCTTGCCTGTTTGGTCCGGCTTCATCTGGAGACCTTTAGTCCCATGATCCTTGTGAATCCTGTGCTAAGGTTGTTTTGAAAGCTTCATTACCACTGGATACATTTCGGACATTCGGCAGAGATAACACAAGGCTTCTGCCAGAAGCTGTTCAGGTAAGATTTGTTGTTTCTCCAGTCCATGAAACCACCCCACCAGTAAGGTCTCAGCATTTGCCCCCACACACCCATCAGCTACTCCCCTAATTAACACGCCACGTTATCACCAGCTAACTGCAACAAACACCAGACACAGTTACCCTAATCAAAGCACCCAGTAAAAAGAGCAACAAGTGATTCCACAAATCTCTCTCACATCCTTCAAACCAATACATTGCGGAGAAGCACATCAACAACAAATAACTTCGATCAAGACAGGATCTTCAAAATTCCACAAAGCCTGTTCTCGGCAAAGAAGTTAAGCTAAACTCACCTGTGAAATCGCCATTGCTACAAATTACCCACACAGGCTATTTAAAAATGTATCATTGGCATTTTGTGGTAAAAGAAAAGATCAACGAAATTGTAATTCGGCGAAATTAAATGGGAAACATTCATAGATTCAGCGAAAAGGCCTTACAGTGAGTAACATCCTAGCAATTCTGAAACAAGAATTCACATCTCTTTATTGAAAAAACCACAAAAAGCAGCTGCAACATTCAACAGAACAGATTAAAAGCCTCTGAATACTCCACAAAGTGCCATAAAGAACTAAGCATGCATGCCACCTTATTTAACACACTGAAACATAAAACCTCCATCAATGAATACATCACATTATTTTGTTCCCACGTTCTAGCAGCTAATATCTCAGAGGTTCTATCAATCAGAAGAGTTAGTAGGGAATTATCAAAGAGGTTTTCTCAATGCTTTCTTGCAGGTAGTACTTGCTGCTCTGCCACTAGAGAAAGAGACTGCGGGTTGAGAAGGAGAGGGCTCTGATTATGTTTGCCTGAGTACACACTGAAAATCATTCTTTCAAAAGGCAGCCCATTGATAGCCCAGAGGAAAAAGTTAAAAAAAAAGTTGTAAAGCTCCACACCTATCAACATAAACCTACCAGCATCATTGAACAGCTCAGGGGCAACCTGCTCGCCTTGGAAGCAAGACGACATGGAGCAACATAGGTTCTATCCCCGGGACCGCCCTTAGAAACCTCTGGGTATTAAGCACGTTCTAAATAACCTATCATATCATATCATATCATACCCAAGGTCCACTTGATAAACCAGACCCTGAAAGACCACAATCAGATTGTCATCACACCAACAATGGAGAAAGCCACACTCAAAATGGACTTCATCAACAACTACAGGCCCTCTGCCATCTCCCAACCTTATCCAAGATCCTTAAAAGAGGTGTTTCCTACCGTCATGCTCACCAACATACATGGTGTATCCGAGTTCATTGTACAATAAAGAATAATCAACAAGAACAACACAAATCGCGATAAACAAAAATCTAGATAAAAAAATGTAAAAATATAATACATGGAATCCATTAAATATATCATTGACCAGAATGACTCAACAAGTAAATGATTAGGTGATAGAGAAAGGGTCACAGGAGAGGTATAGATCCACATATATCTAAAAGGTCATGGGTGGCTTTACTCCCTGGATCTATGAACTTGGCAACCCCATGTATGTATTGACTCTACATTGTAGTTGATGTACACATTGCCCGTGCATGTTTTTCATTAAATGTCATTCATAATAATGTAGATTGCATAATAATCCTTTTGCATGATAGGCAGGAAAGCATTATGTCCATTCTGGTTAACCCCATTTCCTGTCCTTTGGGGACTTAATCCTTGTTTGATCAGCTAGTCCCTCCATCGGCCAATCTCCTCCCTTCAGTTTAGACTGCTGATCGCCATATGCACTTAAAATGATAAAAGTCACTTTGTCAGGATACGTTAAAAATTGATTGAGACCACAAAAACATGTGTGTTTAACACAGGGTCTAGGGTGGTGGACACTGGAAGCTGCTGTTCTCAACAGTCTCCATTAAGACCAGCACACCCTGAGTCTCCTACCTATCTCCGGTCACACGCAAACTCGGAGAAAGGGGAGGTGTATAAAACATCTAGCTGCACGCCTCCCTATTTGGCTTCTGGAAGCTGTAAAACAACACATCAGCACCACAATATCAGTACTTTCTGAACATCGTTAGACTTTTTTACCAACAAATAGCTCATGCACACTTTCTTGTTTTCTCTCACTCCTGAATTCCTGAAGCTAATGCTAGTCTCGAAAGGAATGGAGAGGGAAGGATTAAGTCCTGCCTTCAGAAATGGGATTTACTTCACTACTGACAGTGTCCTCAGAATCCCTATGTAATTAAATAGATTACAGTATCTTTCTAAGAATATTGTTTTTACTTTTGTAATAACCCAATGGAACTCGTGAAGGCATTGGGGGGATTGTCTAATTTGTATCAATCTAAGGAGTAGTATCTCAGCCGCTTGAAAGGTTCTGCTCCGATTACTGCTGCCTACTCTGTGCATTCACTACTCCCATTGGGAAAATGTTGGTCTCCTACAATACACAAACCTGCTATGGGTTAATTTTCACCTGAGTTGCCACCAACAGGACATGTTTGCTTCCACTGCGAATTAGTTCATGTGCAGCAATTTCTCAGGCCTGGAAGAGACCTCTGGGTAAAGCTGTGGGATTCCTCGGATAGCATATTGCTCTGGGAGTTGGCTCGCAAAGCCCTGATAAGACACTCGGTCACTGCACGTAGTGTCTCGGGGTGCCAACTCAATCTTGTGGTTTCTCGCAAGTGCTTAGGGAATAACATCTCTGAGGTGCTGTCTGTGCAGTGCTCTTTGAAGTCTTCTAGCTGGAGATTATTTTTCAGAAAAGACCTAAATCAGGGTTGACTGGACTCTCACAGAGCTCAAGAGATTGAGGCCTGCTATGGAAGGAGATTACAAGTTGAATGTCAGTTAACCTCTGGCATTACAGAGCTTGTGTCCTAGCCCCGGATCTAAAGGAACAAGCTGATGACTTATCTAAGCCACCGTCTTGGAATGGGATAGCTTCCCGAGGGCAGTTATCACTAAAGAAACAAAACAGCCAAGCATTAAAATACACGTTCTCATTCTAAATAAGTTACCAAGCCCAAGTAAAGACGTTAAGTCCACCCACAAACCCATTCCAATCCCCGCCAAACTAACAAATACCACCACTTCTTTTGCCTAACAGAGCATTTCCACTTTCCTCAAGTAAACTGCCACTCATTACATGATGACTACAATCTATATCTATCTACAAATGTTTTTTGTAAATAAACAACTCATTTTGCAATAGCACAAATGTTTTATATAAGGAATAACCCACTAATCACCAGAAAAGTCACAATTAATGTCACAAACGAATACACTAAGTGAAACAACTTGTGTGATACTGATATTTGTAGAACAAAATAGAAAACTAAGTGAATTAACTTATGTGGATGATATGAATGAAAAATATATGAAATAAAGTGTTCAACCTGTATTTAAAAAAACACTAAGTGTGTACCTCACACGTTATTATATAATTCAGAAACCTGTGGAGACACTTGAAACACAAGCGCAAAGGCTCAATTAAGGAAAATACCTCATCTTTCGTAACAATCAGACCGACCGGTGAATATCGGTCCCTACTGAGCCATGCAGCCACTGACCCCCAAATAAATGTGGACTGGTCAGTTACGAACAATACTTAATAAACTAAACTAAACCACAGGTAGAGCACACAAACTGATACTACTCACCCAAAACAAAAAACATTAACTAATAGGTGTTTTGTGCTAGGTCCATTTTTTCCATTGTGCTAAGAATAGGCTAAACTTGCATTTACACTGGTGCAAAGTTTCCGCGATACGACCCACAGGCTTGATTTACAACGCGTTTTTCAACAGGACTTTCCCATTGAAATATGCTTTGGTAAATCAGGCCACAAGTCTTTCATCCACAAGTGGCCGAGACTGTCACAACCACATATAGCATATAGGTCCAGGAATACATTCATCCCACTATCCATTCGCTGAACAGTCATCAGAGAATGTTGCATGACCAACAAAGGGCATCCATGATACTACGCCATTACAAGTCAGAGTAACCAAATAGTCCTGCATCACTTGATGCTCCCTGTGCTTATTCAAGGAATACATATGCCAGTAGCTTCAAAGACACAGCACAAAAGGAGGCGGGCGCGCCCAAAAGGAGGCGGGCGCGCCTCGCTTCAAGGGCCGCTACGGTTGGAAGCACGACTTATGATTATCTGCAAAGAAGGCAATCACATAATCCGGAAAAAAAATAGAAAACCCTGGATTTTGTATTTTTAATTCTGTTCTGTGCGCACCTACTCTTGCAAACAAGTGAGACCAGTGGTCGAAGTGGGCGGGGGCAGGGGGTTGGGTGCGATGCTCCTCTACTTTCTTTAATTACGTTTTAATGTTCCTATACTTTTATTTTAATCAAAAACCGTTCTGGAATGGTTCGAATTAAAGCTTGCACTTCAGTGCACTGCACTGAACATTCCCTCAAACAGCAGGTGTGTTTGTTTGTGGGTTTGTATTGCGCGTGGTTGGGGGCTAGGCCATGGGATTTTTGGGGGACGGGGCAGGCCAGCAAGGAACATAGTTAGTTCCACTACTTCTTTTCATACACTTCGACCACTGATTGTGAGACAAATCAGTGAAGCAGGACAAGCTGTGGATGATTCATTGTGTTCGTGTGTTCAGTTTACATATCAGTGTCCCTTGGAGCAATACATATTGACACTGGCTCAGAGAGGTGCCTTTGGAATGTTCCACTCTTGCAGCAATGGGTATGCTGCTACTAGGCTGCTTTGCAAGCATACGTATAACGTTGGAGATGGGCAACAGACAGTAAAGTGGACGGGCCTACTTCCCAGAAGTGTTTTATAATGGCAAAACCCCATTGAAAAACGCTCTGTGAAGAAGGGCCGGAGTGTGTGACAGTCCAATGTGCATTTCATCTGTCGCTCCAACCAATGATAACCAATGTGAATTATCATAACATATTGCAAATACGTTTTTTTTAACATATTTCAGTTGAACTGAAAAGAAACTCAAAAAATGCCAAACTTCTGTCTCAGTAGCAGGATGTAATCATTCCATACCCCCATTTACGCGTCACATTCAAAGCACTGCAATTTGAAGGCAAATGTGACATCTGAAAATTGCAATAATTCGTATCCGACAATTTCCTTGTGGGGCTGTGAACGAAAAACGTGATCTTACAGCCTTTGTTCTAGACTATCAAGGGGCTGGTAATGAGGTAGTTGGATGGTATGAAGCAGTGAGGCATACGGCGCTAATGAGTAAGCACCTATGACCCCTCAGTGGATGAAAGATCAGCCTTCAGCCCCCTGGGATTCTGGAGCATTAAATATAAATCAATGAAGGAACGCATCTCGCGCGGATCCGGCTAGACTAAGATATATGCCAAACCTATGAAATGTTATAATGCAATGTTACATGCTACATTTAAAATCAGGGTCCATATAGTCCAGACCGAGGCAACATTGAGCAGTGACTTTTGATTTCAAATGTGTGGTATTTGGTATAATCTTTACTAACCGAACAGAGCACATCAATGGAGCTTATATTGGCCTTTAGCCACGATCCAAATAGAACGGGAGAATCACTTACCCCAATGGCACTTCAACCGTAGGTTCACACAGTGCTGGAAATGAGACACCATTTTCTAGATCTGAAATCCAGAAAAAAATGATATGCCTGGATACTGGATCAGTGGACATGAAAAGACCCTTTGCGGTCTTTGGCCCAAACATAACGGCCCTATCAACCTGAGGGGGCATCAGGTGAAGGTGCACACTGCTTATAGTGTGGACTTTGGCGCCTCATCAACTGTTGGGGAGGGGCTGAGTGCTAGGTCACTCATTATGGGTGCTTGGCAGGAGGTCAGCGTTACAGTGACACAAAAGAAGAGGCAGTTGTGCCCCTATCTGGCCCTGGCCCTGTGCAGATGCAGGGGCGTCTACAGCACAGGAGTGCTGCCAGGAAAGAAAGGACATCATGCCGAATCCGGCTTACCATACTGGGGATCATCGGTGAAGGTAAGCCCTGAAGGGCTATACATTAAATCTACTGTGAGACCGTTAAAAATGGCTGCCGCCTCTCCATCGCATTTATCTTCCCCTGATTGCTGGGAAGAATGCCCGCCTCTGCTAACAGCCGATTGGATTTCACCTAGTGCATCCAGCCTTCAAGAGCCGACAGGCAATGCCGGCCTCTACAAAGGCCTCCTACTAAGGCAAGCACATTTCTTCCCTGTCTGGCCCTGACCAATCATCCTGTTGTCCTCCCCTCTCTTGGACCGCTCCCCAAGCTTCACCTCCCCTCCCCAAACCCTCTAAGGTTGCGTCCGCCAGTTTCAGCATCATGCCTTTTTCATCGTACGGACCTCTCCTTTACATTTGTGGCCGAAAGTGAGGTTCATAATGCCTATCGCCTAAAGGGACTTATTATGTATTATGCGACCTGTGCCTGAAGTAGCACACTGCACCTCTGATGCAGTGTTCCCAGACTTTTGATCAAGACTGTTCCACACATGGTTGTGATCGCAATTTTGTGCTTCTAGACAGTACCATGAGGTGATGCCATAACTGACACTGCACTAAACATTGATTCCTATGACCACCTGCACACCTGATGTAGCCCCCCGTACCATCAGGTGAGGCCTTACCTGACTGTGCACTGCACCAAATGTTATTTACTATGGCCACCTGCACACCTGATGTAGCCCCCGTACCATTAGGCGATGCCTTATCTGACTGTGCACTGCACCAAAAGTTGATTCCTATGACCACCTGCACACCTGATGTAGCCCCCGTACCATGAGGCAAAGCCTTACCTGACTGTGCACTGCACCAAATGTTATTTACTATGACCACCTGCACACCTGATGTAGCCCCTGTACCTTGAGGCAAGGCTTTATCAGACTGTGCACTGCAGCAATTGTTGTTTACTATGGCCACTTGCACACCTGATGTAGCCTCTGTACCATGAGGCAAAGCCTTACCTGACTGTGCACTGCACCAAATGTTATTTACTATGACCACCTGCACACCTGATGTAGCCCCTGTACCTTGCGGCAAGGCTTTATCAGACTGTGCACTGCAGCAATTGTTGTTTACTATGGCCACTTGCAAACCTGATGTAGCCTCTGTACCATGAGGCAAAGCCTTACCTGACTGTGCACTGCACCAAATGTTATTTACTATGACCACCTGCACACCTAATGTAGCCCCTGTACCTTGAGGCAAGGCTTTATCAGACTGTGCACTGCAGCAATTGTTGTTTACTATGGCCACTTGCACACCTGATGTAGCCTCTGTACCATGAGGCAAAGCCTTACCTGACTGTGCACTGCACCAAATGTTATTTACTATGACCACCTGCACACCTGATGTAGCCCCTGTACCTTGCGGCAAGGCTTTATCAGACTGTGCACTGCAGCAATTGTTGTTTACTATGGCCACTTGCACACCTGATGTAGCCTCTGTACCATGAGGCAAGGCTTTCTGATGGATGCTTGCAGGATATACCTGTTCCGCCCTAACTTTCATGTTTGATCCTGCTCACTGGGGGCTATGTTCTCACACTTACTGTCACTAGCTCCTAGATGCCTCTGGGTTTTGTGCGCTGTTATAAATGTAAAAATAAAATAAAAGGAATAATGGCCATGGGTCCGCTTCTCCAGCGTTCTTGAATTGCCTTGGGCAAAAAGCAGCATGGTTGCTGGCGGTAGCATGGGTGGAGGGTCAGGGCGATATGCTAAAAAAAGAAAGAAATCAAGCAGGGGCTATGGCTCATTCCGGTCTTGCAGAGAAGCAGAATATGGCCAATCGAAGGCACGCAAGGAGAATAATATGGCCTGTCTAGCTCAACGCAAGGCATCACAAGAGTCCTAGGCTTTGGACAAATAAAATGTACATTCACTTTACTCAGTCCATCTCTTGCCTGCCATGACTCTGCCCATAGCCCCATCCTAGTGCCGCTCAGGCCAATCCCCCCAACCCTACAGGAGAAGTAATGCTGGATTAAATATTTTACATTTCCATCACTGTGCCCAACATAACAAGCTTTGCGGAATGCAGTATGAAATGGGGTTACAGAATTACGACACATTTTACTTCAAGCTAGTAGATTTTGAAAGAAGCCCATAATAGACCTTATAATGGACTACTTAAAGAATGGACAGTTTGTGTGCTAAAAAATCTTGACCACGTGGGCGCCTCACCAGAGCTATTATGTAGGAACCCCTGTGTCGTTAAAATAAAGCTTAGAAACAGCGATTGGAGCAGCACGATTGAAAATCGACAAAAGTTAAAATCTTGTTTAGACCAGAAGTATGACATACGTGCAGCGAATCAGGTACCAAAATATTTACAATTTTTTCCATCAAGGTATGATATGGCATTTGTAACGCGCCTATACACAAGTGTTTCAAGGTACCATTGGGACACATTTTTAAGGATGTGACTTAATATTTTACCAACAAAACACATATTGTTTCGAAGGCATGACAAAAATACACACAATGACATATGTTGCTTCTGCAAAGAGGAGGTGGAGTCGCTCTATCACCTGGTTGCAGAATGTTCGGCTTTAACTATACAAAGAACTGGAGCGTTGGGGAAGTTTGTGCCACTTAATGATGACATAGACGATTGGTGGTTTTCACTCATTGCTGGTCGGAACTATATGCTAGTATGTGCAACCATTGATAATTTAGAGCGACTAATAGGCCTACCAACGACCGTTTAGTTTTCTGCCAGGATATGTGGAATAGCTACTGATTCAAATGTATTGATGCTATGTGTACCTGATGAGATGTGATGAGTAAATTTATGTTTTATAGGAGAATTTTGTAAAAAAGTTTCAGTTGAAACTATGACAATAAAAAAAAAACATTATCTAACATTTGCACGAGTTCTAAAAAGTGAGAAAATGCTTTGATCATATAGGATGGGTCAAACAGGTTTTGTCACAATCGGTATTATCTAAAAACATTTGCATGGGGCAAAAATAAATCATACTGTTTTTCGCATTATGCTTACTGCATAACATAAAAAGAAATCTGTTTGCTACATATCGTTTCATGTTACTCATCAAGCATAGCAAATACACAAGTCTGTTTCCTTTTTGCCCTTGCGAAAACATGTTTAGATAATACAAATTGGGGCTGAATCTGTTTGGTCCATTCCCAATCATCTAAGCAGTAAAATTGGTACAACATTAATGTGCACCTCTTTTTTTGTACAAGCCCAAAGCTTTGACAATCTAGCCCCTTATATTTAGTAATTTTGCCACCTAATTGTTCCACCATTTCATGAACTGCCTTTGGTTCCTGAAACAGGGTGTATCCCTAGTCAAGAGTGGGTGCAGTCTGAAAATTCATTGTAGCTGCAGAGTTGAAAAGAAAATGTTCAATTCCCTTATACTTACTGCCAACAATGCTGCATAGCTACAGAGGTATCCTGCCCCCATAAACGCCATTGCCTAGTTATAATTACTTTTCAATATGCATCTTGTAACTCCAGACCATAGTGTTGTAGGTTTGGACAAACCTGCCTCCCCTCACTCCATAGATATACATGTATGGATAACATGTCAATCGAACTCCATTACTGCTATGTAGGGGAGAATATAAGAGAAAGGAGGACTGCCTGAATCTAAAGTGAGAGGCACCAGAATAATGCTTTGCTCCAATCATGTTTGGTGTTGTTCTTCAATTACCATGAAAAGGAGGCACAAGGAGGATGCACACATGTGCAATAGCCCCAACACATGATGAGGACTTTGCCACACACCAGGAACATTCCTAAATTGTAAGGTGAAAACGCCTGAAAACTCTTTTACTAAATAGAAACGTTCTGTTTGCTGCTACACATGATGAAAAGGACATGAACATTAGAAATTCAACAGTCTCACTTTGAGAAAAGGTGTCAAGTTCAAAAAGAAAACGTATTATGGAAAGATACAGCAAATGAAACTGCGCTGGTAAAGCAAAACCTCTTATCATTTTTTGCGCTCACATATGATGTGTTTTAAATGAAGCACCATTGCTGTTTCTTCAGGATATGTTGAACACAAAGGCAAAAAAGTTACTGTAAGGTATTTATAAAGAATGACTTGTGAACCATCAATGTAACAGACAAACTAAAGGTTTTTTTGCTATTGAGTTTTCTGGAATGTCTGCATTGTCCTGTAATTGATGTTTGTACTGCTGTGTTTTTGGGCACCCTGATGCCTGCAGGCTTTTGGCATGTTAGAAATAAATACATAAATACAAATAAATAAATAATCCTTTCATGTATAGGAAAACATTGGTTTTCCAGTGTGGCCTTCCCAATGCTGACCTCATGTTCAACCAGTATTGTTGTGTTGGTGGTTTTTAGGCCCTTTTAATTAGCTTGGCCATTATGAAAAAATAAACACATTTAATTAAAAGCCATGAATGAAACCAATTAAAAGTTGCACAACAAAGACCATCTATTCAAGGCCCGGTTAAGGAGATGCCTGCCACTCATAAAGATCCTTCTGAAGGAAAATATTTTTAATGAAAAATACAATTAAATTCCAGCAAGGCTAAAAAGAAGCAATATGGACTAACCAAGATTTGACATTTGAACCTGGTCTTTCCATACAATTCTCTAGATGCAGCCATGGCAGGATTTGCAAACAAATGAGACATGTCAGCAAAACCTTTTAATCATTACCTGAAAGACATATCTGGACACAATATTTCAAAATTGAAGGAAATTCAGCTCATTTAAGGTTGGCCCCAAAAATGCATTTAAAAATCCACAACCGTATTGCCTAGAATGAAAAGAAAGGTGCATTCTGTCCATGATACTCCCCTCTAAAAATGAGACTAACATGACATTGGTAGGATTATAAAAAAAATAATAAAGTTATACATGCTAACAAAAAGTAATATTTTATCACAAAAATGCATGCCAAATATTCATGTGTTTGTAGAGAACATGGAAATCCAGAAATCCTTATTTAATCGACGTGTTATGCTGCTACAATGAAATATAAAATAACATGTGATATTGAATTCAAAAGTGTCTAGAGTATACAGCCCCACCTTTTCACATGTTCAGAAATATAATCAACTTATGAAAGCGAAGGGGTGTATTGTTTGGGAGTCTCTGCTAATTAAGAAAGTCAAAGGCAAGACCAATCAAAAAGTTTAAGTTCACAATGGCATAGAGTGGGAAACATTCCAATTATAATACTAGAAACACACAGGTAATGGGGAAAGGGTCTGAAATAGAAGGTGGCAGAGAAGTAGAACACCTTTTCCAAATATATGCTGCTTGAAAATGATCTGGAGATGTTTGGGCCTTATCCATGAGGAAACATACACCTGTGGCAGGACTACTTTCCTAGATGGAATAAGGGGAAAGAGAAGGAAAATTCCCGCATTTAATTGGACATTTATCTGCTAAGTCCCCACAGTGGGTGGACTTGTAAGGAAATCCACTAGGAGGATCTCATTCGAACTAGAAAGCTTGAGCATGTAAAGTGGGAACTGCACTTTTCTTGTCACTGTATTCAAAACCATGCCAGATTTGTACATTCATGGGCTAAGGTAGCATTTCAATGCAGATAAAGTGCAGCACTCTGTAAATCCAAAGCTAACCAAATTAAATCATGTGATTTTCACAGGTGTGGTGTGACACCGAGTTTGTGGTAGGGTGCACATTGCCACATCCTCAGGATTGATTGATAATTTGTGACTTTTGAAAGCCATGGATGCTTGAAAAGTAGATCGGAGAAGAAAGGGAGCTTAGACCTTTCCATAGAAAATGATGCAATACTAAATTTCATTAACCCCTCATTCAAAACATCACGCAGTAGCTTTAGGAGCCACCTTTTACAGATAAAAAAATGGGAGAAAAAAAATCACAGCACTCGTTGCAGCCTGCTTAGTCCGCACACACATTTTATCTAACTTTCAGAAAAAAGTGCTTCTACGTTTTTTCAGTTTTGTATTTTTGTTTACTTCAACTACCCAAAAATACTTCAATCTATATTTTATATATTCACTCTTTTCAATGCATTTTTAATTTTTTAAAAAAAAAATCTGATTGCCAATATCAGTCAAATGCACTCCATCTTCACTCTCCCAAAATTTTGACAATATCGAATTTGATATTTTCATCACTGTTGCCTCTAAAATGCACAGTAATAATAATAATTATCAGGACCTTTAAAGTGAGCCATACTCTCACACAATGATAATAACGTCACCCAGTATAACCCACACACTGCATACCATGAAACGTCCACTTCTTGCAATCCCATAGTAGCAGAGATGCCACAAGATTCAGTATAAACCTTCAATGAATGTATCCAACAATCTCCCACCATCCATACACTCTGCTTCTTCATTGCCATAACCTTAGCTACAACCATTTTCAGTGTACACAATAAAGAAAACACATGCTACCCTGTTTTCCTGTACACCACAACCACAAAACCTGAATGGCTAATCCCCATAGTCCTCTTTCCATGCCAAGCATTCTTAAAGGACCTGGATGAGACGTCTGGTGTTTGTGGAATCCTTTTACTTTTATGTTTGTAACGCTCCCTCATTGGCTGCTTTCAAAAGTCACACATCCACCCACCAATCACATCCACAAACTCTACATGTAACCCTGTCATCTCAGTTCAACACTTCAGATGTACTCTTCAACTCTCAGAGTACATATCTCCTTTTATTCAGAACCACCTGCATCAAAAACTACTGTGAAACTCTACAAGATTTCTATTTGCAGATTCAACAACCTCTGCATCTAACAAGACATAGTACAGGTATGCTTATATTTTAAAAAGTATTTTTTTCAACACTTTTACAAATGTATATATACAGTGTTCCCGCAAAAGACTAATCCTCGAAGCTCTAATTGACAGCGGATTTCTACTAAAGAGAAAGTTGTTCATATTAATTGTAAACAGAATGAAACCACTAACTAAATTATTTAAAACATTTCAAAAAGTACATCTAAACATGTGCAATGTCAATATAGATACCGTTTCAAACTCTTCGAAGGTTTAAATAAGCAGCACAGAACCATATAACGAACATTTTAAAAAAAGAGCACAAAAATTACAGATATGGCCTACAAAATAGAGGGCAATGAGGAATATACATTAACTTTTCCATACCATATCTCACACCAAACAACCGCTAACCACTATGTCAAGCATAAACAAGCACACCAGGGGCAACATACACATCAGGGGAGGCAACAGGTTGCTGGGGCACCCACACCCTTAGGTCTCTGGACATCAGGGAGTCAAGAAAAGTAAACTGGCATAAAAGAGATTATTTGCATTATGGAGTGAGTGTCTTTCAGTCATTCCATAATGCAGAGGTAGTCTTTGAATAAGAATCTAAAGATATTTTTATTTTCTGCAAATGCAAAGACTGCCAATTAATTAATTCCCTAAAAACAGTGTGTGTGAGCCAAGGGATATCAAACCCCCAGCCCAGATTCATACAGAGCTGCTGTGAAAGGCATTAATATGTCCTTGTCTGATGTCACATGATCTATTTCCCTCTAGGGACTCTTGAAACCTCCCAACACAGGGAAATTAATATGTCTTCACCCCTTCCTCTAACTCACGCTGTGGGTGCGGTCAGGATTCTTATCCTACCCGACCTGACTACAGAGCAGCGAGTGGGAGGGGTGAAGAGATGCTCTTAATCCCCTACTGCCTGTCTTTAGCCCTTGCCTGGATAAAGTCATGTGGAAGTAGAACATGTCACCACTACTGCACGAAGATAAGTTCTTAACATATGCACAAGGGTGTGTACATTTGTGCAGGTTTGATCGCTGTGACTCTGCACACACTCAGAGACATTGCTAATAAGCAGATTGTTACCGAACATGCCAAACCAGGTGCCCACGTGGTCACCAGGCCACCCCTTCAAATCATTAGCCACCCTTATTTGTGACGATACTGGGACAAGATATTGGGATTGCATGGCAGACTCATTTCCACAACCTCGCAGCAATAACTGGCCCACAATCCATATGCCTTGAAATAGACCCTACGAGTCGAAAACACATGTCAGCTGACTTCTAACAATAAATACATCACCAACAATGGTTTTGAAGACGGCTTTATTGTTACAGTTACCCATTGAATAACCCAGCACACAGGCTCACTCTCCTATTCGAAACCTAACACTTGAAGAAGAAAGGGCACCTTTTTGATTGATTGATTGTTTATTTGTATAGCGCCTACGCACAATGTGCTTGAAAGCACTTCAAGGGTGGGAGGGAGCATTGGGAAATACAGTAACATTCTTAAAGGTCCTTGAAACAAATCAGAATGTGAAAAATAACTATCAAATCATAACAGATAGTACAAGTGCATGGAACAATAAGAGAGAGGAAAGGGAAAGGAAAAAAGGAGAAACAGTACAAGCAGTAACATTACTATGCCTGGCGGCAATTGCTGCAGTGCAAGAGTGACAAGAGGAGGGGGATGAGGGGAGGTGGGGAGGGAGGGGAGAACAAAACATTTGACTATCTTAAAAGGGTCAGATACGTACCAAGATAGTGCTGGGGAGGGAGTGGGAAGAGAAAAAAAGGAGGGAGGGAGGACAGACAAGCAAGGGACTGTGATAAGAGTAAGTGCTAAAATGAAAGAAAGAAGAAAGTGGTGAACAAGGGGAAGGGCGAAAAGGATGAAGGAGGCAGGCAGCTACAATCAATAAGCCAGATGGCAAATTGGGATAGTGCCTAGCTTACGCAGGACAAGGAGAGAAGGAGGGGCAGAGGGGACACACAGACACACTCGGGGGGCAGAGGGGGCAAACACAGACACACTCGGGGGCAGAGGGGGCACACAGAAACACTTGGGGCAGAAGGGGCACAGTGGGCCTGTGGGCAGTGGTCCTGGCTCTTGGCAAGGACAAATGTCTACACTGATTTGCCTGTTGGGGTATGCGGCATGGCCGAAGCCCATGCCCCATGGATTGGTGAGTCTGGCCATGAATGCCATGAGTACTGGCCATTGGTTACATTATGAGGGTATAGCGGACACTAAACTAGGAAGCTGGGTAGATGCAGTGGATAACGGGAATGGTTTGGTGGGGCTGGGGTCATGGTCGAGCGTCATGCCCTAAGCAATTGAACAATAACTTATATCCCCAGCAGGCTCTGCTGAAAACGACACACATAAGTATGCGTTGCAAGAAATATAATTGTTAAAGGAGGTTTATGGTCATATATGTTAAAAGAGGAATTATTAATAATATATACAGTGATTTAACGTTATGAAACATTTTCACTAATAAAAACCTATTTAATTGACAGAAATAAATGTGTTAAAGGGACGTTACAGTTAAGATGTACCCCACCCATGGGACTAATTTGCTCCAGCAGTTAGCTGGTGACCTCCCACCTTGATGTCCCTTGGCACTTCCGTCCTGGGCTCCAATGAGCACTTGTCCATCCGCACTGCCCCTTTTATTTATGCATTTCTCTCACTGCACAATGCATATGTGCATTTATATGAGCACTATGTACAATGTTTCGGTATAAGTATGGGAAATGCAGATGCAAAAGATTTGTAGAACATTGTTAAGTGGCAGTTGGTGAGTGGAAGTATAATATGTTGATACACTATATGCAGAGTTGTTTTAAGTTATTGGTGAATATATGTGTGAATGGTTTAAAGCAGACAATGAGGGGTGTTACAGACATAACAGTAAAAAGACTAGAAGGGCTGTCATGGGTGATGGTGAGCATTTGTAATCCGGGTTTTCTAATAAGGCATGGGGTAGGCAGGGGAATGCGGAAACTGTGGATAGTTATAAACGGCAATGGATTATTGTGTTTATTTTATACTAGAGAGAATAATTTCAGACAGAAAATTGTTTCTGTGCTTAGTTGTAGCAAATTAGGGTGCACTGGTATAAACACATGAAATTCACTGAAAAACTTTGTTAAAGGGATGTTATGGTTAAGTTGCACTAATAAAAACCTATCCAATTCAATGCAAAATCTTTGTTAAAGGGACGTTATGGTTAAGATGCACTAATAAAAACCTATGAAATTCAATGAAAAACATTGTTAAAGGGACGTTATGGTTACAAGTAAATCTGAGAAAAAACCATAGCTCGCACCACCACCGCACACTGCTAAAACAAACACGCAGTACATGAAAGATGACATCATAAATGTCAAAAAAGACATGTGAAATCAAAGTGAAAAACACAAATGTTTTGGAAAATAGCAGTACGCAGCTGGGCAGGGCAAAGGAGAAGGATTAACAGTGCATGGTTGCTGCAAAGATTAAAGGAATAGATTTTCATGGGAAAGGTCTTGCAGATAACTGGTCCAGGGAAATGTTCGTCTTTGTATGGTGGGGACGGTAGCTGTGTGGATTAAGGCTCCTGACGTTCAGTGCTGCTTTTAGAGCCAATCCAAACGTTATACAGGACACACACTTTGCATTGTATTTAAGGAAAGAGAGGCCATTGGGACTTCCACCTGACTGGATGAGGCCCATTAAATGAATGTGTGTTGCAGGTTCATGCTGGCCAATGAGACTATTCAGGTGACAACCAGGTCATCATTTCCCCGCCACCCCTTATGGAAGCATCCATCCCTGTACAACACAGCACAGTATTCCTTGTGCACATAAGAGTGATAAAGTATTGTGTAGCAATGTGCAGTTTTTTTAATATCTGGGCTTACGAGTTTAAGTGTCTTTGAAGGCACGTGCCTGCATTTAAACTCATTCATACATGAATTTTCTGATTAATGTGGTCCAACAATTGGCAATAGAAGACTTGAGGTGAATCACAATGTCTCTGTCCAGCCCAATGGCTGTGCCACTGAATTCCGGAAAACAAGGCTAATAAATACTTCAATAAAATCCAAACCCTACAAAACAATGCCTTAACAGCCGCTCTTGGTATACCCAAGAGAGAACATATTTCACATCTGAGGAGACAGACCAAATGGCTCAACCCTAAACCTTATGCCTAACGCATAAATGCCTTAAGCATGTAGCCCCTACATACTTCTCTGAGAGAATTAACAAACACTCCTCAACCCACCCTACTAGGATCATCAATTCAGCACGAGTAGTTGTACCTAGATTCTAGTTAAAAAAAGGCATGGGGGACAAGCTTCCCGGTCATGGCAACCCAGGCTTGGAATGCCTTACCTACTCCCCTGACAGCAGACCAACTCTTCTATAAATTCAGATGTAACATCATAAAATGGCTCACCATCAATGACACCCACGCCCTGCCCTAGTCCTGCCTATCTCAGCACATACTCGATACAGATTGTTCTGATCTCATCCCTAGGCTGAATTGAAGTTTCTCACTGCACCTATATATATGTATATACATTCTTGCATATGTGTTTAGTGTATTTCCTCTGCACCCATTTGCACTATTACTATCATTCCATTCTATGTAACGGTGTAGCCACGTTCAAAGTACTCCTTTGTCTTACTCATTGTGTTATCATGTAGATGTATCGTTGCATATGTGTTTATGGTATTTCTCCTGTACTCCTTTGCATCCTGAGTATCACTCCATTCTATGCATATGCGTAACCAAAGCTGAAAGTATTCTTGTAACTTACCTTGTAAAGGCGCCCAGATACCCTTGGGTCAGGTGTGCCATACAAATAAATTAACAAACAAACAAACTGTAACGCACCGTATCTGGGTGCCAGGAAACAGACCATTAACAAGATCCAAATCTTACAAAACAATGCCCTGAGAATTGCACAGGGCGTTGTTAGACGGGAACATATCTCCAAGGTAAGGAGGTAGAACAAATGGTTGTCTATCAAAGACAAAGTCTCGCTCAAAACTGCTTCATTGACACATAAATGCCTTAACAATGCTGCCCCCGTCATCTCATGGAGAGAATCAAAAGAAGAATCACCAGCCGACCCACCAGGACTGCCAACTCAGACTGCTTAGTAGTACTTAGGTTTAAACTGACACAAGCTGGTGGATCCAGCTTCCCGGTCAAAGCAGCGCAGTTATGGAACTCCCTCCCTCCTATCTTGAGGGCGCCTCAAACTTTCCTCAACTTCAGATTTAACATCATCAAATGACTCAGGGAAATGACTTCTAATCCTAACTCCTGATTGCCCTCCATCAATATGTACTATAGCATCTTCAGACACCATGTGTCCTCGATTGTTTTAATCATCTGCACACATATAAACATTTTCTGTAGATTAACATTAGACATTTTGTAATTATGAATATGAATTATGAATTATGATTTTATTGTATGTGTAATCTGTTTACACCTCCCTATGAGCACCTTACCAGGGAACTGTTGTACATTTACGTGTAACCTATGTAACACTTGCAACTATATAAGCTGAAAGTATTCTTGTATCCTCCTGTACTCTGCACACTGATACCTCCGGGTCTGGTCAAACAAACAAACAAGCAATGTACCAGGCAGAGGGCTCTGTTAGCTATCCATCCCACAGGCGAACATCCAACAGTTGCCAACCGTTCAACTACATCTGTAGGGTCCTTCAGCTGGTTCAATGAGATGCAGTTGCTTAAATGGCCATCCTTACCTAGAGTACAACATTGCTCTAAAACTAGGAGCCTTTTAAATATATATATAGATATAATTGCAATGTGAAGTGTACAATAATTCTTACCAGAAAACAGAATTGTGTGTTTGTGCACCGACTATGATCCATCAGTTATTCAGTCATCCTCACAACAAAAGCCATAATGTTCCATAAATTATGCTTTAAAATGCCCAAATTCTGTACTAACTATTGTCATACAATGGCCAAAAACTCAGCTGAATATCAGCTGGGGCTGCAAAACACCCACAATTGTAAAGGATTATAGCATATCGGCCAAATAAAATAAAAGAAGTAGACTCCTTTCTACTAGGAAAAGGGCATACAAGGGTACATTCACAATTGATACAATATAGAGACTATTCTCTCACAACTCAATGTAAAAAGAATACTAGATTAGGATCTTGGAAGAATTGATACCTTGAGAAAGACCTTTTCCAGGTCGAAACATGTGTTGGCAAACAATACAATTATTTTCAGATGTGTCACATTACACCAACACTGGTTTAGATTCCAGTTTTTGACTGTTGCACAACAATAAATAGTACAGAATCTGGGCATTTTGAAGCCGAATTTATGGACCTTTACGGTTTTGTCAGGATGACTTAATAACTGTTGGAACACAGTTGGTGCACGAACACACAAATCTGTTTTCTGGTTGATATTGCTATGGTGTTACTTGCAGTGTACCTCAGTATGTTTGTTGAAGCCAAACTGGTTGAGTATTTATCTTTGGAGGTGCCAAGAGAAGTGGGTACTACAACATTTTGTTCAACACATACAACATTTTTTGTTTGCAACATTAAGTTCCATATTGAACGATAAAAACCTTCTAAATCTGGGTCGAAAGAGCTATATTGCAAATACATGTAAGAAATGGCTGCAAGGCAACGACGTTGCTATTGATGTGCATTCATGCCACAGAATCAGGGTAAGGATTGGGCATTCTTCTTTATACAGATCAATTGGGGCCTCATTCTGAGTTTGGGTTAAATCGTCAGTAAATCCGCCAATTAACAGCCACAATCGATTATTGCTACCGTCACTCGGTTCCATGGGACTTACCATGGGATCACGTGTAGTGGCTTGTTTGTGTTTTTCCCCATTTTTAGAGTCCATGGGACTACCTGGGGATTTTTTTCAAAATTACTGTGGCCGTCATTACGACATAGCATGGCTGCCGCCAAAATCGGGTCCAGGTTCCCAGAATGGGGAATTACCGAGCCATTCTGAGTTCGGAGGGCCCAGTAATTCCTCCCTTCAGGAACCCAGGCCCAGACTTTCCCCGTTCCCATTTCAGCCCCCATAGGGCTGCATGGGAAGGGGAGAGGGAGCAAACAACGGGCCGATTACGAGCGGCCCGTTGTTTGCTCCCTCTTCCCCTCGTGGGACCCACTCTGTAAGTCTGGAAAAACCAGACGTGCAGACCAGGTCCCACGAGGAGACCTCGTAATCAGGCGGTATGGGGTTGACGGCGCCGGCCCCTTTACCGGCGCCGTTAACCCCTTACCGCCTGACTTGTAATGAGGCCCAGTGGTAATTACCACTGGGGACATTCTGATCATTTTTGATAGTAAGGTGATTTACCTCCACCTACTTGCTTACCAGCGAAACTTGTACTATGGTGGTGTGGTAACGTGGCAGTAAAGAGGTGGTAATAAAATGACTGCCTCTTTACTGCCACTTTTTGCATCAGCACCGAACTCATAATGAGGACCAAAGGATTCATAGTTCTTTATTAATCACCTGGTTAATATCTTTAGGTCCATCTGACTATCCCGCTGACAACATATTGCAGTAGACAGGCTCCTATTCACTCAGGATCTGTTCATACCGGAGTGTCCACTTTCCACTATCTAATTTTATACAGCTATGCATGAAAAATTAAACCCCTGAACTCGAACTGATTTGAGTCGAAACCAATTTATAACACAGATGATACTTTGCAAAAATCAATTTCCGTGGTGAGGCTTTTAAATCTCCGGAGACCACTAGACCATGAACAGAAGCCCCTTTCGCCGGAATGAAAGGGATTCAATTCTCCCAGGAAGAAGCTCATATCTGACTCTAAACTCTTTGGGTCACTCAATATGCAGTCCCTTGCCAGGCCGTCCCTGGTACCATGTGCTCAAGTACACAGATATCCTTCATACATATTCACATCCGTCTGGAGGGTGGGTAGCACAATCTGCAGACATTATACAATTCACTATCAATAATGAAAGTCATTGTTATGGCAAAGCCTTATAATTGATACACATAAATGCAGTAGTCCGTTTTTCTAAAATAATACATAGTATTTGATGTTATCAGATTCCTAGTTGTAGCCTATAAATTCAAATAACCCACACCATGAACTCTACTAGAGAAAACATCATTATTAATGATGAACACCACAACTTTCAACACATCTATCTGACTTAAATCCTGCAGTACTTTTCATTAAGATCCTTGTGTTGTGCAAGGCTGCCGTTTGAAGCTACCAGCAACTATTTACCAATCCAAAAGAGCTGTTCTCTCTTTGTGAAGCCAGATTAGAAGATGATGGATTCCATGAACAACTGCTGTTGCATCGGAGCAGAAATATAGTGCATTTCCACTGCCTCCCCCCAGGTCTCCTGAGACTCGGGAGAAGCAAAGAAACCACTGCGCAGGCTGCGCAATGCGCGACGCCTGCACTCGCAAGTCAAATGCTGCTCAGCCTTTGTCAGTGTGGGAGCCACGGATCACAGAGTCGTGACTCTTGCACTGTTAGGGAACTGCGTGGAGAGGGAGGTCGGTCGGGGTGGTTGGCAGGCCGGTAGGTGTGATTTGCCTTATTGGAGGTTGGGCACACTGCAACATGAGGGACGCGGGCCGGGGTGGCAGTACACTAGGTAGCAGAGTTTGTGGTTGGGGTGCAAACAAAAAGGAAGGTACACGTGGATGGCTCGACATCATGTAAATGTATTCTTTTGACTATATTTTTTGTCTTCTATATAGTTCCCTCATGCCATGCCTCTTCGTCCTATACAATGACGGTCCAATGGGACAGTGCATGGGATGGAAAAGGAAGCAGGGACATTATATTCAACATAAAATCACAGATATGTACCTATCAACTAAGAGGTTTATTCCACATCAGTGTTCAAAGTGACATCATAGACTACTCAGGTGTTTCCCCCTCAATGTTTAGCAAGAGGCATTCGGAAGGCTGCAGTGGAATATATACCCATAAGTGATTGCTACTGTTCTATGATCCTATATTTTATCTAAATATGACCACATCCTACCTACTGGCCCCATTGCACGTTCCTCTTAGGGGACAATTGTAATTGCATGCATAATACCACCAACCCTTGCACTAACGTGTTGTTGGTCACATGCATGCAATTTTCAACACTCTCAAAACGGAGTGTAAAAGTAAAGGGTAAAACAAGACTAAATCCCTTTCACTCTCTATTTTTACTGTTGGCTTTGAGAGTAATAATACACCACCTGCAGATTCACTCTGAAGGCAGTGTTTTATAATAGATTTGAATGAAATCTGCCTGCTCATTAGCAGGAGCAAATGTGGAGCGTACACCAATAGAATCCGTTTGTTTTACACTTGCACGAAAATCTCATGCAGGCGTAAAACAAACTGCTTTCCTGAGCTGGAGGAAGGCAAAACGGGGATGCTATCTCCTCTTTGCTGCACGTCTACACCCCAGCACAGCTGTAAACATATGTGGAGCATAAAAGTAAAGGATAAACAGATCTTATGCTTTCCAATTACGCCCCTATTTCAGTAGAAAACGACCTCCTTAATCTCCTAAAATGCACAGGGGGAATCTTCCACCTTCTAACAGGGAGAGCCGCAGATTTTACACTACACTGGAAATTAGTGGATTAGCCATGTTCTTTCTCCTACTAGCCCAAGTTTACCATGGACTTGATGGTAACACAACCTGCGTGCTTGCCATTTCTGTCAAATTGAACACTATTACTGACCCCCTAACAGGGGGTCCACATTATGAAAAAGGATCTGGTACTGGTTTAAAAATGTGGGCAAAAGCAGGCGAAGAAATGGACCCATTTTTGCGGCATAAGCTATCGCATGTGCATTTTACGCCCCTAGGCTCACTATTTAATTTTTAAATTTCATTTAATATATTTTATTGTGTATTTATAACTCGCTTAATACCAGCGAGTGGTTTCTAAGTGCGGGATCGGGATTCGAGCCTGTGCTGTGCTGTGTTGTCTTGCTTCCAACAAATGGCTACAGGCTGTCTACAAGCCACCTGATTATAATTTTTCTTTAAAAAACAAATCCTCCCAGGGTGTAAAATCTATGTGCAAAGATATTTTTTCTCACGAGGCATCAATAAAACATCATTTCTTGATCGTATAAAGCACAATGGAGCTCAGGTTGGCTGAGCCCTAACGTAAGTACAATGCAGCTCAACGCTCCATAGCACTTAGTATAGTTGGCACTTACATCTGCTGCTCACCCACGAACACGGACACTCCAGCACTTACCCCTCACTCCCTCTTCCCCTCTTCGCTCTTTGCACTTGCACGTACTGAATACTCACAAGGCCTAGTAGGTTTGTCTTTATCCTCCAGTTTACATATTGTTTTCTGTTCCATGTTTCCCTCCCTGTTGCCATGTGGGCGCTTTGAAACACAATTTACTTGTTGTATAAACGCCTAAAAAATGCACAATAAATACAAAATAAATAAATTGTGTAAAGGGCCTCTGTACGACCTTTAAGCCTTCCATTTATGCTATGGCGCATTTTCATGCATGTGCATGGGGGAGAGGAAGGGCAAAGCATAAGTTAGGATTCCGCTGCATACTTCCTCTCTGCCATGTAAATACACCAGCGTTTGCGCCAGCCTGGATTTTTATGCTGGCGGAAAAACTTGTTGGATTCCTATGGAGTCAGTCCGCTTTTTACACCAGAAAAAAACTGGCAGACTCCACAGGAATCCATTGTAAATGCTGCCTGCCATGCGTACATGGCAGTCAGTGTTTGATCTGTTTGCATGGCGGAGTGCAAAAGGGCGGCGCACATGCTTATACGCTGAGATTTTAAACTTGCCGTTTGCACTCCTCCGTGCAAATGAGGATAATTAGGCAGTGGGGCCCTGTTTACACAAAAGCGTAAGCATAACAGGTCTCGCCACCATTTTACAGGGAACTTGAATATGAGCCCCATCGGGTTTCCAAAATTTGACAAGCTTTAGTTCTTCTCAAATTGTTTTTAATGCAGTCATTGTTGTTAAGACCATGTGGTATAAATCACCGACAGTCTTCTTCTATGCAGGGGCCAATTGCGCATGCAGCTAGGAACAATGAGCGCAGTGTATTATGTGTGAGCACTTTCTTCAAAGGACAAACTTCATGCACAAGGGAATGCAGTGGATGTGCTAGGTGTTAAAGATGCATCCCCGAGTTCATGCATTATTCGCTCCCTCCACGCCCCCATCCGCCTATGCATGTCTGACATGCCACAGGGCAGGTTGAGGCAACTGTGCACAGCGGATATGGCTGCTTTCAGACCTGCTTTGCAGTGCCCAAAACAAAGAAGCTCATGCACAGCAAATGCATTGTTGTTCCTTTTTTACATTTCCACCCGTGAAATAAAGGACATGCCTGGACAGGGACAAGCCCTCCGTGTGGTTGGGGACTGATGCCAGCCCTTCCTCAGGTAGGTGACCAAATGCATATCCTGCATTTAGATATGCAATGGGGGAGGGCCAGCTGAGACGCACGATCACTCACAACCGAATTCTAGGTGCAAGAGTGGATCCGATTTTTTGGTCAAAATGGGCCGGTTTGAAAAATGGCCGAATTTGATCTGTTAATTCACTATACGGCTAGTAGTTTTAAAAAGTGTTACTGACCACATATCCTTTGAAATGTAGAATATGCAATATATTTGAGCAAAAAACTCCCCCGTTGGTACTACACAAATAGTTTGTTACAAAAGGAATTAATTGCTATTTTCAACGGGTGGCAAAAGAAAATATGTGATCACATGAAGATTTTGAATGAATCTTTACCTCTGCCATTGCTCTGGGCAACCCTCCAGACCATCGTTCTTTGCCTGTCAACCATGTCATTACGCTCACCATGGACCACCACGCTCTTCTAAAATACAAAATCCTCAAGCCCTTCAAATACATCAACCCATGGTTCTCCCATCACAGACATAAATGCTTGCTTGCAAACTCATGGAGAAAACAGCCCACCCAATTCAATCTCAAAATGTACAATACTGCCGCCACAGCCTACAAGCACGCTCTCATCTCCACCAACGCTAACTCCTAGAATACCACAATCATGGAATCTTGCTCCACTCCTAGAAAACTCTTTGCCATCCTCAAAGAACTAGAAAACCCACTCCCCATTACCTCATCCACTACCAAAGACAAAGCCTGGTGTTCAGCTGTTCAAACCGCCCTTGAGGATAAAATGGAGAAACTCAAGCTCAAAATCACCTTTAAAAAGACAGTTAGCTAACAAAACCCCACCTGCCCACAACAGCAACCCACCCACCATGCCTCAACACACTGCCCCATCATTCGACTTCACCACAGTCACACCAGATGACATCCTCAAGACCAACCAACATCTCAAACCTTTCCGACTGTAAAGACGACATCTGCCCTGCCCACATCATCCAGCTCTGTACCCCCACCCTTACCCCCATCATCACTGACTTCATCAACATGTCCTTCACCACAACAAGCTGTGTCTCCACCAATGATAAAGTTGCCTGGATCTCACCACTCATCTAGAAACCCACTCTGAACCCCTCCCTTCCCACCAACTACTGCCACATCACCACAGTTCCCTTCCTACTCAAAATCTTGGACCGAGTTACCTACTCCCAAATCCAATCGTTCCTCAAACACTCACAGCTTTTAGGCTACAAACAATCCAGCTTCAGACATAAGCATAGCACTGAAACTGCCCTACTGGACCTTAAATGCCAACTAGACAATTTATGTGACACCAACAAAATGGCCCTTCTCCTACGTGACCTCTCTGCAGCCTTTGACCTCGTGGACCATGACATTCTATGCCAGCACCTAGTCGATAACACCCACCTTTCCCTAGAAGCTGCTGCTTGGATTAAATCCTCCTCAGCGACTGCTCCTCTAGAGTCATCGTGGGCGAGGTCATGCCGACCCCATCCCAGCCATTCTAGGAGTGCCACAAGGATCCTGCATCTCCCCTACTCTATACAATACTTACACAAAGCCCCACTTTGACCACCTTGACTCGGCATTCCCTACACTAACTTTGCCAATGACACCCAAATCCTCCTTGTCATCCCAGGCAACTATTCCCAGGACATTGACCTTATCAACTCCACATTTAACATCCTTCAGAACTGGATGGCCACCCACAACCTATGCCTCAATGACAACAAGACTGAACTCCTCATTGTAGGCCCCCCTCGCCTCCTAGAAAACCAGGAACCGGCTTACAGCACCATTCCCATCAATGACACTGCTATCAGGATTTCTAAATATGTCAAGGCCTTAGATGTCCATCTTTACTCCAAGCACAACATGATGAAACACGTCAATGCCCTTTCATCCTCCATTGCCTGCTCTGCCAAACTTATCTCACTCTCTCCTTCCAAATGCCTCACAGTGGCACAAGCAATTATTGGCAGCAAACTTCACTACTGTAATGGCCTACTCACAGGCACATCGGCTAAGAACCTGGCAAAACTGTAACTTCTACAAAACAATGCCCTTCGAGGTGCCACAGGACTGAAATCCTCCGATCATATCTCATCAACCAAACACAAAGCCCACTGGCTTCCCATGAAAGCTAAAGCTTACTTGAAAACTCTATGCATCGTACACAGATGCCTCTACAAAAAGGCTCCACTGTACTTGAACAACGGGATCTCTAACAAAACCTAAGCACGCCCGCTCAGATGCTCTGCCAACCTCCTTATCCAAACACCAGGATTCAAGCGCAAGCGCGCAAGAGGCTCCAGCTTCACTGTCATCTCACCCAACTCGTGGAACACCTTCACCAACCACATCAAAAATGAACCCTCTCACCTTGCCTTCAGAAAGCTCCAGAAAACCTGGCTCTTTGACAAAGATGACTAACTTTGAGAACTTCCACTTTGAGGCTGTCTTTTTACCACTGCTTTTGTTCAAGCGTCATGATACCTCTGGGTCTGGGTGCTATATAAATATAATAAATAAATAAATAAATAAAAATAGCCTGGGTCTCTAGGCCCAGCAGGCTCGGGATCCACACCTGGGCATGGCCATCCAAATTGGGGTGACAATAGCAAAACAAATGAGGTGATGGATGGAAGGTTTCATATAAATCTTAACCTCTGGCATTGCTCTAGGCAACCCTCCAGAGCATTGTTCTTCACCTGCCAAGTAATTACAAAAGGGGAAAGACAATATGAAAATAAGGCTTGGTCCCACCTCCGAAGAGGCAGTCCAGACTGAAATGCTAGGTCACATTCCTTCTGCATGAGACCACAAACATCCCCAGACATGGTTTGACCTCATTGGGCTTCATCGGTGAGGAGTAGACCTAGGCACAGGTCTTTCCTCTTCTGTAATGGCTTGGCAGGTGAAGCACTATGGTCTGGAGGATTGCCCAGAGCAATGTCAGCAGTTAAGAATCATTCTAAATCTTCCAGCCATTACCTCTTGTGTTTGGCTATTTTCAAATTTGGGCCATTTTTTCATTGGTACCCAAGTCAGTTTTATGGCCCAATCTGACCCTACTCACAACCCTGATCCCTTAATGCAAATAGAACAAGTTACTTTCTTACCTGGTAATGTTCTTTCGATGGGATGGTCTGACAACATATTCCATATCTATGACAGGTAATGTCCACAGCTGTGCTGCTTTGGAAAATCTTTGGCGTCTGCGTCGATGACGTCGATGCGCCGTCCCCTAGGACTTCCTCCGACGGCCGACGTCACCCGATGTGATAAGTAGGACGCACGACGCCCATAGCCTCAGTTATAGTTTTTTCCCAGAACATGTGCCACCAGTTTTCTGCCAGTCAGAAACACAAGGCCTTGCGGAACGCAAGCTGCAATCGCAAAAGAAATTCTGCAGCGGGGAAGGCAGGGAGGGAGCGATATGGAATACGTCGTCGGACCATCCCATCGAAAGAACGTTACCAGGTAAGAAAGTAACTTGTTCTTCGAGGGGATTGGGTCCTCAGACGTATTCCATATCTATGACAGACTCCCAAAGCAGTACCAAACAAGGAGGTGGGAAAGAATTTAGAATACAAATTTAGCATTCCCAATCAAATTGCGGAATAGAGAACTGCCTTGCCAAAGGCCAGATCTTGCCCTCTGATGGAATCGAGGGAATAGTTACGTACAAAAGTATGTACTGAAGCCCAGGTGGCTGCATCACAAATGTGACGAATAGGAACTGCCCTCTGCAGGGCAGTAGACGCAGCCACTCCTCTGGTAGAATGGGCCCGCAAGCCAGCCGGAGGGTCCTTACCCGCCAAGCGGTAACACTCAGAGATAGCTAAAATAATCCAACGAGATAAAGTCTGTTTCGTCACAGCTTGTCCCAAACGCTTTCCATCGTAACCAATGAAAAGTTGATCGTCCACTCTGACCCGGGACATGCGCGAGATATAAAAGCTCAACGCTCTCCTAGGATCAAGCCTATGGAGCCTTTCCTCTTCCTTACCAGGATGTGGAGGAGGATAGAACGCCGGAAGAACAACCTTCTGGCGCAAATGAAATTCCGAAACCACCTTCGGAAGAAAAGAAGGACGAACTCTAAGGACAACCCTGTCCTTGTGAAACACAGTGAAGGGTGGCTTAACTGAAAGTGCCTGTAACTCACTCACTCTGCGAGCGGAAGTAACCGCAACTAGAAACACAGTTTTCAGAGTTAACAGCCTCAAAGGGCAAGAATGTAAAGGCTCAAACGGAGCACCCATAAGAAACTTAAGAACAAGGTTCAAATCCCAACCTGGCACCAAAAAAGGTGACGGAGGGAACACATTAGTGAGCCCTTTCAAAAACTGCGAAATTAAAGGAATCTTAAAATAGGAACACTCTTCAGACGAGCGCTTAAATATGACAGCGCCGCCAGGTAACCTTTAATGGTCCCCACTTGCAAGCCCCTGTGGGCCAAAGAAAGCAAAAAAGACAAAACCATGGGAATGTCGCATTCAAAAGGATCCACATTCTGAACTCTGCACCAGTCGCAGAACTTTCTTCAAAGGCAACAGTACAGAGACTTAGTTGCCGGCCGCCTGGCCGAGAGCAACACCTCCATCACGTCTTCAGGGAGGTCCCAATCCTTATACCTCAACCTTTCAGAAGCCAAGCGTGAAGATTGAGGGATCTGACCTCTGGATGGAGAACCTGACCCCCCTCCCATGAGAGCAGATCGTCTCGGTAGGGAAGACGACATGGAGGGCAGATGGACAAGTCTAGAAGGTCCGGATACCACGTCCTCCGGGCCCACGCCGGAGCAATGAGGATCATCCGGGAACCGAACCTCCGTAACCTCTGCAACACTTGCGGGATGACGGGGACTGGAGGAAACGCGTACAGCAGTGGGAATGACCACTCCACCACGAACGCGTCTCTTAAGGCTCCTTTTGGAGGAAATTCCGCGAGCAAAACCTTTCGCACTTCAGGTTGACAATGGAGGCGAAGAGATCCACTTGAGGGGTCCCCCAAAGGGCGAAGATCTCCAGGAGAATCTCCTGAGCCAGCTCCCACTCGTGGGAGATCGTGCTCTGCCTGCTCAAAGCGTCCGCCGTCTCGTTGTCGTCTCCGGCCCGATGAACTGCCGAGATCGAAACTTCCTGCTGGATGGCCCAGAACTCGAGCTTCATCGCCTCCCTGCACAGCGGAAGTGACCCTGCCCCCCCCTTTTGTTGAGGTAGTGCATGGCCACCGTGTTGTCCGTCAGAATCAGGACACTCTTCCCGTGCACAGTCGGCAGAAAAGCCTTCAGGGCTAGCCTGGCGGCCCTCAGCTCCAACAGATTGATATGGAGTCTGGACTCCGACGGAGACCAACGACCGCTGACTGTCAGCTCGTTGGCATGAGCTCCCCATCCCGTGAGGGGTGCGTCCGTCACGATCGTCACCTCCGGCCAGGCCAGCCAAAATGGGGCACCCTTCATCAGATTGCTCTCGACGACCCACCACAGAAGGTCCCGGGCTACCGAGGGCGGCACCTGAACAGGGTCCGACAGCCTGCCAGAGGACTGAGACCACTGGAGCTTGAGTGCCCACTGCAAAGATCTCATCCGCAGACGAGCCTCTGGCACCAGAAGAATGCAGGATGCCATGAGGCCGAGCAGTCTCAAGAACTCGGGCGCTGGGAGAGTCTGGGCAAACTGAAACTTGTGCACCATCTGCTGAATGTGAAGAGCCCTCACCTGAGGAGGAAAACACTGCCCCAGGGACGTGTCGAGCACTGCTCCGATGTACTGGAGCCGCTGCGTTGGTGTCAAATGGGACTTCTTTAAATTGAGGGAGAAGCCCAGCCTGTGAAGGGAGTGGCAGGTGACGGACAGATGATCCAGGACTTGCTCGGGAGAGCTCCCCCTGATCAACCAATCGTCCAGGTAGGGGTAGAAGTGAATCCCCCCTTTCCTGAGATGCGCTGCCACCACTACCATGAGCTTGATGAAAACCCTCAGGGCGGAGGTCAATCCGAACGGCAGGACCCGAAACTGAAAGTGCGAGTCGCCAAAGGCGAACCTCAGGTACTTCTTGTGCTTGGGATGGATCAGCACATGGAAGTAAGCATCCTTGAGGTCGAGAGACACCAACCAGTCCTGAAGTTGAAGGGCCTGAAGGACTTGAGAAAGAGTCACCATCTTGAACTTCCTGAGGAGTTTGTACAAACCGCGCAAGTCCATGATGGGTCACAATCCCCCGTCTTTCTTTGAAATCAAAAAATAAGGGGAATACCATCCCTTGTTCCTCTCCGCTACCGGCACCAGTTCAAGGGCGCCTTTCTCCAGCAGGGCTTGAATTTCCTGCGCAAGGAGCAGATCCAGACTCTTCAAAGAGAGGTTCCCTGGTGAATTGTCGTGAGGCCTCTGTCGAAAAGGAAGACAGTAGCCGTGGGTTATGATCTCCAGAACCCATACATCCAAAGTAATGGCTTGCCACTCTACAAGATGCTGCGCCAGCCTTCCCCCAACCGGCGAACCATGGGACCTGGCCTCATGACTGAGTGGTAGCGGCTGCGGCATTGCCTGAGGGCAAAGAGGCAACTGCCCGAGCGGCCTTGGCACATTGAGTACCTTTGTTTCCACCTCTGGCACTCTTACGATGGCCTCTTTGACTGCTAGCTCCTCTCGCTTTACTGAAGGACGAGTAATAGCGAAAAGGAACCTCCCCTCCATTGCTGTCCCGTAGGACGAAAAGGCGGAGGTTTGCGAACTGCAGCGCCCAACGACTTCGCTGCAGCTTTGGAGGTCTGCAACCTCTCAAGGCTCTCGTCAGCCTTGCTGCCAAAAAGGTGTTCACCGTCAAAGGGCATGTTGAGGAGCCGGGACTGCACATCAGGAGCGAACCCAGACTTCCTCAACCACGCAAACCTGCGCATTACGGTGCTCGCCGCCATGGACCGGCTGACACAATCCGCCAAGTCCAAACCCGACTGAACGGCCTCACATATGGCATCCTTGCCATCCTGAACCATAGCAAGGAAACCATCCCGTTCGTCCCCTTCAGGAATATGATCAGCCGCTAATGCAACACAGTTCCACAGAGTGTGTGTGAAACGAGACAAGGCACATATGGAGTTGGCCGCCTGAAGCGCCATACCCCCAGAAGAAAACACTTTCTTCGCCCAGCCGTCAAAACGTTTGTCGTCCCTATCCGGAGGGATGGTATGATACGACACCTGCTTTGCCGGGGCCGTTGCCGCCTGCACCACCAAACTCTCCGGGGTGGGGTGCCTAGACAAGTAGCAGGGGTAGCTACTGGCTGGACGGTATTTTCGCGACAAAGACTTGCCCACTGCCGGGAGACTCTCCGGAGCAGTCCAAGCCGCAGCCACCCTTCTCTGCAAAGCCATATGAAAAGGCAAAACCGGGTCAGCGGGTGGACCGAGATCAAGGATGTCCGTGAGATCATCCTGAACGAACTCCCCTGGGGGGAGCTGCCCAACCCAAGTACTCGGTAACCTGAGACATAAGGCGCTGATATGACGAATCGGCATGAGTGCCAGGCTCCGGCTGACAAAACTCCACCTCCGGAGAGGTGTCCAGTCCACTGGCATCATGCAGTGACTGTCTCAGGTCATCAAACTGACTAAGGCCCGAGATAAGGTCATCTGGAACCGGAACCGGAACCAGGCCGCCATCAGAGCCTTCATCACCCTCTGAAATGTACTCCAGGCGGGGAGAGGAAGACCTCTGCGGACCAAAGCAGTGCCGGACATTAGCCATAGGCTTTTTAGGGGCAAACCCCGTGCCACGGAGCCCCTCCGACACCACCGCCTCGAAAGGCGTCGAGGGTGCCGAGCGAGTCGGCGCCGGCGTCAACAGAAAAGGCATCGAGGGCACCGACCGAGTCGCCGCCGGCGTCGACAGAAAAGGCGTCGACGTCGAGCGAATCAGCGTCGATGTCAGCTGCAATGCCTCGAGCATCTGCGGCGTCGACACAGTCCTCGAAGCCGGAGCTCCGAGCGTGTCTCTCGACAACCTGGGCACCGACGGCGTTGACAACCCCCTCGAAGATGGAACCTCGAGAGAAATCGTTGACGACCTCGGCGCCACAGGCGTCGACGTCTTCTTCGAAGACGGCACAGGATCACACGGTCTCGAACGCGTCGAGGACCGGGACCTGGAACGGGCATGGCGAGAACGGCTACCCTTGTCCGAGTGGGACCTCTCCCGCGAGTGGTGCCGATCACCCGAGCTCGAAGGCGTACGGGCGGTGTCTCTCGACCGGTGCCGACCGACCCCACTCGGAGGCGCAGACGGACCTGTGCCCTGCGATTCCAGAATCGCTAGCCTCTGCTTCCCGAAGGAAGCCCATTCCTCCGGTGTCGCTTGCATGGAGGGAGAGGACGTGGAAGGCGACCTATGCCGGCGATTCCTGGAATGCCTAGAAGAGGCAGAGGAGTGGCGAGACCGACTCCTGGAAGGAGACCCACCGGACTTCCGACGACGACGCGGAGAGTCACCCCTCAAGTCATCGGTCAAAAGCCCCGCAGACCTCGACTTCCGGGGCTTAGACACCCAACCTACCGACAGTTTCTTCTTGCGTTCCCGCAAGGCCTTCGCAGTGAGCGACTGGCAGTCGACACAGTTGTCCGTATCGTGGGCCTCCCTGAGGCACCAGAGGCAGGCGTCGTGCGAGTCTGTGACCGACATCTTGGACCCACAGTCCCCGCAGTTCTTGAAGCCCGGACGCGGGGTCGAAGATGAGAAAGACATCGCCACGAACAGGTCTTCACACCAACCGAACAGGTTCAATGAACCGAGAAAAAAAAACAGCAACTCCAACGAGTCGAGGCGTACCGAGATTCACGAAGCAAACACGTTCGTGGAAAAAACAGAACTGAGGTTGTGGGCGTCATGCGTCCTATTTATCACATCGGCTGACATCGGCCGTCGGAGGAGGTCCTCGGGGACGGCGCATCGACGTAGGACGCAGACGCCAAAGATTTTCCGAAGCAGCACAGCTGTGGACATTACCTGTCATAGATATGGAATACGTCGGAGGACCCAATCCCCTCGAAGTAAGCATTTTTGAATAGGGGAGGTCTCCTTTTTGCCTTTTTCTTTCACGCTTTCTTTAAGGATCCACAACATTAAATGAACAGTTAGTATTAGTTAACAAACTCAAGCACTTTCAAGTACAATATCTCATCTAGACAACTATATCACCACAGCTAATAAAGCTTTCTCCTTCCCCTCCAAAATCTTTCATTAGAGATGTATCATTGCATTTCCAATATTGCTTTCCAAGACATATAGCCAGCCACAGTGTAGCCACCTTTTTTCAAACTATGATGGTCAGTTATTTTTGGTTTGGGCCATTAGGTGTCGCTTGCGACTCATGTAAGCCTAAACAATTGTACTAGAGTACAGATAGGGAGGAATGGCATACGAGGACGGACACACAGACACACAAGAATGACATAGGAGGGACACACGGTCTATAGGTGTTGTTTGGTTATGAGCCCATCCATTGACTGCCCATGGCCATTCCTACCTCTTCCTGTCCAATGCTCCTCCTCATGGGAAGTCTTTGAGCTCACTTCAATCAATCCTTACCACCAGACTTTGCACTTAAAGTGTCTGCCAGTGTTTTCCAAAAGCAGACTTAGTTGGAGTTGTGAACACACTGCTGGTGTAATAAAAACCTGTGCGTGCACACCCGTGCGCGAATACACGCACCCTTCAAACAGTGTGTGGAGTCCCCCGCAAGCAGGCCTGCATCTCGGGGACCCTTTGTGGGGTCCCCCATAATTCCTATCAGCACCCCTACAACATGCATATGATTTATCATAACTCGAGTAAAACTCATAAAATCTGCATACGAACCCCATAAACTGCTCATGAACCGCGCCACACTGCACACCTGCCCCCCTAAGTTAGATCAGAACCCCGGCTCCCTACATGCGCCCCTATATCCGACACCCGGTTTTACCTCTGCGCGGTGATTCCCATGCGCAAGTACCTGTGCGCCTGCCTTTGGGTGGCGATAGTATGAGATCTTTGCATGGCCATTTCCCTGCCGAGAGGTTGCGGTGTCGGATCCATGAATATTTATCATTCCACGCTATAGTGGGTGTGACATGGACTGCATGTGGGCCGTCCCTTGTAACACCCGCATTTTCCCTTGTTCTTCCTCATTTTCCGCCCCCTACCCTGCCTTCTGCGCAAGCCACGCCCACGCTCTGCGTGGTGTTTTGCGCAAGACACTTGGACACTCGCAGTGACATGTAGAGCCTGCGCGAAGTCCACACAAAGTACGAAAAAGCTCAGCGCAGTCGATTCCATGAATCAGCAAATGAGATTTCGGGCCCGGTTTAGCGCGCAAAGTCCCTTTTTTACACACAAATAATTCCATGAATCTGGGCCATTGTGAAATTGTAACCCCATCCAGTTTTTCTCAGCTGGGTAAAAAGCAGCCCCTGTTTAGTTTTGGCTTGCAAATCCCTACTCCATGCCTACACACAAAAGTACAAACTTGGCTTTGCCAATGCTTGTTTTTTATTTAAAAAGGAGGAAATACAATGAAAATATTTGTTCTTTAAAAAAGTGCAAGAAACCCTCCCTGCCACACGCCTCATTATATTTTTAAGTGGCACATCTGATGCCTCTATGTTTATGAATTCCATATCATTTTAGCTTTCAAAAGCCGTCAAGTAGAACACAAATCACAGACATGCCAACTTTGCTGCAACTTGCAGGAGTCTCCAGCAGAGGGAGACAAACTCCAGCACTCTCTCCTGCCTAAAATAATCAAAACCCCAATGCAATCCTATGGGGAAATTCCATGTTCCCGCCTTCTTGAGCAAAATCTCCCTACCACCTGGTCGAAAAACTTGGCATGCCTGAAATCATGCTTCACATAAATATCTGCAGTAGCGGAGTGATGAAAGGGACTGACAGAATATAAGACTATAATGTGTTTTACAGTGGTTTTCACCTGTTTATGATGGTTTTCAAGCTTTTAGCGCAATTCTATTTGCTTGTGTATGTCCGCCCTGTTTGTGGGTGTGGTGAGCTCACCACAGTAGTCTGTACTTCACTTCATACAGTGTCACTAACGTGTTATGGCCACAGGCCGTACCTCGGAATGTGGAAACAGGGTACACAAGGATCCAAATGCCTGTGGGCAGTCTATTCCAAAGAACATAAATAGAGCCATCTGCAGGTATAACTTTATTTCCTTCTACATTTTTCTGCCTTTGCTGGGCCCTAGTAGCCCTCCTCTTCCTCCATCAGCCCCCTGTCCTTGACTTCCTTTCTTCCTTAAGGTGGTTCTCCCCTTAAGGTGGTCCAGTTCTGTTTCATGTCAGCATAAGGCAGCCAGTGCTGCTCAGTAATATACAAGATCAAGTAGCCACGAACAAAGGGGATGAGGCTTTGCTGGTCTCTCCTGATTCGGGGATACTACGGTTTTTAAAATAAGTAATAGCATTTGTCTTCGAATGTGATGTCCTTACATGTCAGTCATTTCAAAAGGGGAACATATAAGGAAGGTGTTTGTTTGAGAATTTATACTAGGTGTCCCATCACGAAATGATAGTTGGACCCAGGAAAAATAAAAATGTCCACTATCCCCCGCGACTTGTGGGAAATACAAAAGAAAATGTGGTTTCAAACAGGTCTGTGTTCTTCCCTGGAAGAAAAGAAAGAAACAATATTTGCGGAAGTCGGTCAAGCATATGGTACAATGCTATTTGCACGCACCATTATATTAGCATTGACTGGGTGTATGGGCTCCTTAGGGAATGGGGGCCCTCAGCAAAAATGCCATCACCAATTGCTGTAGAGTAATTTACCAAGGTATAGAAGCAGCCCTCTTCACCCTAAAGAAGAAGCAGCACTGGCCTAGCCAATAGGTTTTGGGTGGAATTGCCCGATAATATATTTATTTATATGAAGTTTCTAAGCGCATTGTCTTCACCGGGTACTGTGGCCCTCAAGGCAAGAGGGAAAGACAATCATCCAGTAAAGAAAACTGTAACTCACAAAAGGAAATGGCAACAGTTTCAGTCTGCATTTAATGGTCAAGAAATAATCATGAGCTATGTGACATGTTGGCAGAGTATTCCAAATGGTGGCAGCAAAGGAGATGACTTGACCCTCCTGCATGATTTTGCCTTGAAGCAGTGTCCATAAATCAGCCCAGGGTTTCCAGAAGACGGCTTTCCCTCAATCCTGAAATTTGGGTAATGTGGGCACTCTGTGAAACAGTTGGTGGGAGCCCTATTTTGCTGTGTACCTGTTTCTGGACCTCGCTAGGGTGATACAGGACTGGGGTTTCCTTATCTTTGCCATGGTGAGAGCTGCTACTGCCTTGTGCACAGAGCACATGTCTGTGGGAGTCTGTCTCAACCAAGACAGGTCCCTGACAAAATATATTCCCACCAGTGAGGGACTCAAACAAGGATGTGCATTGGGACCCATCCTGTATAATCTCTACACTGCTGATATGGACCAAGTCTTAAAGGAGATTAGAAACTTTCCTCCAACTATAAACGGTGTTAAAACTGTCATTATGGCTTGCGCCGATGACATAATAATCATCGATCAAACACAGATTGGGCTCCAGCGCTCTTTGAAAGCTCTAGATGTCTATGCCCAAGAGAACTTTATGATCATAAATAAAACGAAAACAAAAACAATGTGCCTGACAGATTCCAACAGGAAGACAAAGAAAACACAGTGGCATCTGGACAGCATAACACTGGAAAGGGCTACGGAAGTGCTATACCTGGGATTTCCTATATGGGAGATGCCATTGGCCTTGCAATACAAAGAGCATATTGTTACCAAGATATGGAGGAGGTGGTTGGCAATAAAATCCTATATGGAACACAGGGGTGGCAGCAACATAGAAAGGTACATCCAAATCTTTAAAGCTAGCATATACCCGGCCATCCTATATGTGCTTGAGACATTGTCACAAAAGGAGGTAGTGTGGCTCCAGAAACTGGAAGGCAAACTACTGCTCTCCATAATGCACATGCCCAGGGGTGCACCACAGGAGGCCCTGTGCCTGGAGTATGGATTACAGTCTTTGCTCTCACGATGGTCCATTAGAAAAACTCTTCTGTATCTCAAAATGGACAAAACGGTAGCAGGAACTAACCACCTTTTACAGTTACTGGGTAAAGCGATAAAGGGAAGTAGCCCTAACTACTTCATGAAGGAGCTGAGCAGTTTTTTGGAAGATTACCTGTGCAAATTGGACCTCAATTCGGATACAATACATGAACGACCGGATTACGTGTCAGTGATTCAAAAGAAATCACTGGAGAGGGACATGATTATGGATTATACAGAGAGTACTCATATCAGGGTTTCAAGATTGGCAAACCCAAAAGCTATCTAATAAAATGGTCCAATTCATCACTCAGGAGATTTACGATGCAACTTAGGTTTAACATCCTAGGTGCAAAAGAACACACAAACAAGTGGAACAAAGCAGCCCATGAGGTCCAAGATGTAATATGTAGGCACTGTTCTACAGAAGTCGAAACAAGCCGACATCTACTGACAGCATGCACTGTTCTGAAACCACTGTATATTAAAGGGTATGGGGGTTTCGTGAAAACCATAGAGAATATAAGCAGGGACCAGTTTTGGGCAGACCTGTTAGGGGCAGTCAATGCTGCTGCTTTTTACATATGCAGAGGGTGACTCTCTAGATAACTAATTGATATATGATACAAAGACATAATACAGTCAACTTAGGTACTGAATATAGGAATGTTTATATATTTGTGCATGTTTACTTGTGTTGTTGATTTTTATATAGCAGGTAAAGGTATTTTTATAATTGTTTCTAATGTGCAAATGTTTGTTCTTGATTGAATATAAACTAAATGCATAATAAACCTTTTTTTTTTAAAGACTCGCCCCTCAGTTTCTCGCCACTCCTCCCACAATCCATAGGCCACCCTCCCTCTCCACCATTAGCTTGACAACCCTGGCTCCACATCACCATGCTCCCCTCAATCCCTAAGAAAGAACAGTCTCCTCAGGCTGCACAATAGACTCTTTGCATGCAAACCTCACCTTGCATCGCAATCGCTTGACCCAGTGCAAAAACTCAGTCCAGGCCCTTCACAACCCGAATTCCTTGACTCGCCCATTGCTACACACTCCCCGATCTCCATGAGGAACAGCCTCCTCAGGCTGCGCACTTGACTCTTTGCATGCAAACATCAATGTGCATCGCAATCTCTCAGCCCAATGCAAAAACTCAAACGAGGCCCTTCGCAACCTGAATTCCTTGACTCGCCCATTGCTACGCACCCCCTAACCTCCATGAGGAACAGCCTCCTCAGGCTCCACACCAACACAAAAACTCAGTCGAGGCTACTGCTACGCACGCCCCGATCTCTTCAAAGGACAGCCTCTTCAGGGTGCACACCAGACTCTTTACATGTGCACCACTCCTCGGATCTTAGTCAATTGACCCACCACAAATCCACGGACCAGGCCCCACATTACCCGAAAACCCTAACACGACCATTGCCTTGCCCCCTCTGACATTCATGAGGAACAGATTCCTCAGATTTCACACCCAATTCATCTCACGCTTCCCTCTCCATGCTGCCCATCCATTGCGAAATCCACAAACATGCAAGCCCGCCAGTCCCAACCACAAAGCCATCTACTGCGTGCTCATTAACGCAAGATCAATCCTGGACCACTCAGAAAATATCCTTGACCTCATAACATCCAACAACCTTGACCTGCTTGCCATCACGAAAACATGGCTCCGTCCCTCTGCTGGCCTAGCCCCCTTCTGTTGCAATCTCCCTGTTTTCACCACCGTAAGATGTGATAGATCCGGCAAAAATGGGAGGCAACGTCACCTTCATCTTTAAAAACACCCTCACCATCCGTGTCACACAAACTAATGTCATCCCCAATTGTGGCTCCCTACTTACTAAGATCTCCATGTCGCCTACCAATTCCATCAAACGCCTCCTTGTCTATAGTCCACCTGGCCCCAGCCCCACCTTTGAAGACAACCTAATGAAAAGTATCTTTACCTCCATCAAACCCAAGTCCAAAATCAGAATCCTTGGGGACCTCAACCTAGACCTCAACGATGCAGTTGACACCTTGGCCACCAGGGTAACCTTGGAATTTAACCATGCCAGCTTCACACAATGCTCTCTCGAGCCCACCCATAACCAAGGCCGTACCTTAGACTGGTTAAGCGACCTCAACGGTGACATTCCCCACCCCGTCACCTCCCACTGCACATGGTCAGACCACTGCATCATAGCATTTGAAATCTCCCATTCAGAATGCCCCAGACCAGCTCACCCTGCAAAACTTGAATGCATGGCCCAATGCACCAAAAACCTCAAACTGGCTAACCTTGCACTGCTATTTGCCACCCTGGCACACCCACCATCCTCAGTACCAGACCCTGCAGCACTAATTGACCAATATACATGCTATCTGCTGCACAAGCAGTCAATGCACTTGCCCCCCTCAAACTCAGAAAAACCAAACCCTCTCGAAAAAGAAATGCCTGGTTCACTTCTGAGCTACTTGAAATCCATGCCAACAAGTGCACTGCCGAGGTAGCCTAGATGAAAAGAACCCTCCCCTACCCCAAAAGCCCTTGGTATTAAAGGCAGGGAGAAAGTTGATTTCCATTTTTGAGGAGCAGAGCATGAGGCAGTGGAGTGCCATCCAGTGGAAGGTGGTGGTTACACAATTAATTTAGAGAATGCAGGGATGAATGAGGGGAAGAAGAAAACGCTCTCTGAGTTTCATCAGGAAAGTGATGACATTTACATTCAAAGGGGGGAATGAGTGTGCATAGCGGAAAAGTGGTTAGGGAGTGGGACGATAAGTGGGTTTAGGACTGAGCCTTGAGAAACTCCCACGGATACGGGTGTTGGAGTAGGAGGTACAGGAGTGTGATGAGATGGAGATGGAGTGGTCAGAGTGCATAAGATACCCAGTTGAGTACAGCAACCTTGTAGTGTTAGTAACAGTGTCCTCATCTATCTCCTTGAAGCTGCAGATGACGCTGCCTGAATCCATAGTGATGTTATTCTCTCTCCCTTTTTTTTCCCAAATGGAACATGACTAAGGTTTACAGTTTTCCGTTTTTACTGATTTTTGCAAATAAATACAGGGGAAATCAATCTGCTTTCTGCCTGTAATTATTTTAAAAAATGGAAAAAAAACAGAAAAACGTGTGGTTCTCTATGATGTCACTCATACATTGCAAGCCAATCGCATTGCAGATTGGCAGCATGGAGAGTGTAAAAGTTGTATAAAAATAGCATTGAAGTTCAAATTGCTGACAGCATATATTTTAAGACAACAGCAGTCACAGGAGCAACCGTTTGGAATAAATTGAGCTAGCATTTCTTTCCTATAGGGCTGCACGTGTGGTTTAATAAATGCAATTTTTATTACAATAAATGCAGAAAAATACTGGTTTGCGAATTATCTTTTATATGCCAAAAAATAAATGTGGATAAATACAGAAAAAATGCCAAACAATAAATATGGATAAATACAGACGGAAATGGAATGGCAGAAAAATAAATACCATAAAACCGGAAGCCTTAAACATGACCAGGCAGAGACGTCTTTTAGGGGTCGCCAGAGGTTGCATTTGCGACCTCTGAGGTCTCCCTTGCGACCTCTGTGGTCACCCTTGCGACCTCTAGAAAAAAAAATAGAAAGAAAAAGTTTTTTTTTTGTTTGTAATGTAAGCTCATGGGCTGTGGCCAGCACTATGTGGCTCTTTAATTCTAGACTTGCGGCGTTCTTGTTAAAGCCCCTTTAAAAAAAGAAGAAAAGGAGTGACACAAGTCTAACACTTTCAGCACTGACCCTAAATAAGAAAGATTAGGAATACCAAATAATGTGTCTTTCTGGAATTCTATACAATAATTGCTAGACTCATTAAAGGTTTATTTCAAGCACACTTCAGGGGGTGAGTCACTGATTTAGTCTGTTCTTAAACACCTCAATTCAGCCTTTCATCCTTCTGAGGTCGATAAATGAGTACCAACACAGGTTGGGTGATATTGGGTGTATATTTTTTCTATATAAAGCGCTTAAGCGTAAGTGCTATATAATATAACATCATTATCTTTTGGTCATGGACGTCTGCTTGCATTCCCAGTAACTTGGTAATATGGGCCTGTACACACTGATCTTAACCATACATATGGCGATCCATTCTAGTATGAAATGTACATCACATTATAGTGATATAGTAACCATATTTTTGTAGTGTACAATGCTATGTGATAGCACTTCCTGTTTTGTCAACAGGTGAAAGGTCGCATTCCATCGCATCCCACGATATCACTTCGGGGTGGGGTCAAATGGCATCACTTCCGGTGATGTCACCAGAGGTCAAGCGTCGTGTGATGTCACTTCCGCTACCCCTGGCATTTTGGTGAAATGACGTCCCTGTGACCAGGGATTGGGGAAATCCTCCTTGTCTCTCTAGGTGATTTCTCTGCAAACCTGCTTTACAGTCTAGACCTGCAGCTGTCCTACAGTAACGTCTGATCCCCAAATACTTTCATGTCAGCACAGTGGATCTGGGTAAATCCTGGCTAAGTCTGTGCAAACCCGTGCACTGCACAGTGGTTGACGTCCCCCATCACTTCATAGCTCTTGTTCTCCATCTTACTGCCAATCACCCAGCACTGAAACTCTCACCTCGCCTATGGGGCCTCACTGAGCAGGTATCACACTAGACGTGGCGGCCATCTGGCACACATAATACATCAACTGGCGTGTGTGCTGCCCTGTAAGGGCATTGTGGTCCATTTCTGATACCTCTTCTTGGCTAACAGGCCATCTGACCTCCTCCCTGCTCTCTTGAATGGAGCATCCACAACTGCAGCTCATCGTGCAATGGAGGTGTGGTAGGGGCATATAATACGGATGAGGTAGAGGGAGCCATGTTAAGGAGAAGCAACATTTCTCTCTGCTCGGCCTCACCTAATGATGGTACATGTAGTCCATTTTATAATCGTATGCCATGACTATCTGCTATCGCAAAAGCAAACTTGCACGTTTTTCACATTTTAACAGACCCAACTCTACAGAACTAAGATTTGGCTTCCTACGTGTCTTACCTCTACTATGGCAAGTATTAAAACAAGCACTGGCAATGCCAACAGTTTGGGCTTTTTTGTAGGTATATGATATGATATTTTATTTGTATCGCGCTCGTACACAAGTGTTTCAGAGCGCGATTAGGCAAGGGAGGGGAACACGGGAGAACATAACACAACAACGATCTTACTAGGCCCAGTGACATTGAGAACGTGCAAGTGCATTGGAAAGGGAAAAAGGGAAAAAGTGCATGGAAAGGGGAGAGTGGAAGGTGCGGAGCAGAGGAGAGCAAAATAAATAATAAATAGAACATTGAGGCAATAAACAGTGGTAGTGCAGCCGGCAAGTGGCAAGTGCTGTGTTTAAGGCAGCAGACTGCGTAGTCTGATAAGTGCAGAAAAAGAAGAAAAGAAAAATGGGGGAGCTGTATGGGTACAGATACAGTCCCCAGTGCAAGGGGTGGCCGGGAGGCAGTGCAGGAGGGTGGCAGGGTGAGCAAGTACCTAGGCCCAGGGGACACTAGGTATGAGAAAGGCACTTGCCTTTGGACTGCTGACTGCCGTAGTGGTATTAACTGGCCGCTGAAGGTAGCAGGTGGGAGAATGGTGCAGACACCTGGGCATTTAAAAGCAGTATCTGGCAAATGCCTAATACTTATGCACAAACCAAAACTGTTAGCTTCGCTGATGCTCAGTTTTAAATGGACTTCAATGAAGGATACACAAAGTGCATATAAATAGAGTGGCTGCAGGCAGACCTAGTTTAAGCATTTGTGTTACACCAGAGGTGTGTTTACAGCTCAAATGAAGTCAATAATTCTCAAAAGACAGCTTTGAAAAATCACTGACAGGCACCTTGAGTGCAAAGTTTGATGGTAATGCTTGATCAAAGTGAGCTCAAAGAGTTCCCACGAGGCAGTGTGTTGAATGGGGAGGGGCAGGAATGGGGTTGGAATGGCCATGGGCAGTCAATGGGTGGGCAAATAAACAAACAACGCCTACAATCTTTGTGTCCCTTCTCATATGCCATTTCTCACTATCTGTGCTCTAATGAAATATGTGGGGCTTATATGTGGTGCAAGCACCACCTTTGATTACAAACTAAAAATGTTTACAAAAAAACGCAAAACGTGACTTACTGTGTAGTTAATACCGGAAGTGTACAGCTCCTTGGCTATTGTACATTTTTGGAGATGTACAAAATGCTTCAGAACTGAAGCACTGCAATATCCGGCGCAATTGTTAAGGGCACCGCAGACAGCAGTGGAAGTGACCCATCATGATTGGTCTCCCATCATAAGAGGATCCTGGAGCAGCACTTGAGAGCAATTACTAGGCAATTGCCCACAATAAAGCTGTCATTTCTTGCCCGAGATTAGAGCTGATGCAGGCTATGGATTGGTATGGATTGCGCCACTCTAAGCTCCCGAAAGGTCGCAGACCAGCAGCAGGAGCGACCTATTGTTCGCGCTGTTGACATGCAGGCTGCAATTTTGACGGGTCTTTAAAGTATTGAACCTCTTTCCCTCTCTCTCTGAAGCATTAGATAGCGGTGCTCATCCGTTATGGCTAAGGCCATTAAAACCATAGATCTCAGGCGCTTGGCGCGGTCACCCTAAGTGGCATGGTGTGCCCCGCATGCAAAGCCCAACATTTAGCTAACCCAATATTGCATTGATCGCGCTGGCTGTAATAAACTGTAGCAACGGGAGAAACATCTTCAAGGCTGGTCCACTGTAGAAAGCGAAAGAGGGCAAGAGGAAGTCAAGTGTCAGTAACATATACTGCGTGGGCTCTCAATGACGTGCTCTAGTAGAAGCAGAAACAGTCCATACCAAATAAAGTTCAATTATTAGCAAACCCGCTATCAGCTGTGGGCGAGTTTTACTCAGTCTCTATGATCAAGGAACACACGGCCGCTTTTTTCTCCCAGGCCGGCAATGCGTGGCCACGGTGTGTCTATGATAGTTACCATGGTAATCCTTACAGTATTCCTAAAACATTATCAGAACCTTTTCGAGAGTTGGATTAAACATGCAGTGCTCCCGTGTCCAGCGAAGGTGCTTCCAGGAAGGAGGCGCCTGGCGGAAGGACACGCTAATATGGCTGACAACTTGCCAGAAATAATTGCCACCAGAATACAAGGAAATGACGTTCTTTCAGGGACTAGCAGAGACACGGGAGACAGAACAGCACGTTCCAAGGCAGCATATATCAAAAAGTATGTGCAGAGTAAAATGAGCCGGGCGCTAGAGGGTGGCGGAAATTGGGCCCGCTGCCAGAAAGATGCGAGTCAAAGCCCTGAGCTAAAGGCCGAAGATCCAGACATCTTGCAGAGGAAGGAGTGATGCGTGGGGTCACACGTAAAAGATCAAAACAGGGTAGGGCAGATGAAAGTCACAGGTGCGAGGCGTCAGCATGGAAAGGAAATCTAACCTCAAACCGGAGTCAAAGAAGGTGTGGCACAGGGCACGAGTCTGTAGCAGTCAGACAATGAAGGCAGGGAGGGACCAGGCAACGTTCTCTGGGGCAGAGGTCCCTACTGGAAAACTTTTCAAAAATGCGTTTGTTTTCTTGGATGTAAATCTGAGGATTAAAAAAACAAATTGTTCCATCGGTTCTACGTGATGTCGCCGAATGAAATGTCATCGTGGGACATTTCATCGCCGAAATCTCATCTCCAGAAACCCTGTATTTTTTTTTAAAATTATTTCTGGGAGGGGGGTTTCCCCCGGAGAACCCCTCCCTACTTTAATAATCAAACCCCAACCTGCACAAAACACCCCCCAAAAAATATTTTTTTAAAAAAAGGGTTTCTGGCGATGAGAATTCCAGCGATGAAATGTCCCACAATGACATTTCATTCGGCGAAATGCGTGTATACCGTTCCATCAACTTCAATTTCTTTATTAAAACCTGAGAATTCCTTTTCAGAGAAAATCATGCAATGTTCATGAGTGTATTTGTTCAATACCATCTTCATGTATGCAGAGTCCCTGCTCTACACCCTCCCGCAACCGCACAACATGCAGGTTGTGGATGCGTGCTGCCATACTCCGAGATAGCCATGGCCTGGCAATTGGCTCCAGGGTGATCTCCAGGATTTCTGCTCTACATACACGTGCACGGGCTGTTTCTGCTCATTTAGAGGTAAATAACCTCCATCCAGATGTCTGCACTATCAGGGCAGTGTTTACACGCGGTGCACTGCACTAACCGAGCAAGCAGAGGTAAACGATTTTTTTCTTTCATGGCATTGCATTTTTTTGTACAAGTTGCAATGAAAATGAAGTGTGAAAAATGGTGAGGCAAAACTAAACCGTTTTACTTTGAAAGTAAGATAAACAGTAAAAACAAATGAAGTAAGTAAAAGGAACTTTTTTGTATTTGTTGAAATTCATGTATTTGTTTTACAATAAGTTTTGGTTTATAACTTATTAGCAGAGGGGGGAATCCCTTTGCTTGCCACCGCCGAGATCAGCACCCTTTCGTTCGCTCTTAACTAACACCAACTTTCAAAATGGAGGATGTGTCCAGGCGTGCCCTTCTGCACTCCTCCAACCATCTTCCGCTCAACTCGCCTGCACTAAACCACACTGCTCCTGACCAGAATATGTTCCTTTTTATTTTGATGTATTGTATCTTTTAAAGCCATTTTTAAATCAGGTTGTTTGTGCTTTCTTCTTTCAAGCTTACTTACTTTCAGTAAAAGTTACTCTTACCTTTCTCCTCATTTTCGTACTTTTGTAGGGCTAGTTTGAATGTGTACTACTATTCACATTTCTTCGTCGCTGGTGTGCTTTTGCTGTTCCCTACAAACAGATTTCTTTTCTGTGAGAGTTCTTGTTCCAGTTACAAGGCGGCTGTCACCTGCTCACATCAGCCAGAGGCAATCCAAGCTGCAGAGGGTGCTAAGGAAACTTACAAACAGAATCATAAAACACCCTGTGGAATAATGATCACCAATGCAAGAGAGTGACGAAAGCCATTCCGCGGGCCTCTACAGACTTTGGAAACATACCAGCATTCCTAGAACTGTGGATTGCATTAGAGAGCAGATACAACCTGTGGCCTAGTTTGCAGTGAACGATTCTGACGTGAACATGTGTGTCTTGGGTTCATACATTTGAGCTGAGGAGACAACAGAAGCGGCTGACAGTCACATCCCGGTAGAATATATGAGATCTGTAGCTGAACAGGTTGCCCAGTGTTGTGGATATCCGTTTTATTACTGTGCGGAAAGCACTCCAAACCAGATCATGATAGGGAAATAACATGAATCTCGGTTTCAATGAAATATGTGATATCGTTGGATATCACAGATATTTGTCAACCATGGATGGCCAATACAAGCAACACACAGTGCCTTTTCCACCAGAGGGGCCACAGTAATAGAGAAGTAGCCAAAAAGACCCTTCTATCATTAGAATGCATGACTACTGTTTGTTGCTTCTGCTCTTTGAAAAGCTGACATTTTCTATATAAGCATGTGGGCATGCCAGCATGCAAATGAGGGATTGCTGAAGCATGTGCTCGCACAAACTGGTCCCTAGGGAATGCGGTGACCATGAGATGATGTGATAAGTCATGTGTAATGTGCCTATACACATGTGTTTCTAGGCATGTCAAGATAAGGAAGGGTTCGGAGGGAGGACAAGACAAACGATCTTACTAGGCCTTGTGTCATTCAGATCATGCAAGTGCAGTAATGCAAAGTGCAGGGGAAGAGGACAAGGGAAGTGAGAGGGGGCAGTGGAACGTGCAATCAGGGCAGCATTGCTCCGAGTAAGTGCAGCCAGGACAGTGCAGCACTGGGTAAGTGCAAGGAGGTGGAGGACAGTAGAGCTTACAGTTACAGCCCCTGGTGTGCGACAGGCCCGGAGGCATTGCGGGGGAGACCGGTCAAGAGGAGCCAGGTACCCATTGAGACTCAGAGGGAAACCAAGTAACCAGTCTGCACAGCAGACAGTTAGGTCAGCAAGGGAGGGAGGGAGAGAAAGCAGAGGAGAAAAGGAAGGTTTTTAACTGCTTCCGGAACTTTAGGTGTTCCAGCTCAAGTTTGAGAGGGGCAGGGGGGCCGTTCCAGAGGGAGGCACCTGCAGGGGAAAGTGCTCTGCCCCCTAATCTCTGCCTGGAGAAGCATCTGACCCTCAGAGAGTTGGAGGCAGCAGAGCGAAGTGCTCGAGAAGGAAGGTATCTAGGAAGAGAGTGCTGAATCTAGTGAGGGCCCCCAGCCCCACAATGCCTTGTGGATGATGAAGAGGGTCTTGAACCTGTACTTGCAGCCACCAGGAGCCAGTGGAGCAGTTTCAGGGCTGAAGAGATAAGGTCCCTAGGTTGAGGCCAAGGATAAGTCTCAGAGTCCTGTTCTGGATTAGTTGCAAAGGGCAGAGAGTAGAGGAAGGTAGATTGAGAAAGAGGCTGTTACAGTGGTCCAAACTAGAGAGGATCAGGGCTCTGGAGAAAATAGGCTTCTGGGGGAAGGTGAAAAAAGGAAGAGTGCCTTTGCCAGAATCCCATGTACCACCTAACAGTCACAGGCATCCAATGTGAAACCCCAGGCTACTCTTTGGAAGGCGTAAGGGGATTCCATCCACCCAACTTGGGACTCCCCACAGTGGTGCTGTAATGGCCTACATCCCACATCAGCTGTCTTGGCATCCTTCCAAAGAGTGACTCTTGGTGAACCTACACACACTCGCACACACACACTCTCACCACCATATGGCAGGAACTGTGCTAACACTTTTAGTGCAATTACACACCTGATGCTTTGTCACTGCACATCATTTTGTTCTTTAGTTTTGTAGGATGCTTAATTAGTCAACATCTAACTCAGGAGAGTTTTCCACTCTCCCCCAAATCAGGCACACCCAATCTTGATTTATTTAATAAAGTTATTTTTATGAACTTGGGACCACCAATTTAACAATATTGATTACCTACAGCTTGCTCTTCTTTCGGGACAAGAAACACACAGGATAACACAGAAGGTCTATTTATTAATAAAATAGAAATAAGTAAATCTATTTAGATATGAACATTGTATGCTTCTATAAAATTCCAATGACAATAAAGAATGATCTATACACTGGCTGCATCACTTTTGTATGCTACATGTACTTGAATTAACTTTTATGAACACACACTTGACCATTTATACATTTGGTGTACCCTGAGCGCCCATCCACTATGGTTTGAAAAATGAATGAGAAATCTGGATAAAGCTTTCATTTGATAAATCAAAATTGAATCAGAATGGCCCTGCCTGTCTAAGTCTCTGTACTACCCCTTTATTGAAAATGAATACCTTCCCCTTACTCAATAGAAATGTTAGACTTTAAAACAACTTTCTAGGAAACCCAATTGCAAGACAAGCTACTTAACACTCCTACATGTGAATCACTCCCAGAAAATGAAAATCAATGTCCAAATGAAAGGTGGGCAGATTGGTAGTGAATAATCACCCTTTCCCCTATTTCTTGATTGATTTAGTGCTGGTAACAAGACTATGCTCTGTGTTGTAACCATGAAATGGCTTCAATTTACATTATTTTTCTAGGTATGCACACAGCGAGATATCCATTTACTGCCAGAATACTTCTTTTGTGCTTGTTTACACAGATAAGAAGGCAGGGGATCTCCCAGTAGAGACACCATAGGCCCTATTCTATAAAATCTATGATTCCAGAACCACAAACACTTCTAAAATATTGAATAATTTCTCAGCATGTCTAGTCAATTATCATTCCCCTATCCCCTTAGTACTTTCACGAATAGAAAGGTCCAGGATTGAAGCTTTTTGCCTTCAGAGTATCACTCCCATCATGATTATTTCCTCTAAATATTATACTTACATATGAATTTCTTTTGGCTGTCTCAAAGAAAGGTGGGTACCCTCTTAAGAATTGGTTTAATTCTCATACTTAGGAACAGGTGGGCATCAGTCAGCAAGATGGGAGTCAGCTTCCCTCCGCAGCCTGGTCTACCTCTTTCTGCATTTGGGCCTGTCTGCTGTCTCCCCCACTGAAGAACGCCTGGGACATTAATTCCAGATAGGCCTCACTCACAGTACACAGCTAGTAATAAAAAAAATGATTCCAAAAGGAAAGTAATTTTTTCCATTCTCCTTTCTGTTGTTATCAACTCCTTTCTCTCCTTCTTCCCCTCCATCAGCAAGCCAGTGAGTGAGTGAGTGTGTGTCCCCATAATCTATGGGTCTGAATGTTAATAGAGCAGGACCCACTCCCCTTAAAGTTGTGTATCATTTCTCTAATCTAATTGGTCAATGTATGCGATTGGACAATGTTCCAAAAGTGACATCACACTAAACCATACGGTTGTATTCATTGGGCATATTCATTTGTTGAAAGACTTTTATTTGTTTGTTAAAACCATGTCAGAGTTACAACACACAAAAGAACAATTGATCATATTTTCTAAAAATGGCTTAATAAAAAAACAGATCATAATAAAAAGAAAACACTGAAACACAATAAAAATAGAGGGAGCATTGCTCACAGCCACAGCCCACATCTTAAAAATCAAACAATCAATGCAATATGTACAACTTCATTCGGTCGTCACATAATGATAATGATGTGTTATTTATATAGTGCCTTAATACAAAGTGCTTTATCATCATTATCATACATTGACTGGGTTTGGAGGTGGAAGAACTAATCTCAAGATCTATTTTAAAGCACTCTTTCTTTGCACCCAGGCCCTGTGCAAATATTGCCTAATTGCAAAAACAACACATGTAGATACAGATTGTCTAAGAAACCACAATGTTTCCATTACACATCATGCCTCTGTTGCCCTCAGAATCTATCTCAAGTACCATTTTCTCAAATGTAGTGTGTTGGAACAAATCAAGACAAAGTGGTCCAAGGTTTCACAGGCTGCCCCACACATGGGGGCATTCCCCCTCTCTGCAGTGTTATATGTTTTAGTAAATGGTGCTACTGGGAATATTCCCAGCCTCATCTGGATATATACAGATCTTTCATATGCTGGATTGATTAACTCTAAGGGCCTGATCACGAGTTGGGCGCTATCCCTGTGGTAATACCGCCCAACGTTAATTGCATTAGCGCTACCTGGTCTGGAGCTATTAGCGCCGGATCACGGTTGGGCGATAACGGAAAATCAACAAAAAGAAGAACTAGAACTCAATCAAGTCCAAGGTGTGCTCACGCATAGCTCTTCATTGGAGTTGCAGAAAGGTTTTAATGCAATTTCATATCAATCATGTTCTCATTCTCGACCCATTCCAATATTCACAAAAAAGGCAAGAACCTCCTCCATGTTGGGTTGTCAATTATTCAGTTATTTATTTGCTTGGAGGCTAGATAATTGCATCCAATAAAGTCAGCACCACTATGTGTGGTATGCCTATGCATTTCCGAGCAAGTCAGTCTTCAGAGCTAGGGCACTGTTCATAGTAATATTCAAATATCACATTTGTCAATATAGTTTCCAAAATATAGTAAGGTAAGCGTCAGAATTCAAAATCCAAATACTGAGATTCAAAAACATATTACAAATCACAGAACCAATGTGAATAACGTAGTGAAGATTTAAAATGTCATTTAACACATCAGTACATATGCAGATTGATAACATGTCATCATTATCATAAAAAAATCAACAGAAAGTTCAATAGAAGGTTGGTATATCAGATGTTATCACTAGGCCATACCGTATTGGGGTCAAAACCATCAGCAGGTAAGAATAATGGAAAAAGATAGTGAAAATCTGAATTAGAAATTAAACAGCATGTGTCATCAAACAGCATGTGTCATCAAACATCTATTTAATAATCAAAATATCATTACTTGCTTGTAGTGGCTGTGAAGCCTAAATTTGCTAAATTTGCCTGAAAGATAGCGAGAAAAATAACAGCATAAAAAGAGTTCATTGGTCTAGTGACTGGCTCTAAAGAGCGTGCTGCCATCTCTTATAATCATGTAAGCTTAGGAGCCTACCTGGCAGCGTTTCCTAATGTCGCAGGACGCTGAATCTAAATGGGAATGTTTATACCAGTCACTATATTTCAAAACCAATTACCAGAATTGTAATTACTGGACCGCACTCTCGTAGGTGCTTACCTTCTGATGTCTGTTGTCCTGTACGCGCGACCACCAGATAAGCAAGCCGGCGTGTTCAGGATGTGTTGCCGAAAAAGGTTTCTCAAGCCATTGTTAGGCGATGCAACGCTGTGTTTTCGAGAATGCAACGGTGCCGTGATCGCCTCACGCTCCAGATGTTCCAGGTGCCAGGGACAACGGGGGGACTTGCTGTAATGATTCCTAGTCATATTGATTGTAGCTGTGTGGACAATATTTGTGTGAATAGGGCCGGTGTATGTAAATGAAACAGCAAGTCTCGCTCACTGTTGCTGACAATTGATGAAAGAGACAACACACTCTGTGAATTTAGAAACAAAAGCAAATTCATGCCACCCATCAGTGTACCATCTGTGGAGATTTTTCACAAACAGACTCTAAATGACCTCAAAAAAATCTTGTACAAACATCCAAGATTTCGTAACCGTAAGCCATCTGAATTTTCTCTACTGAAAACCATTTATGGAGATGAACGTATAACCATACGGCCAGCAGACAAAAGGGGGAGCACTTGTGATATTGAACATTTCAGACTACGACAGAGAATGCGAAAGGGATACCTCATCCTACGCAAAACCCGAATCAGATCCCACGGCAGCAATGTTATCGAATCTTGAAACACTTCTCAACAAAGTAGAAGAGCTTGAATGGATCAATGATTACGCCAAGGCATTTCTTTTAAACAAACACCCCAGAATACCCAATTTCTATACTTTACCGAAAATCCACAAACATCCAATAGCACCACCAGGCAGACCAATAGTATCAGGCATGGACAGTCTACTTCAACCACTTGGCAAGTATGTAGATTATTTTCTTCAACCACTAATACAGAAGACTAATACCAGCATTAAGGATACCACACACTTCTTGGAATGACTCAATGATACCAAATACATCAACAATTCCATAATGTTCACCATTGATTTCAAGAGCTTGTATACCTCCATATGGCACAATCTCGGAATAAAACCCATAGAATGGATCCTCCTGGAAGAAGGTGAAATTGAAGCAGTCAAAGAATTCATATTGGTCATGCTACAGTTCATATCTGAAAATTCATATTGTATATATAAAAATACTTTCTTTTTACAAACATTGGGAACATCTGTGGGGGCCACCATGGCACCTTCATACACCAATTGCTTTGAGAGGGAACACATTCTAGATCATGTAGTATGATGCAAATCCATTTCCCTATGGGTCCGGTATATCGATGATATTTATGGAATTTGGATTGGCACACCAGAGAACTTACAAGACTTGTTTGAATATCTCAACACCATTGATCAAAGGATACAGTTTACCAACACAGTTTCAAGGACAGAGATACATTTCCTGGATGTAATGACTCAAGTGTACAACATCTATTTACAGACACACCGATATTTGCGTACAAAAGGAGTGTCAACTTTAGAGACCCCATGGTAAAGACAAGACCCAAACTTAACCAACCGTTCACATCGAGAAAGGGAACTTTTCCATGCCTTCATTGCAGCAACTGCAGTTTTATAAGCAAAGGAGATACCATCAACCACCCTTGCACAGGACAAACAATGTAAATGAATTGTTATGCTACCTCCGACACAGCTAATATCATCTACACCATTAAGTGCTCCTGTGGCATTTACTCTGTTGGACAGTCGAAACGACAAGAGAGACTACTGTGGAACGAGCATAGGTCTTGCATTAGAACAAACAATGTGAACTCCACATTGGCAAGACACTGGAGTGAGAAGAGACACAACATCAACCAAATTTGGTTTCATATTGTTGAAGTGATCACACGTTATAATGCACATGAGAACTTGAGCAAGAGGTTGGAGCAAAAAGAAACATACTGGATCAATCGCCTGGATTCCCTCACTCCAGGGGAAATTAATGAGGATGTGTATTATACGTGTTACCTATGATTTATATAGCAGTGTACACTATTTTAGTTCCTGGAACACTTTGAACAGCTTGTACAGATTTGTATGTAGTCCTTTGTGTGCACTTTTTCTGGACAGTTTTTTACAACTCCTCTAGAATTTTTGAAATAATTTTGTACATTGTTGAAAATGTCTGAGTGACAAAAACTTGAAGTTTTGCAACACTTTTTGAATATTGTCTCATATGTTTTTCGCATAATTTTGATGAGTTACAAATGCCTTCACATGTTACCAAGAGCGTTATTGGACCAATTGCCACACACACCGATGTCACGTTCCACTATGACACATTAGTCAATATACATGTGGACTTGAACTACAGCACACTGTACCTCGGATACAATTAGCGATATACAATTCTCAAATTGAATTGCAAGCTATTTACCAGCTGACTAAATGAATGGTAAACTGTGCATATATGTATTAAACCCCTGCGTGTGAATCAACACCTAATATTTTACTTTAGCTATATAATTTGGTTTGGAACCCCACTAATAATCAGCAGTCAGGAAGGTATCTCTCTCATATATTCTCCCTGCAAATTTTACTTGCATCCAGTCACCAAAAGTAAGCAAATTATCAATTTTTCCATCAATTGTGAGACTACTCACGTTGTTTATGTTCTTTCATGCCCCTGCGCGAAGTGGTACGTAGGGAGTACCACTCTTAAGCTTAAACTCAGGATTTTACAGCATCTCAGGGCCATCAAAAACTCTGATCCCGCGTACCCCATGCCCAAACACTTCATGCAGGAACATGCGAACGATTTCAACTTGCTTACTTTCTTTGCAGTGGCACACATTCCGGTTCATCCCAGGGGTGGAGACCACGTCCTAAAGCTCAGACAATCGGAGACACGATTCATTTTGGACTTTGACAGCAAGTTCCCGAATGGACATAATCTTGACGAGGAGCTTTATACGTTCCTTGGGACCTAAAGCTGTTGATACTTGTATTATATTTCTGCTATATTCTCCTTCTTGCTTTTTGTTCTAGACTTCTTTTTGGTTCTGGTCTCCTTGATATTTACTTGCTTCTACATTTTGTATCTTTGGCCTGATAGTTACTGTACACCTCATTTTCTTGGTGTTCTTCTACTTATTTTTTTAGATCCATTTATTATTTGCTAGCTGCAGCACGATCTGATGGGACTTGAGCTTTTATTGATTTCCTGCTATTATTTTTTAGCTGTCCTTTTGCTTTTCCCTTTCTTGTGGTTCCACCTTTTTCTTGATGCAGTCTCACAGTCGTTCCCCTCCCTCCATTATATTCCTGTATTAACATATTGTGGTTAATATTAGCTATTCTCTTCTTTCCACCACACCTGTTGGGTTTATGGTTCTGGGCATCTTTTACATCACCTTTTTCTTTTCTGGACAGCCAATACATTGTGTGACTTGATATGTGTTCCTTGCATTCATTCCGGCTTTTGCATTTTTACATCTCTTGAGGCCGTGATTGCTCTTTTTAATGATGTAGATACTTTGCAACTGTTGCGATTTTTGACTTTGCAATAATGGGCCGTCATATTTGCACTATAGTATGCTTGCACTTGCACTTTATTACTATTTTCAACAGGGCCATTTTGCTGTCTTTTGCATTGTTTTAGACTTGCACATTACTACCTCATGCCAGCGCACTCGCGCTGTATAATTATGCTGCTATTATTATATGCACTTGCACTTTATTCAATTTGCCCGAATGCTGCTATTTATCTTGTTTACGCATGTTGCTATTGTCAACTTTGCATTGCATTTTTGCACACAAATTGGCTGCTAACATTGATTTTAACATCATGCTTGATTCATCAGCATTGGATATGTATACCCAGGTTTCATGATGCTTCAGACTAATGCCATCATCCCTTCAGTGTGGTTGTCAGATTGTATGTTTACTTCCATTTTTCACTCTAGATAATGGTTTTATTCATTAGGGTTGTGGTTTTTACCTTTTTGACTGTGTTTTTGTATCATTGATTTAATGCATGTACTATTGTTGTACTTTTTATTTAGTGGTACCCTGGAACCATGGCCATGCATTTCATGGAAGGCGCGCCTCAGCCACAATTTTTGGTCATTTTGGCCTTTTGTACTATTGTTGCATTTTGTGCTTTCTCACCTGCGGCGACCTACGGCCCTACTTTGCTTATTTCTAGCCATTCCATTCCAATATGGCCGCCGCCTTCCCTGTTTATGTAGGTTCCCATGCTGTTCCAGGGAAACAGTGAAAGGACTTCTTTTGCCAAAGTATAAAACTGCTCCAGTCCTTCTTCTTTTCACGTGAACAAGCACTCAGTTGAGTGCGAAACGCGTAGTGTGCGGGTCGCACGCACAGGCGTCCTGCCTCTGTTTTTGTCCCTGCTCCCAGCCGTAATGTGTGTTTTCTTTGTATTTTTGTGTCCATTTTGGTCATTTTTGTTAAATTAAAAATATCTTAGACCTTTATCCTTTTTGCGAGCTGTGCTATTTTTGTTTGTTATCTGACCTTGGTCTCTTGATTGACCGCGGAGAGTGCGGTTCATTCTTTCCTCTTTTTTCGTTTGAATATATTTATATAGATATCTACCACAGCGCACATTGCCCATACATACATAACCTTGTAATGCTTTCACTATGTGAGGACATAGTGTTTTCACTGGAGCAATCATGTAACCATTGACAACAATGATTGGCATGGAGCAAGCTGACGTGGCCCCATGGTTCTCCACAGTACACAACGCTTTGTCGCCTAGCAACAGTCAGCGAGACTTGCTGTTCAAATGACATACACCGGCCCTATTCACACAGATACTGTCCACACAGCTACAATCAATATGACTAGGAATCAATACAGCAATCCCCCTCCCCACAGTCTCAGGTAACAGGAACATGTGGGGCGTGAGGCGATCACAGCCCCGTTGCGTTCTTGAACCCACAATGGCATGTCGCCTAGCAATGGGTTGAGAAACCTTTTTCGGCAACATATCCTGAACACGCCGGCTTGCTTAGCTGGCGGTCTCGCATCCAGGACAACAGACAGCAGAAGGTAAGCACCTACAAGAGTGCAGTCCAGTAATGACAATTCTGGTAATTGGTTTTGAAATATAGTGACTGGTATAAACATTCTCATTTAGATTCAGCATCCTGCGACATTAGGAAACGCTGCCAGGTAGGCTCCTCAGCTTACATGATTATAAGAGATGGCAGCATGCTCTTTAGAGCCAGTGACTAGACCAATGAACTCTTGTTATGTTGTGATTATTCCCGCTATCTTTCAGGCATATTTAGCAAATTTAGGCTTCACAGCCACAACAAGCAGTTAATGATATTTTGATTATTAAATAGATGTTTGATAACACATGCTGTTTGATGACACATGCAGTTTGTTTCTAACTCAGATTTTCACTATCTTTTCTCATTATTCCCACCTGCTGATGGTTTTGACCCCAATACGGTATGGCCTAATGATGATATCTGATATACCAACCTTTTGTTGAACTTTCTGTTGATTATTTTATGATAATGATGATATCTTATCAATCTGCATATGTACCGAAGTGTTAAATGACATTTGGAATCTTGACTTCGGTAGTCACATTGGTTCTGTGAATTGTAATATGTTTTTGAATCTCACTGTTTGGATTTCGAATTCTGACTCTTAATATTCCTATAGTTTGCAAACTATATTGACAAATGTGGTATTTGAATATTACTATGAATAGTGCCCTAGCCCTGAAGGCAGACTTACTCTGAAATGCATAGGCATACCACACATAGTGGCACAGTCTTTATTGGATGCAATTATCTAGCCTCCAAGCAAATAAATAACTGAATAATTGACAACACAACACAGAGGAGGTTCTTACATTTTTTGTGAATTTTGGAATGGGTCGAGAATGAGAACACAATTGATATGAAATTGCATTAAAATCTTTCTGAAACTCCAATGGCGAGATATGCGTGAACACACCATGGACTAGATTGATTTCTAGCTCTTGTTTTTCTTGGTTTTTGTAACCTTGTGCAATGGCCTCAAGGAGTGCTCCAAAATTCTTCCTGACAACAACTGTGAACACTTATTAATTGATCACTAACACAAAGATGGGCCTTTGATCTATCTTTAGCGTGTTTTTTCAAACCCTAGCTGACCTTTGTGAGCAAATAGTAGGGTTTTCCCAAAGTTCCCCTGCCTCAAGTACATAACAGACTATTGTTAATGTGGCCAGCCCAGCCCCGACTTTTTCCTCCCTCTAAGGACCGTAGGTAAGACAATGCACCCTGATAGCTCTCAAACCCCTCGCTTTGCCATATTTCTATCCAATACAGTACATGTTTGAGGGCAATCTGGACAACACTTGCTTAACATCAAGCTCTAGATAAACCAGGGCCGAAGGGGCACTTTCAGGCAGAATGAGCAATTTCTTAATGACTTAATTTCGCAAAGATCAAGTTTCGCTGGGGCAACATGGGCCCAAATCTCACAGCCATAAAGATCTGCAGGAAGGACTTGATTTTTGTAGAGATTAAGGGCTGTGGTGACTGCTTCACTGTCATGCTGCATATAAAAGGCTCTAATAGCCCCACTATATTTGCACAGGGTTATTCCTGACTTTTCCACTTGTGAGATGCAACCTCCTGCCTCCTGGAAGCAGACTCCCAGGTAATCAAAGAACCTGATGTATTTTTTGTCCACCCTTTTGAGGCACTCCTGGCATTCTCTCATCAGAGCATCTATGACTTCCTGGATATATATGCTAAACAAGATAGGAGCCAGGACACACCCCTGTCTAACGCCTTCATTAACTTTAAACAAAGACATCTCTTCTCTTCCAGGGCCATAATGTACAGTGGCCAGGGAGTTTGTGTATAAGGACCGAACTATCAGGACCAGGTGAATAGGGACATTTTGAGTTAACAGAATCTTCCACCGGGTTCTCTGCAGACACAATCAAAAGCCGTATATAGGTCTAGAAAGACTGCATATAGCTTACAATTTTGTAGGGCCACATGCTTCTATCAACAAATATAACATAAAACACTGGTCAGTCATACCCTGATTTTTTCTAAAGCCCGCCTGGAGGGCACTGTTCACATTATTAGATTTAACCCATTCCTGTAAATGTTCTAGGATTACCGTACCAAAGAATTTCCCTGCACCATCGAGCAACGGTATTGGGCGGTAACTGGCAGGGCTTTCCCTACATCCCTTCTAATACACTGGGATAATAATTGAGCTTTGTCACGAGGCTAGCACCAGGTACAAAGCAATTATTGCGTTAAGCACTTTACACAGGGTCGGTGCCCACACTCCAACCTCATCTTTGAATGAATCTGAAGGTATGAGGTTTGGACCGGGCTTCTTCCTGCATTTTTGAGGCCTCTGTGATTTCTCTATATCTTCTACTGGTATGAATCAAGTTCCTTGGGCTAACACTGGAACCTACTCTCTGTTCGGCTTACCGATCAGGTTCTCTTCAACATTATTGTACAGATTTGAGTAGGGGAGTTGGGCATATTAATGAAGAGGGCACTCTAATGGCAGTGACTTCAAAACCAAGTTTGCCTCCTATGTGATATAATGTTGTCTTGGAGATTTCTACATTAAACAATTTTAGTTTTCTGGCACATCATGTTCCTCACATTTGATCAAACTACTAATCAGTTCATCAGAATACTCTCACCTACACAAATCAAATAATGTGACGTTCAATCTCAGCACAACATATGATATAAGAGTTGCATATTTGTACATTTTTCCTTCTGACACTTTCATACTAAAATTCAATTTCCAGCTCGCAATAACAGGCTCTCTGGCACAGAAGCTAGGATATATGAATCAAAGGTGTGCGCTATTTCTGCATGGCAATATCCACACTGGCCTAATTTACATAATTATGTAAAATATGATCCCCAATGCAAAATTCAAAGTACATTTGTTTTCTTATTTCCAAAATATTAAATGGCATCTCCAGTTAAACTGCCTGACAACAAACCATCTAATGTTAGTTCCTTTGAGCTCAGGGATGGGGTATTTATGACCCATAGAGCGCTGTTTGTCATGGCAAAAGTTATTTGAAGTACAAAGCTGGCTGGGCCATTTACAATTCAGTCCAGCCCACATGAATGATTCCAGGATCTGGCTGCCCCTTGTGTGATACATCTAGTCTTCAAAGGTGCGTTTCCTTCCCCCTTGAAGATGGGAATTTAATTACTTGAGAGGGAGCTGTGGCAGAGAGCCAGTGTATTGTATATTTAGGGTATTTTTGCACAGTCCTTTGGCAGATGGAAGTTGTAAATGGGGATCATTTGCTTTTATTGCCAAGGCCTGTTTCTGAGGTCAAGGCAACGATCACTATCATAAACTTTTATAATTCAGCTTCAAAAGCCAGTGTTCACGCTTTCCTCCTAGGAAAGCTTCTTCCATGTCCTCTAGCTTGTCAGTGAATGTTTGCACCGTTGCCTTCAAGGTTAAAATGGCTTTATTCACCAATGTAGTCTTGAAAAGTAATTTTATTTTCCATGTTGCATTTATCACTTTAAACAGGGTAACATAACATATCTTTGCAATAACACTTCTATCCAAGACATATCTTTAATATCTCTCTATGTTTCTTCATATAACGTTGATTCCCCGTCGTGTAAGGAAATTGAAAGCAAAAACCAGCAGGCCTCTTGATTTTGGCTTTGCTATGAAACGCTGTGCTTTCCCAATTGGACTGTTTTCCATTTTATTGAAAGTTGTTGGATACTTTCTGGTAACTGGAAGGAGCTATTTACTTGGCTTCATTAGTTACTTTGGACATGGATGGCTGCAAACATTGCACATTCCCTCACGTGTCATTTTTCAGATGCTGTGCGCAGGCTGCAGCTCACAAGTCTGTTTTTAAACGGCACTTTTCTTTCTTCGCATACTTCTATTTGGTATAGGTTTCCCAAGAATATAGTGGCCTCCCACATGCTTCTGCAGGTAAAGACCTTGTAACCATTCAGGGATGCTGTTAGGTATGTACATAGACAATCTGCATACGAAAACATCCATTGTTTCTACAATGGTTAACACATAAAAGAATATGACAGGAACATTCTTCATAATGGCAAACCACTGTTTTGTTGACTTGTTTTCAATAAAGGCTTTTCTGACTCCAATTGTTTGTAATTGGAATGCTTCCTTTCAAATTGCATGTGTCACGTCAAACTCCCAAAGTCACAAACCAAAGATAATGTGCTCAAACAAAAGTGTCCTGAACTCTGATCTTCACATTCTATGGACAGTGTCAAAGACAACAATCTCAAGAAAGAATCCAGACCTGATGTAAGTTGTCTCCTTAGCATCATTTGGCCTGGACCTACATGATGGATGATCAATTTCTAGGCATATATAAGATAAACCTGTATTGTCCTGCCATGTATCATCACTTCACAGGGCCCTTCATTAATATAGGTCAGATGGTCCTGCCGCCATTTGTACACATTTTACATGGAAAGGGTGTAATACATTCCAGTGCATCTCATTGTTCATGCACGGAGCATTTCAACATGTTACCATGTTATCCCTTCGAAGACCTGCATTCCTGCCCCTCTGGGTTACTAGGCAATCAATGCTGAATAACCTGCTATTTAATATGTATGCCCAGTAACTTAGTAATGTCATGTAGAGTCATGGATTATGATGATATCCCTACACTGGTCAGATGGAGTGGATATGGATAAAGGATTTACATAACTACTGATTGATAGCTATCAACTACAGAGCTCATACTTCATAGAGAGCTTCCAAGTGACATCTGATAGATAACAAAGGAAATGCTTGAGTTGTCTATGATGTCACTCATTTATCCCATAGTAAAAACCTCCTCCTCTTTAATGTTATGCTGTGTAAGGCCCATCATGCATCTTTTCCAAGAACTGCCCTATGCTCATGGATGAGTGTAAGATATTATTTTCCAATGTAATGCTGTTCATTAAATAGCCAAGACTAAAAATGGTTTCATATTGAAATATCATGTAATTAATGTTCACCATAACAAGACCAAATGTTTTACAGAAAATGAAATTAGCCGATGGAAAGGAGCTTCTTTATTTATAGAATTGCATAAAAGGGAAATATAATAAGCTGTGCACCTTGTATTTTAGTATTCTAAAAGGAAATGATGGACAGAATGTTAATTGCAAATCACGCGATGTTTGGTATATTTTTCAACAGAACCATTTATTACTTGAGTGTTTTTATAAATTATAACCAATTAATAGCACATTTCCTTTACATGGGACATAATATCTCATGTAGCTGTGGTCCAAAGCTGTGAAATTGGGTTCACTTAAACTGTATGTTTATGTAGGCGTCAGCTTTCTTGAGACCAGGCATGCACAGACTCTACAACATTTACTTTGAGCAATTCATAAAATATTTAAATGCTTATCTGTGATAAGAACACAGGCCTGGTTCCAAATAACAAAGAAAAACCACAAAATGTTATGGTTACATTGGGTTCATTTAAATTCCTTACATTTGTATTTTAAGATGATAGGAAGGTCAGTAAATTCTGCGTCTGTTAAATCAGTAAAGAGCATTCTTAGTAGCAGGTTCTTCAAATAGGCCCAGACCTCTGACCCATGCAGAGCAGGAAGGCCCCATGAAGAATACATATGTTTCAATAAATTGGCCTGTAAAAAAAAGCCTCTTGTTCTTAAGAGCAGAGGTGTCTTTTGATAATACCCTAGCAACATATGTAATTCAAGCGAATGTGTGGTTATTTTGCTTTATTCTCAATCATTATGTCTTAGTGACAATGTTTCATTCTTCTGTACTGTATTTATTGTTGTTATTCTTCTTTGAATTGAATTTTCTTTCTCATTGTATAAAATGTATTGTGTTGTTTTTTGCTATTATGTAAGGTTACAACCAAAATCAAAAAACAAAAACAAATTGAAGCTAAATTGTAATGTGCTGCCCAAAAACAATGTATTTTTAGTGGAAAATATATGTTCTACTATAACTTTAGGACCTGGATCTGAATTCAGTGGAACAAGGTGGTTGACTTGCATATAAAAAGGATATATTAAAATGAATGAATGATTAATAAGTTCACATATTTTATTAACTTAGCTAGTTATGCCATCACAACGACATAAAGGATGTCTTCACATTCAGAATATTGTTGTGAATCTGAATATATCATTCTTAGTAATATCAAATACCCATACCAGGAAATCCATGAAAAATAGATATTTCAGTCCAATTTTGATTTCATATTCCTGAGGGCAGGGGAAGCACACCCCCTTAAGACATAGAATGCTCAAGGGACCAATGGAAGCCAGGAAGAGGGCCCTAGTGAATGTAAGTGAAGGGAACCGATCACAGGCTCTGACTAACCCAAAATTGTTATGTCAAATGATGCTTAATGGGTGGACAAAGAGTTTATATGCAATCAAAAGAGCAAGAGTGACTGTCCAGAAGGAGAACATCTAAAAGGGATTCAACCTGCAAGTAGCTGATGCAAAATGTCTCTAAGCAGTTTTTTTTCAAAATGGGCTGGAATTCAGGGGCATTTTCCAATAAAGAACCAGATTAGCATTGAACACCCCCACTGTCTGAGTTTAGACCATAGGCATTCTCTATCTATGCTATAAAATGCCATAGAGAAGTCGATAAATGCCATATACAAAGGATTTCGATCTCACCATGGCTTCCCTTTTCAACAGGCCCAGAATGAAGATGTTGGTGTTAGTACCTATCCCCTTCCTGAAGCCCGTCTGCAGTGGATCTAATCTACCTGCAACAGATGCCCAATCTCTCAGCTCCCTCAAAACAATGCTAGCATACTTTTTTGCAGGGACATCTAAAAGCACAATAGGCCTATAGTTAGACAGGAGCGATTGTTGTCCCTTTTTGTAAATCGGGACAATGATGGAGTGTGCCCACAATTTTGGCATACTGTCTGACAGAAAATTGTGCCCAGAATGTACGTCCACCGATAAGGGTTACGTTTTAATACCACGCTGGACAGACCATCAGGCCCTGGCACTCGGGAGTCCTTACTTCAAATGATTATTGAGGCGATATGCTCCTCTGAGCAGTCCAAGCGACACAAACCTGATGGATTATCCAAAAAGCGATTCTTCTCTCCCACGTTCCACCTTACACACTTTAGTAAAATGTTCACTCCAGCATTGTTCCCCTAGGATTAATCAGGGCACAGGAATGTTAAGGCGCAAGATTGTTAATCATTCGCCAGAAGGTGGTGACAGCCTTAGAATTAACCTGTTGCAACATTTTAGATGCATCGTTGAACAAGATCATGTATTTATGAAGTCTGAGCCATTGTATATATTTAAGCTCCAGGCCCCTGCGTTGTTCAGCATCGAAAGTGAGCAGAGGCGTAAAGAAGCCTCAAGTCCCTTTTCTTTTACTCAATTACAGGGTCATAGACATAGTTATTTAGTATTTTTGTTCAATGTTTAGGGGAAGGCATAATTGCATGTATTTGATTGGGGATGACCCTATATTGGACAATTAGCAAAACCGTCTCAAGTTTGTCTGGTGGGAAAAGGTAGAGGGGTGCCGCATAGAACTTCTCCATGCCTACCCTATTCCAGCACACCCTATTTGTACCTGAGGTAGCCTCTAACGCCTGGTCTTAAAAATATGTCTACCCTCTTCCAACTTTACCACCTTCCAGCCTATGAATAACAGGTAGTGGTCACTAAGTCCAGTTTTCTTAATTGTCAGGAAGTTGACATTCTACAAGATTTCACCCGAGGCAAAGAAGTAATCGAGGATGCTACTTAAATTGCCTTGATACCATGTTGGATTAGGAGGAATGTCCCCATCACGATACCATTCACCATATTCATTTCCCAGGCATCCATAAGCTCTGTCCAAGCACTTCCGCACTTCCTTGCCATCAAACTGTGGCATTCGCCAGACAAAACGAGTTAAGGTCACCACACAACAAGATCGAGTTAGAGTTTCTTCCAGTTTGCCACTCATAGATCAAGTCTTCAATTACATCAAACAAAGCATCTTGAGTGATCATATTAGGATTCCAGTAGAGATTAACTATCAAAGTAGAAGACATCTCTACATACATCATCTTATCTCAAGTTAACTCCACTGCTTGTACAAATGCATTCGGAGTTGCATAAGGAGCAGCTGTTACTCCTATGTCATTCCGAATGCCAAAAAAAAGCCCAGAAGCAGGTCTCTACTTGTCCCCCTCATACGCTGGGTTCAGCAAGCAAGGGTATTTATCTACACTCGGGGGCTCCAGGAGCCAGCACGCCTGGACACAAAACATGTCTCCTTCAAAGATAGGCAAAACCAGAGGGGATAGTAAATTAGCATAATCCCTTGAATTCCATGAAAGACAATTAAATGATTTGATTTCTAAATCCCTACCATCCTGCGACCCTATAGTTCCCATTAAATGGCTAGTAGTTTGTGCGCTGACAGAGTCATCCCTTGATCATGTTATTGTTAAAATAGGAGGACACTGCAACACCTTTGCTACCTGATCAGAGTCATTAATGTCACGCCTATCTACAGGAGTGGACAAGGCGTGAACAAGGCAGTCGTTGGTTGATTACCCGAGTAGGGAACAATTGAGAAACCCCATGATCTCAATTGGGTCACAGCTGATAAAACCTGGTCCAAGACCAAAGGAGAACCAAAATGAGCCAAAATGAAGAAAATGAAGAATAACCTTGTCTAATCTCAGGTTATTCCAAAACGCCACCTGCTTAATGTCTGCTGAAACAAGGTGTGGTAACAAAGGCACTTTCGTTAGCAGCTTCAGAACTACTGACCTGTTTAATGTCAATTGAATACAGTCTTTCAGCTCCCAAGACAAGAGTAATGAAAAGTTCAAAGATGCAGCCTTTGGAGGGATCAGAGCCTCTACATGGCCCTTATTCAGAAGCGGTGCACAGCGCTCCTCCTTAGTTGTAAACTGATGCAAACTCCTGACACCTACATACTGATGGACAGGCTGCTGAACACCCTGCCCTCGTGCTTCAAAAACTCTTGGTAGGCTCTGAGGGGCCATAAACAGTTTTGGACACAGGGAGGCCACTTCTTGCGTAGGGGGGTAGCCCTCTAATGGAGATTGTGAAACACAGAAGCTGCACTGCACCAAGTCATCCCCACCCAGGCAAATTAGACCAGTGTCTCCGCCGCCCTCAGCCTCATAATTTGAGCCCTCAGTATGGTCACCATCACCCCTAGCTTCACTCAGAGGCATAGTCGAAGTTACAAATCTATTTAATGGTAACACTGGTTTCGGTTCAGACTGTACCCTGTCCATGGGTAGTTGCTGAGACTTTGATTGCTGGGTGAGTGTTAAGTTACGCAAAATTAAGTTTCTGAAGCCCCTGCCCAAGTTCTTATGATGACCTTTCCTGTTTTTGGGTTTCTTGGTGGGCAGTGCCGGTTCTGCACTCTCCACCCTCTGACACTCGGTTTGACTCTGAGGGGTTTGTTCCCCTTCTTGGGTATCGCACCACAAGCCCCAAAAATCACAACGGAGTCTCGGATTTGAATCATTGGATCTGCCACAGCAGGATCACTGCAGATCACATCCCCCTTTTAGGAGGGCCTCGGCCGTTTGCATAACGGCAGAGTCAATGTAGACCAATGACTCCACCATAACCTACCATAATCCCGTCCGAATCTTCAAAGAAGCTGGGTGCGGCTTCTGCAAGAGGCTGCAAGCAGTAACCTTCCGCTTCTTCACCTTCATTGGCAGCACAGGGTTGATAGACTGACGTCCATGTATGTAAGCCCAGTGGCCCCATTATTGGAGTGGATAAAGGCTGGTTTACCAAGTCAAACAGCTGGTTCCACTGTGGGCCCTTAAAAATAATTCCACAAATGACAGTATGTCGTTTAGAACAGATAGTAGATGAGCATTAGCTCGTACAGCCACCGAAACCAGCTCCTGTTGATCATATTGTGCCTTGACGGACCGGCTGTGAACCCAGATGGACATTACAAAGGACCACTGGTTTTTTGGAAGCGGAGTAATGGGATCAGTAGTCAAGGTGGACAGGAGCGCCAGAACTGAGTAAAGAACCTCTGCAGTGTCCTTGAGATGTTTCACTGGGATTGGAGATAGAGATAATAGTCTTGAGATAAGAAAGCAAGCTTCATCTCGGCCATCGTCAAAAGGTTCCGAAGCAGCAAAGATCAAAGTAGGTCCCATTTGGCTATCAGCCACATTAGATTTAGATAGAGGGATAGGGGACCAAGGACCCTCTCCATTGAAAAAAGAACCAAGTTCCAGGTTAAGTGATTTCTTTGATCCTTGTTCTTAGTGAGGAGGACCAAGAAAGAGTCATTCACCATTAAATTCCCCTCAGTAGAAGAGCCAGATATTATATTGGGGTCCTTTTTAGATTGTACAGCTGGAGAAAAAAGGCCATTGTTAGTATTATTCTGAAAGGTGAAAGATTGACATTGGGACTTCCCAAAAATGAAATACCTGAGCCTCTGGATTTACCACCGAGGCCCTTGGTGGAGCTGACTTTGGGGGCACGTTGTAGTGGTATTTAGCTTAGGTGTGGACCTTGGGGATATGCATGGAAACAAACTTCCTTCAATACAGGAGAAGAAAACAGGGTAACTGAGTCCAATAACAGTTTCTGCAACTGCTGGGGGGAAGAATTACCACAACCCCCAGCCTGACCTTCCCCATAATCGGGAGATGGATATCAGAAGTATCCGAAGGATTCATTGGTACCGCACTCCAGAGACAAAGTGGGGGTTTCCACTGCTGACTCGAGTGCCGATATTGGCTCAAGTATAAGAGTGCCTTGATCACAAGAAGTACAAGAAGGTTGTGGCTAGTTATTCAGCACAAATGGAGTGCAAGGGCCAGAGGGGTAGGGCAGTACATGTGCGTGAGCATCAGTGCGAGCGTGCAGGTCATAGGAAGTTATAGCGAGGGATGCCAAGCAAAGAAAAAGTCACAGCAAGATACAAGGCGTCAGGCGGCAGAAGCACGTTTTACTGTGGGTCAGAGCCACACTAAAGGTACCCAGGTTTCACTGATGTACTCACGGGGCACTGGACGCTGCACACCACTCCAGCCACCAACTGCCAGTAACTGCAGGACTCTGCGGTGCTCTGCTATAAAAGGGTTTCACCCCACATCCAGGCATAACAAGCGTAGAAAGACTGCTCTCCTTCCAAATCAGTAAATGCAGGACGCTGCAGGGACTCTGTGGCACAATTTATTGGTAGGGAGAACATCCCCTTCTCTGAGCATCTTACATTGATAAGGGTTCCCGCTCTATGCTCATTCTTGACCATTTTATGGGAGATGTTAATGCCCCTCCACTAAAGATATTCAACTGACCTTGTTATTCACAACACCAGTGGCCCATCAGGAGCCACAAATACATTATCTTGCTCTGTACTAATAACCTACTCTACCAAACAAAGATGTAACTATAATTCCTCAAGAATGATCTTTACCAGACATCTTACTGAAGCATTAACATTTTGAATTGTGAGCTCCTGCGTTCCTCTTGGAGGAGCAGACAGTTAGTTGGGACATACAAAGAAAATATATTTGGTGGACTGTAACCTTTCTTTCATGTTACTATCCTTCGTTGGACTACACACATCATCTTTTCAATTCATCAAGATGCTTTGAAAGAGCATGGCGTGGACATTGTATGTCCCTGTTTTCATAAAAATTACAGTTTGGCAAATCTTGAAGTCCGAAGGAGCTATTTATCAAAAACCCAACTTTGTAGAAATGGCTTTCATGAAACATGTAACACTTTGAGGAAAGAAAGATTAAAATCAAATGACTGCCCTGGAATGTCTTTGATTATGAGATATTCCTCCACTACTATCAACTTTAAAACTAGAAGAATCCGATAGTTAAAAGTGACATTAATTTGAAGTATGAGACAGTAGATGTGAAGTGAAGATAACAAAAGCACTTGACAAAAAAGCACTTACGCTTTTTCAGTGTGTACGAGTATTTTTATTCAAACATTGCATCACTCACTTTCAGTTGTGATTTGCACTACCAGTGATGCCATCAATGATACAGAGAGATTACATCAGTGATGTTACCATTGATGTTACCAGTGTGCTCTAGCTTCCAGTGAGCTCACTGATGATGTTAACATTTGTGCTGCCATAAGTGGTGTCATAAATGACGGCATAAGTTCCGTCAATTGTGATGTCATGCGCGAGCTCTAGTTGCCAGTGGTGTCATTGATGATGACATACAGGGTGTCATCAGTGATGTCATATGTGATATCATCAGTGTGCTCACAGGCTACACAACAGGGCAGCTCGGAGCTAACACAGCCCACCTTCCAACACCCGCTGAATTTCAGAGGTTTTGTTGTGTAAACGTGGCACCTTAACGTCACTTCAATAGAAGATTTTTCCCTGAATTTCAAGGTTTTGTTATGGAAAATTTCAAACCACCTGTAGTAATACGGTTATTTCTTTTGATATCATAACTGATGTCATGTGCATGGTTATGAGTGTGTTTCTAAGCTATGCATCGTGGAGGTCTCTCTATAGAGGGGTTTTTGGGTCATGTCCTGTGGCCATGTCCTATGGTCTACTTTGCCCAAGGATGTGGAAGAGGAACTGGCACATTGAAGAAGGACCGGAACAAGAAAGAGGGATAAGGAAAAGGAAGAGGGACTGTGACAAGGAGCATAAGCATCACAGGACTGTGATGAGAATGCATGCAAGGTACTATCACAGGGTAATGGGGGACTGAAAGAGGAATGTGGAGGTTGAGTGACAAGGTCAGTCTGTGAAAGTGATGTGGTTAAGGGAGGTGGGGATACAGGGTGTCTATGATGAGGAAGATGGAGGAAGGGTAATGGAGGAATGGAATGAGGTAGACAGAGGGGGTAATGGGGAACTGGATTGAGAAAGGTTGAGGAGGAGGTAATCGGGAACAGGAATGAGGAAGAATGAGGTTAGGATTATCGGGGACTGTGATTACAAACAGGGAGACTGCAGTAATGGGGGACTGTGAGGAGGAAGAGGAAGGTGGGAGCCATGCAGGACTATGACAAGGAAGAGTGAGGTGGGTACTGAGGGACTTGGATGAACAACGGCTTTGTAGATATAAATAGGGATGGCCACTAGGAACAGTGAGGCAGGGTTAAAGGGGAACTGGGATGAGGAAGAGTAAGGTGGGGTAAAGAGGGTCTTGGGGGAGGAAGTGTGGGGCAGGCAGGGTAATGTGGGACTTGGGGGAGGAAGAGTGAGGAGGGAATGATGGTGGACTGGGAAGTGAAAGAGAGAGGCAGGGGTAATGAGGCACTTGGAACCGGAATAGTGAGGCAGGAGTTTTGGTGGACTGAGACAAGCAAGTGTGAAGGGGTTAATGGGGAACTGGGATGAGGAATCGTCAGGTGTTGGTAATGGAGGATTAGGACAAGGAAGAGTGAGGCAGGTGTAATGGGACTTTGGCTGAGCAGGAGTGAGGCAGGGTTATGGGGGATTGGTCAGGACGAGAGAAGCAGAGCAATGGGGGACTGGGCTGATGAAGTGTAAGGCAAGGTAATGGGAGACTCAGACAATGTAGAGTGAGGCAGGGCAATGAGGAATTGTCACAAGAAAGAGTGACACGTGGTAGTACGGAACTGGGATGTGGAAGAATTATTCAGGAGTAATGGGGGACAGTGACAGAGGTGGGGGTAATGAGGCATTCTGAAGAGGGAGCAGATGAAATGGGGGCCCATGATGAGGGAGGGGGATTTGGTAGGTGCTGATAACAGGACACTGTGAGGAGGAAGGGGGAGGCAGATACAGTGATGAGGAAGAGAGAGGCAAGCTTAATAGGGGACTGTGATGAGAAAGGTGGAGACCGGGTTAATGGGGGCTGTGTTCTGGAATAGGAGGTAGGAAATGGGGTTTTGTGTTGAGGAAGTGGGGTGAGAAGGTAATGGGGCCTGTGACAAGGAAGGCGGAGGCGGTGGTAAATAGGGACTGTGAAAAGGAAGGGTAGGTATGGTTAGTGGGGCTGTGATGAATAAGGTAGAAGCTGGTGTGATGAGGGACTGTGATGAGGAAGAGGGAGACCAGCTAATGGGGGACTGTGACAAGGAAGCGGAAATACAGGATTGTGATGAGAAAGACTGATGCAGGGGTAACGGGTGGACTGGGACAAAGAAGAGTGATAAGGGCATGATGGGGAAGTGGGATGAGGGAGAGTGAGGTTGGGTAATGGGGATTCCGGCGAGGAAGGTCTCTGAGGGGTAATGTGGTAATGGGAAGAAAAAGAGTGAGGCAGGGTAACAAGGGACTGGGATGAAGAACTGTGAGGCATGGCTAATGGGTGTCTGGTATGAGTGAGGCGGGATGATGGTGGACTTGGGAGAGGAAGAATGAGGTGAGGGTATGTGGTGTTTAGGAGAGAGTTAGGCATGGTAAAGGGTGACTGGGAGGAGGAAGAATGAGGTGGGGCTAATAGGGGACTGGGTAGAGGAAGAGCGAGATGCGCTGATGGTGGGCTCTGATGAGTATGTGTGAGGCCTGATGATGAGGGACTGGGTGGAGGGAGAGTCAGACAGAGTAATGGGGGACTGGAAAGAGGACGAGAGAGGAAGGGTAATGTGGACTGGGACAAGGAAGAGTGAGGTAGAGGTAATGGGGAAATAGGAAAGGGAAGTGTGAGACATGGGATGTATGGGACTGTGTTAAATACTTATAAGGCAGCAGCAATGGTGGACACTGACAAGGAAGAGGGAAGGAACACAATTTGGGACTATGACAATGAAGAGTGAGGTGGGTTAATGTGGGACTGGGACGAGGGACTGGGACTGGAACGAGCAAGGGATGAGTAATGGGTGACTGGTATGAGGAACAATACCCTTGCATTGCACCCTTGGTCCAGAACTTGCATTGTTGCGGAAACAACTTCACAAAGCTAATGAAACTTGGAGATTTTCAAAGGCTGATGATGACGCTGATAGAGTAAAAACAACTTTGAAAATATACAAAACCACGTTATTTTTAGCTAAACGTGATTTCTTACATAAAGGAATTAAACAAGCTGGTAATCAATCGAAGGCCATTTTTGAAGCGGTCACAAGATTTAGTAAACCATCTTGTTTAGAAGTAAATATAACCGCATCACAGGTACAAGCAGATACATTTAATACTTTTTTAAAGAAAAGATCATTACGATTCTAGAAAATATAGATCAAGGAAGGCTCCCAAGATGAGAGAAAGAGATGGAGGAGGAAAAAGAACAGGAGAACATATTACAGGGAGAGACAGCCTTTCAGTTTCAAATGGTGGATGAAAAGGTGATTTGCACATTGTTGAGTCAATTAAAACCCACAAATGATCTCTCTTGTGGGACACCAGCATACGTCGCAAAACGGCTAGCAAAAGAGCTCACACCATTTATAAAAACCTTTGTGAATAAGTCTTTACAAGACTCTCAGGTGCCTAAAGCCCTAAAAAAGGCGTTAATAAAATCTCTGTGAAAAAAAGCCAATCTGGATCCAGAAATAATGAAGAATTATCGACCAGTGGCAAACTTGATGTGGCCAACTAAAATCTTGGAAAAAGTGGTTTGTTCCCAGTTCCAAGCATATGTAGATAAGAAAGAATTGCTAGATAATCTTCAGTCAGGATTTCTCCCTAAACATGGCACAGAGTCGGCCCTGTTGGCTGTACATGATGATCTACTCAAAGCAGCGGACGAGGGGAGATCAACAGTGTTGTTGATGCTGGACCTGTCCGCGGCTTTTGATACCGTGAACCACCAGACAATGGCCCAATGTGTAGGGGAAGTGGGAAAAGCATCTAAGGAAGTGGTGAGATGGTTTGAATCATTTCTCAAAGACAGATCACAAGGAGTTATACTAGATGGATTTGCTTCCCAGATGGTGGAGCTGGAATGTGGGGTGCCTCAGGGCTCCTCCTTATCCCCTCTCATCTTCAACCTGTACTTCCGTCCAGTTTTTAGAACATTTAAAAAGTATGGCCTATTGTTTCATTCATATGCTGATGACACACAGATATACATAGAACTCCAGGATAGTCAGGATGCCTTTGAACGGATAAATCTATGTATGGAGGAACTTAAGGAGTGGATGATTGTCAATCAGTTGCAGTTAAATGCGGCAAAAACTGGAATTATACTTTTTGATCCAAAAATTAAAAAGTCACAGGAAAGACAAAATCCGCCACCACTGATTCTAGGTGAACAATTACAGTACGCCAAGAAAGTAAAGAATCTAGGCTGTTGGTGGCAGGAGAATTTAGGGAGTGAGAGACAGGTGGAAGCGAAGGTAAAAACAGTTTATTTTGCACTGCGCTCACTACAGAGTATATTACCCTATATTCCAATAGAAGATAGGGCGACTGTGGTCGGGGCAATGACTAACCCCCACTTGGATTATTGCAATAGCCTGTTAGCAGATATTCCAAAAAAAACAAATGGACAGACTGCAGAGAGCACAGAATGCAGCAATCAGAGTAATTGGGAACCTTAGGAAACAGGATCACGTTTCATCAACCCGGAGATCCATACATTGACTGAGGGTGAAGGACAGAGTCAAATTTAAGATAGCATGTTTGGTTTTTAAATGTTTGAAGGGGCTAGCGCCCGGGAACCTGGCTGATAAGATTATACCATATCTCCCCAAAAATAATCTACAATCAGTGGACAAATGTCTCATTTGTAGCCCACGAACGAAGTTTGTATCGAGAGGAGATAGAAGCTTTGGAGCATCAGGCCTTAGAGTCTGGAATAAACTCCCTTTAGAAATCAGAGTGTGTGACACCCTTGAGTTACTTAGGAAGAAATTGAAAACATTCCTATTTAACTAAAGGAGAAAAGGGATTGTTAGAACTGCAACGTTAATTCGTCCTTCCGGTTGTTCAATGTTAATTTTAGTTGTCATCTGCGCCCGAAGATGGTTTACTCAGTCTGGTGCACTTTATTAATTCCTCAAAATCAAAATCAAATCAAAAAACAATGAGGCCGGGTTAATCAGGGACTTGGATGAGAAAGACTGAGGCAGGGCAATGAGTACTGGCAAGAGGGAGAGGGAGTCAGAGGTGATGATGGACTGTTATGAGAAAGAGTGAGGCAGGGTAATTGGATTGAGGGAGAGTAGGGCAGTGTTAATGGGGACTGGGATGAGGAAAACATAGATGCAGGTAGTGGGGTATTGGGATAAGGAAGAGTGAGGTCTGGGTAATGGGTGACCTGGGAGAAGAAGTGTGAGGCAGGAGAAATGGGGGACTAAGAACATGAATAGTAAGGCTGGATTGGCACAAGGAAGAGTGAGGCAAGGCTAATAGAGGATTGGGTTGAGAGAGAGTGACATGACGACAATGGGGGACTGGAGGAGTGAGGTGCGGTAATGTGCAGCTATGACAAGCAAGGGTGTGGAGAGGTAATGGGGGACTGGGATGAGGTAGAGTGAGGATGGGTTAATTGGAACTGGGACAAAATAATATCCAGCTGGACAAATAGTGGACTGGAATGAGTAAGGGTGGGGATAGGTTAATGGGGCACTGTGGTGAGGAAGAGTGAGGCAGGTGTAATGGGGACTGGGATGAGGAAAGGTAAGGTGTGGTAATAAGGGGGTGGAACAAGGAAGTGTGGGGTGAGGGTTATAGTGCATGGGATGATGAAGAGTGTGGCAGGGATAATTGGGGACTGGCATGGGTTAGAGTGAAGGGTATGCAATGGGGGTCTGGGATAAGGAATAGTGAGACAGGGTAAAAGGGTGCTGGGGAAAACAAGTGTGAGGCAGGTCTAATGGTAGACTGGGACAAAAAAGAGGAGTCAAGGTAATGAAGGAATTGGTCATAAAACAGTAATGCAGAGTTAATGGGGGACTAGCATAAGGAAGAGTGAGGTGAAGGTCATGCACAACTGGGATGAGGAAGAATGACGCAGGGTTGAAGGGGTAGTGGTATGAATAAGAGTAAGGCAGATATAGTGGTAACACTGGGAAGAGGAAGAGTGGGGAGTATCTAATATGGGATTGGGATGAGGAAGTGTGAGAAGGGACTACTGAGGCACTGGAACAAGGAATATCGAGGCAGGCATAATGGAGGGCTCAAATGGGAAAGAATGAGGAGTTGCTATGAGGGAATGGGATGAGGAAGACTGAGGCATTGGTAATGTGGGAACTTAGATGAAGATAATTTATTTGTAATATGGGGCTGGGAAGAAGAAGAGGGGGTGGGGTGATACGGGACTGTGTAGAGGAAGAGGGGGCAGGGGTGGTGGCAGAATGTGAAGAGGAAAAGGCAGGGTTAATGGGACACTGTGATGAGGAAGTGTGAGATGGAACAGAGCTGGAGGCAGGGGTAATGGGACACTGATGTGGACTTGAGAGGCAGGGTTAATATGGCGCTGTGATGAGGCAGGGGTAATGGATACTGTGATGAGGAAGGGGAGCAATGGTCAGCTGTGGCAAGTAAGGGGGATGTGGGGGTAATGGGGTACTCTTTTGAAGAAGGGTGAGGCAGGGTGAACTGGGACAGTGACAAAGAAGGGATATTTGGTATAATGGTTAACTGTGACAAGGAAGGGAAGGCGGGGCAATAGGGGACAGTGATGAGGAAGGGGGAGGGGTGGCTAATGAGGGACTGTAATAAGGAAGGGAAAGCAGATATAATGGGGACTGTGATGAGGAAGGCATATGTAGGTTAGTGAGAGACTCGAATAGGGAAGGTGTTGGCGGGACAATGGGTTACTGTGAATGAGGGACTACGGGGAGGAAGTGGGAGAAATGGGTGTAACATGAACTATTATAAGAAAGAGGCAGGTGAGGTTAATAGGGAACTGGGATGAGGAAGAATGAGGCATAATAATTTAAGACTTGGACAAAGAAGAGTGAGGAGTAAGTAATGGGGGACTGGGGTGAGGACGAGTGACGCAGGGTTAATGGGGATGGGGACAAGAAAGATAATGGAAATGAAATTGGGACTGGGACAAGGAAGATCCCAAAAGGGTAATGGAGGACTGTAATGAGGAAGAGTGTGGTGTGGCTAATGGTGGACTGACAGAAGGAGGCATTATACGGGTGTACAGGGGGCATGGGATGAGGAAGAGTAATCCCGGGGCTATGCACGACTCAGCTGAAAAAGAGTGAGACTTGGTTAATAGACGACTATGATGATGAAGAGTGAAATGGTGGTAATGGGAGATTAGCAGGAGAAAAGTGAGGCTGGGGTAATGGGGCACTGGAGTTTGGAAGGATGCAGTGGTTTTAATGTGGAATGGAATGAGGCAGGGTATTGGGGAATTGGGGTGGGGAAGAGCAAGGGTGGGGTAACTGAGGACTTGGACAAGAAAGAACAAGTGCATTATCAGGAAATGGGATGAGGACGAGTGAGGTGGTCTCCATTTGAGACTGGGACAATGAAGATCATAGAGTTGAAATAGGGGAATGGAACAAGGAAGATCTCAGTGGAGTAAAGGGGGACTGGAAACAGGAAGAGTGGTGGTGGGTAATTAGGGACTGGGACAAAAACGAGCTTGGCACAGTAATGGTTGATTTAGGAGAAGGAGGAGTTAGGTGGGCCTACAGGGGACTGGGGTGAAGAAGCGTGAGGCAAGGGCAATGTGTGAATTGGATAAGGAAGAGTGAGGCTGGGTTATTGAGGTACTGGGATGATCAAAAGTCATGCAGAGGTAATGGGGGACTAGGATCAGAAAGAGTGAGGCAGGTATAATGGGGATTGGGATGAGGAAGAGTGAAGTGGAGTAATGGGTGACTGCGATGGGTAAGTGGCAGAAGTAATGGGGGACTGTGAGAGGGAAGGGGGAGAAGGGTAATGGTAGACTGTGGTGGAAGGGGTGGTCGAAGTGATTGTGATAATAGGGGATTTGTGGGATGTATTGACCCACTTTGCTATACTATGCAGCATCACTCTGCTATTTATGGTGCAAGAAACAGCAACAATGGTGGCAAACCTCTTGTGCGCACCAAAACCTCATTTTCCAACACACAAAAAGATGGCTGTACAACCTGCCACCCATGGTGCATGTGTGGTGGAATAGAGCACACACTGCAGAAAAAGTGCCAGTGGGCTCCATGACAAGCAAACATAGAGTACAGAGGGAGAAGCAGCGCAAAGGAAACTCAAAATTTTGCCTGTAAATGACATTTATTTTGCTGCAAAAACTCCAAAAAGGCCTGTACATAATCCTGTTTCAATACTCAAAATCTTGCGTGGCACTAAAATTCATGTAATCTAATGAAGCACTGTGAATGTACAAAGTCCAAAAATGTGAAGACCAAAACATTTTCTCAGAAAAAAACTGGATTGCCTGTGAATGTCAGCCCCTGTCAAAATCTGTATGCAGCACCCTTGGCTACCTTCGAATGGCAGCCGTGTCAGATGGGCTCTCCTGATGAAACTTCAAAGTTATCTCAACTAAAAGTCTGTCGGATTAGCAAACATAAAAGGATTGGTGCTAAAAGGAATACAAATCTCAGTTGTTTTTGATTCCACAGGTTTAAAGATAAGAATGCAATATTTCTATGTCATTTGATGCAAGAAGTTTGGTTTCTGCTGGATTTTAAATCAAGAAATTAAGAATAATAGCCTGGCTGGGCCTGCAAGAAGTGGAAAAACAGGTTTCCCCCAAGGGGAGGGAAATCCTCTCAGCAAAAACTCACTGACATATGATAATTGTGGATTAGGTCAGACTTTTGTCTGTAGCCAGAGAAAGAACAATGGCAGATCCTCCAGGCCAGGAAATGGACATGTGAAAAGGTCGTAAACTGCTCCTTGAAGGAATTCCCCAAAGGAGGGGGCTTCTCCTTGAGCTCCAGGGAGAGAAAAAAGGCGGACCATTTGCTGCTAAGAATAAATAATGAACACATTTTAGAGACTCGTACCTTGTTATCCAAAGTGGTGAAAATATAAACAGGACAGATTTGTTAGTCTAATTTTTGGCTTTATGTTTCAAGAGGCAGGGGAACTGTGTAACATATTCTGGACAGGAATGGCAATATATGTGGTTTTATGTGAACTGTATTAATGCTAGAATTGTTCAACTTTACACACACATCCCTATGGTAAACATACATATTTGTGGAAATGTGCAGAAAGGTTGGAAATTGTGTTCATGGTGAAATGGACAAAATTCTGCAGAAAGGTAAAACAAGGTCTCACAGCTGCGGGATTTTGATGAACAGATACTACATAAAATATGGAATCTTTGTGTGTGATTTTTGTAGAGGTTACCAATGTATAAATATGTATTTAGGACAAAATTTGATTTTGATACTAGTGGCTAGGGGAGGTTTCTAAGGACTGTAAAAGCCTAACCATAAATGTGACATCACCCGTCCTTGATCCAATCACTCAGATGCAAGGCAGAGATGAGGCCCTGATCCAATCCCAGTTCACAGGGGCAAGCTTAGTTAAGCCGGCCCATACAGCCATTTTTGTGATGTCATTTGAAAGGATAAATAGAGACAGCTGACAACACATAGGAACTCACTCTCTCTTCTGATTCCAGATAAGCACTTGGTTCCAGCATTCAACACCCAGCCTTTAACATCCTTCCAGATCCAGATGCCAAGAATCTTGCCAAGCAGTAGCTGAACCATTTTCAGAAAAGCCTCAATCTTCAAACTTATTCTCACAACCCAGTGTAGCGCTGTGGTGTGGGAAAGCATCCCGAACTAGCAACCTGAAACTAACTGGCTTGCTACCATAAGGCATGCCTGGTGAACTCGCTATCCCGCTGATTTGAATACCCAGAAACAAGAAGGGCAGATCCTGTACAGTTCCGGTGACCGGCCTAGCTGATCCAGTCCTGTGCCTGATGTGCTGTCCTTCCTTGATAGACCCAATCCATTGACCAGAACCGTGACTGTCAAAAATCTTAAATCCCAGTGGATTGTGAGTATTAATAGGATGCTAGAGAACTATTGTACACCTTGCATTATTGTGTTCCATTCTGATCTCTGAACTATCCCTACTTTCCTAACCAGTAATAGTGTCAAAATCTTTAGTGCTATCTTATTCTGTCTAGTTGATAAAGCAGCATTTTCATAGTCCTCTTTCTTTGTGTAACTCTGATTCATAAATCCCACTTTGAGTGTTTGGATTGATGCCGCCAGGGGAGGTGATGGGGATCTGTTACTGAAGTCATGAATCAGTCTCAGAGCTTACTTTCTCCCGACTTGGTTGCCTAGCCCAAAGGCTCTAGCCTTGAGTAAAAGCATAAACCATATTTTCTGATTCTAAACTGAAGTCCTTGTTCAAATTCGTGCCTTTATTTTCGAAAAACACCTCTCACTTAAACCTCTATAACTCCTTCAGTTTTTAAGATAGACATGAAATTTCAACTCCCACTTGTACCTAACATCCCAGAACAGCAGTGCTAAACAGTGCGATTGACCCCTTATATAAAAAAACGCATAAGTAAAAGTTTGCCGCGAATTTCCCTGTTGAAAAAGTTTAGACATGTGAATTGCCTTTAAATAATTTCCCACTTGGCCTTTGAGATTTCAAATGTTTTCTTTTGATTAAATCATTGCTTGTGTTTGCTTGCATCTGTTCAAAGCAGCTCCCATAGAAATGTATAATAATTTAACCATTTTTGACCACATTTGGTGTTTTTGCTCAGCCAATTTCAAAGCCATTTTGACAGTTGAAAAGTCAATTCCGTTTTCTCTTGTGTTTAAAGGGGGAAGGTGGAAGTGATATTCTGTTTGATCTGTCTTATTTCAGAGTACCTGCTCTCTCCTCACATCTATTTAAATTGCCTATGGGTGGGTTGAGGGGTGTTTCAGGGGGAACCCCTAACCATAGTGCTATCTGTTCCAAACCAACCCAAAAGCATTGTTTTCTGTGCTGCATTCTTTTTGTGTTCATTACCTGTTTCCCAGTGCATTAAATATATTATTCAGTGCTCTGTCACCCCATTGGTGATTGTTGTGACCTATTAAAATATATTGTGATTTAAATTCTAAATAATTAAATAAATATTTACCTTTTGCAAACTAGCCGGATTCCTGGTTCAGTGTGACCAGGGTGGGGGGGTTCTCAGGAGAAGGGTGTGATATGAGGGATATATCATTTGGAATATTGAACTTATAGATAAAAGAAAATAAGGGTTTTATTTGCGCACTACATGCTGGGCGAGACTTGGGTGTGTGCCAGATTGAAATCACTTACAGATTGTAATGTGGAAGGTGGGGTGGAGGTAATAGGGGACTCTGACAAGGAAGGGGGAGTTAGGGTAATGGGGGACGGTGATGAGAAAAGAAAGAGAGGTGGAAGTAATGGGTGACTAATGAGGAAGGGGGCGCTGGATGCCCTGGGGGACTATACATGGAAGACTGTGACAAGGAAGGGAGCTACATTAGTAATGGAGGTCTTTGGCAAGGAAGTGAAGGCTCGGGGTAATGGGGACTATGAGTGAGAGACTGTGTCATCACAAATTCTCCTCCAGGAGGAAGTTGGTGGTAAGGGCATAGTGTGATGAGGAAGGGGGTTATGGGCTAATGGCAAACTGTGATGAGGAAGGGGGAGTCATGTTAATGGAGGCCATTGATGAACAAGGATAAACTAGACATAATGTGGGGTTGCAAATGTGATATTGTGTTGAAGAAGAGTTATTTTGTGGTAATGGGGGACTTTGATGAGGAAGGTGGTGGCAGGGTTAATGGGAACTGTGACAAGCAAACAAGCGAAGGGTGGTGTAATGATGGACCGAGATGAGGAATAAGGGACATGGGTGATGGGTGACTAGGACGAGACTTGCACAGGTGGCAGTAAGGGGGACTGTGACAAAGGCAAATAATGGGGAGTAAGGGGTCATGGGGACAGTGGCAAGAAAGGGGAGTAGTGGCTAATGTTAAACTGGAATGAGGAAGTGCTAGATGTGATGAGGAAGAGGGAGCTAATGGGACAAGAAAGAAGGATGCAGGGGTAATTAGAGAATGTGATTAGGAAGAGGGAGGTGGGGGTAATAGTGGATTATAAAGAGAATGGGTGAGGTGGGTGCCATCGGGCTGTGATGAGGAAGGGGGCTCTTAATGGGGGACAGTGATGAGGTAGAGGGAGCCAGGAATAATAAGGTCTATAACGAGAAAGAATGATTCAAGGGTAATGGGGGACTGTGATGAGGAAAGGAGAGGAAAGGGGGAATGTGATTAGGAAGTTGGGACAGGGGTAATTGGATACTATAAAGAGGAAGGGGCTGGTGGGGGTATGGGAGACTATGAAGGGAATGGGTGTGATTGGTGTAATGGGGTCCTTATGAAGAAGGGGGAGGTAGGGGAAATGAGTGACTATAACGAGAAAGGATGATTCTAGGGTAATGAAGGCGTGCACTGAGGAAGTGGAGGTGGGTGTGATGCAGGGCTGTATCGAGGAAAGGGGAGACAGGATAATGGAGGGCTGTGTGCAAGGAATAGGGGGCAGGGGTGATGGGAGAGTGTGATGAGGAAGGGGGAGTAGGAGGTAATTATGGACTGTGATGAGTAATACAGATTCCGGGTAATGAGGACTGTAATGAGGAATGGGGAGGTGGTGGTTATGTGGTACTGTGACAAGGAAAGGGAAAGCAGGGGTAATGGGAGACTGTGACGAGTATGGGAGAGGCTAGGGCAATTGTGAACTGTCATGAAGAGGAGGGAGACAAAGTTAATGGCAGCAGAGGCATGGAAGAGGGAGGCAGGGTAATGGGGACTATGACAAGAAAAAGGGAGCTGAGGATAATGGGGCACTGTGGCAAAGAATGGGAAGTCGGGGTAATGGGGGCCTGTGTAGAGAAAGGGAGAGGCAGAGGTAATGACTTTGATGAGGAAGGGAGGGCAGACGTAATGAGGACTGTGATGAGGAAGGGGGGCAAAGGCAATGGGGGCATGTGACAAAGAAGGGGGAGGAACAGGTAATGGGTACAGTGGAGAGGGAGGTGGGATAGTGGGGGACTGTGATGAGTAAGAGGGTAGGGGAGTAATTAGGGACTGTGCCAAGGAAGAGGAGGTGGGAGTAACAGGGGATTCTGACAAGGGAGGGGGAGGCCAGTATAATGGTACTAGAAAGATGGAAGTGGGGATAAATGTGGACTGGGAAGAGGAAGGCTGGGTAATGGGGATATTTCCATATGGAATGCACATTACTGCATGCATCCCACTGCAAGAATCACCACATTGTATCGATCAGATACATGCAGTTGTGTCATTAGTGCAGATAGATGTAATTATTATAAATGAAATAATAATTAAACAGAACTTCAATTGGCAGAATATTCTCTACATTTCATGTTCAAGTTGACTAGTTCATATACCATTCCGAGAATGTGAAGGCTTTCGATGTGAAAGGGCGTGTAAAGGGAAACATGGTCCCACAAGCATTGAACACAATAAACATCAGCAGAACAAACTATTACAAATGTAGTTTTAGAAAATACACAGCTGTCTGCCATTGTATCCTTTCCCCATCACTTATTTTTAAATTAAAAAATATCATGCATTATCATGTTGCACCTAAACACCAGGAGGTACAGCTGCACCACTTGATGCCCAACCAACTTGTTTCTTATTTGACACACATGCATCCAGTGGTTTGCTCTGTGTGCTGTAGCGAGGCAGATGTGCATGTCATCTCTAGTGCCCGCCCACTCACCTCTGCCATACTGGAAGAATAACAGGAAGGCAATGTATATGACACCGGGCATCATCCCAATACTGCATCAAAGATATGAAAGACATTATACACTCTGACAACTGCATCAAATGTACCCTCACACTGACGTGGTGGAAGGATGTCTGCATGCACCATTGGACATAGAAGAGCTATAAATGAAATCAGACCTGAGTAAAGTGATTTCATAAAGAGAAGACACACCTAAACGATATGTGAATACTTAAAGAATGAAGATGTAATTGAAGTAACAAAGTAAATATTTGTGTGAATATAGAGAAATCATGTAAACTAAGTGAGAAGAGAATTAATACATGACATGTATATACGTGGAAACACAAGGTAGATGAGATGCTGCAGGAGAAAACATAACACGAGTAAAGTGTAAATTATAAAAAAGATGGAACTCGACTCTGTATAAATAATAAGCAAGAAGTCTTGAGGAGAGAGACCAGAGCTGCAGAGCTAACAGGTGCTGGGAAACAGCTTTGTGTGAGGTACACAAAATATCTGTTTGGCTTGGGATCAAGCCACATCAAGAGGTAACTGCAAGGCACAAGGGGAGCCAAAAAGGATAAGCCGCATACGCATGACATATTTCTCTAAGGCTAAGTAACGGAGTCAATTTTTGCAGATGCCAAGTATTGAACAATCAAAGATGCAGAAAGCATATGTAAGATGGAGAAACCAACTCTCCAGAGGCCAAGAGGAGTAATAACACCCAGTATAATTGAATTCAATAGCACAAATTAACAGGTAAAAATGGACAAAAATCGTGGTCTCCTCACACGTGGTGCAAGACTAGAAAATAAGCATATTCATTAAGCTCCAACTGAAGATAGCGAGGTACCTAGATTCCCTTAAAGGTCCCAAGGAAGAGAACAGTCAGCAAGATCAACTACATAGAAGAAGCCTTGATTTATGGCCTAACTGATGAGAGAAGGTAGTCTAATGGGCCAAGTGGGCAGTGGTCTGATGTTATTCCATGCACCTGGGATTCATTTTGCTTACGTGCTGCTAACTAGCCGAATGTCCAAGGCTTGGAGAGAATGCCAACCAAAAATGAGGGCCCATGCAGCAGTGTACCATACATTGTTGCAGAAGCCAATCTGCTGCTGTTTCCTGCTATTCATCTGTATTATACTTATTTAGAGGTAGTTCCAGGTGTGCCTCCCAGATATGGGGAAGCCAATTATGTTACTAACACCTAAGCAAAGTATAGGTATATATGTTCCCTCAACAAATCGCTCCTTTGGATACGTTTTTACTGTTTCCCACGTATGATGACGTCACAGCTGACGTACATCGAGTCATAAAGCCTTTGTGTAATTGAAAGTTATTTGAGAGGAAGTGAGCTTCATTCTGTTTGTTCAACAAGTTTCCCTACTTTATTTGAGCTGATAAAAAAGTAATATTTTGCCGTATTCTTTGAGTCTGCTTGGTTATTTGGGTCTGAGATCGTTTATTGGTAATTCTATCTGGCCCTTGGAACACTCCAGATGCTTCTGTACAGTTCCTGTCAAAAAGATGCAACTTTTTGCCTTTGGGAAAAAGAATATTTGCCCTACATTTTCAAATGTGGGGAGAGGGGCAGGCAATTTTGAGAGAAATTTCAGCTATATTTCAAACGAGGGAAGCTATTAGCAATAGAATTTTCACAAGTCATTGTTTCATAGGTTTCACTTTAACTATAGGGTGGAAACAGCTGTGCTGTAACATATTTATTTGTTTATTTATTCATTTGTAAAGCGTACCTAACCCAAAGGTCTCTGGGCATATTCATTGACAGATTAAAGTATTGTTACAGACAAGACGGACATTACATTAAAATAGAGGTACGATGAAACATTGCTGACAGAGGCATTTCATAACATAACCTGTACAGTTAAAGGAAAACGGAAGACCTTGCTGTTCATGTGCAAAGTGCCACGTTTTCACATTTGTTCTAAAGGTCCAGTCAGGGCCGGACTGAGAACCAAAAGTGGCCCTGGACATTTTTTTCATGGTGGCCCCATATTTCGCCGACGGAGCGAGCACAGCGCACAAGCCCAACCTTCATATGAGGGGATTGGGAGTATCCCCCAAGACAATGTTGAATGAAATGTGTCAAAATTAGTGCATTTGACGCTGGATTTAAACATATATGGATTAAAAAGTGATGCTTTAAATAAATTCATGATCCCTCAAAGTAGATCTTCAATGATATAGGAACTGGGGACGTTCCATATTTACAGATTAGAAAAACAAATTCATCTGGTATTAAAGGTACCCAGACAACATGCATCCCTAATCCATTTCATCCATTGGTGAGGGGAACAGCTCAGGGGCAGCGTATTTGACGCAATAAATGAGAAATTATAATGATAATCCTATTCCCATGTTGGGAAGGGTACACAGATAAAAGGCATTCTTAAATGTGCATTGGCAGTGCCAACAGTTTTGACTTTTGAGTAAGCATGGAAAAGACATTTACCAGACAATGCCATAGTGGTATTAACTGGACTGTTGCAGCTGCAAAGTGGCGAGAGTACCTGGGCAAATAATAGCAGTGCCTGGTCAATGCCTCATATTGATACACAAGTTTAAACAGATGACTTTGCCAATGCTTGTTTTGAACAGAAATTCAGTGAAGGACAGGCATAGTGCTTATAAATCGAGTGGCTGAAGGCAGGCCTGGTTGACATTGCTATTACACCAGTAGAGCGTTTACAGTTCCAATGAAGTCATTAACTCTCAGAAGACTGCTGTGAGAAAACACTGGCAGGCACTAAAGAGAACACAGTTTGATGGCAAGGCTAGCAAAAAGAGATCCCAGGAGGATGTGTTTTGGGTGGAGAGGGGCAGAAAGCAGGTGGAAATGGCCATAAGGATTAGCATGGCCATGGGCAGTCAATGGGTAGGTAAATAACCAAACAACACATACAAGTTTGGTGTCTCACCTCATATATTTCTCCCTAGCTGCACTCTATTGCAATAGTTTCAGTTTATAGGTGGCATTTTATCCAAAACTAACATAGATAGAGAGTGAGTCCTTGCAATGAAGCGCCCGCAGTGTCCAGAGAAAGCGACTCAGCGCCTGTGCGTTCAACCATAGTTGTACACTTATCAGTGGATCCACTTCACCAATGACACTGTGTTTCATGTTGCACTTGTTGTTATGGTGAAAGCTATATTGAGAGTGTGGGGCCTTATTCAGTACCATACATCCAAAATATGAAAACATGGGATGGGCATGTAGTCACGGTACAGATTCACAGTCCATCTGCTTGCCAGACAGAAAATAAAATATCAGAATTCTGTGTTGAGAGGCTCGCCCTACCTTTCGTATGTCAGAAAAAGAAATTGCATGCATATATGTAATTCAGACAGTCATTTTGACAGCCCTTCCTTCCCAATTAAGAGTACTATTCATTGCAGGAAAAACACAGCACCTATTATCAGTGACTAAAGGCAATTCAGTGTGCTAATCATAACTATGCACCAATCCTCTACATGGTGCTGCTGTGTGATGCAGGCAATCAGTGGCAACCGTCTCTGCAACAGCCACTCAACCCACTGATCCTCTCTTTGTACCACCAACACTGCAGACAGACCCTATATAGGCTGAAAAAAGCCCTTTATTTTGTAACGCTCTGCAGTGCAACTGATGGCGCAGCGACTGAGAGAACTCTGGATGGGAGGGGAGGGAGTAAGCCCAAGTAACGCTTTCTACAGCTCCACTTAAGAAACTGGGATTTGGATTAAAACTGCCTAGTACAATCATCATAATAGTTTAATCACGGGTGGCAGGCTCCTAAATCAGAGGGAGTGAATATTCCCATTTTAAAGGCCTTAGTGTCCTCTTCCTAATAAATATTCAGGATCGTTCGAACAGAGCCAATGGGCCTCATTACAAGTTTGGAGGTAGCCATGCCGATTTTAGCGGCATGGCAACCCCCAAACTCGGGTCCGGGTCCTGCAAAATGGGAATTACCGGGCCATTCCGACCTTTGCAGGCCCGCTAATTCCCATTCGCGGGACCCGAACCCGGTACATTCCCGCTGCAGAACTCGTAATGTGGCGGCCCGGTATGAACGTGCCGGTCCCTTACCGGCACCATTCATACCGTGGCCGCCACAGTCGTAATAAGGCCCACTGTATGAATTGGCCACCCAGTATGCTTACTATGGCAGTGATCCACCCCTCACCTTAAACGGTGTGAAGGTAATACTTCATCCAACAGATCAAATGCGTCAATCCTCCTTTTGAAAGAATGGACATCTGGCCTGGTTTAAGTACAGTTCAGGCCAGGAGAATTTCGGCTTCTTATTCACTTTATTTGGGTGGTTGTATTGGCAGGCTATAGAACGTGAAGTAGTTCAATGAACAAATTTGCCTCAGTGCCTGAGTATTTATGCACCAGATAATCACGCTGCGCAATGCAACTGCGTCCAGATGTTAAAATGAGATGATCTTCCAGCAGGAAAATGCCAGTGTGAAAAATGCATTTATTATACATACGTCGATAATTGCCCCGGTGGGCGGGGCAGGTCCCCTGCCCTCAGTGTTGTTTTTCTGGTTTGTTAAGTAAAGTGCTATGGCTGTGCTATCATTTACAATGATAGCATGGGCATACCACTTACACCGAAAAATCGAAAACCAACACTGGGGGTCGGGCAGCGGCCCAGTGTATTGCTTCTTCGGCATCACCATGGTGGCCACAGGCCCAGCCATGCTCTCTGCCAGCCAGTTGCCTAAACTGGGTTGGTGGGTCGTGCACAGACTCCTACCCTCAGTGCAGCAGACTGCTCAGGGCAGAGTGGCCCCAACATTGTGTAAACTGTGCCAACAGGTGTATACGAGAGGCAACGTGTGCACTAAAATGCAGGTATAAAGAAATGCACGTATTTATCCAGCTCTTCTTCGTATCCATCTATGGCGTGTGGTGTCCAGCAGAGAATCATTAGCAAAGTGCTGCTGCTGGCACCTGGCAGTGAAATGAACTGTCGCCAAAATGGACACCAGTAAGCCTTCAGCAGAGGGCACATGTCCGGTCCCTATGCTTTAAAGCCTCCGACACACACTAACGCACATAATGCTTGCTGTTACTCTGCAGCAGTAGCATGACTGCGTGGGCCAAAACTTGTATACCTGCTTTCATGCTTGTGAACATTATGGCCCCACATTCCAATAGCACTGATAAAAGGGTGTGTGGTGTCACAAACGTGCGCTATTTTTCAAAAGGGGCGTGGGTCATACCAGAGGGGCTTTGTGCTGCCTAGGACAAAGCCAGGAGGACATCTGAAATGCTGAGAGGGCATCAGGCTAGTGTAAAATCACAGCCAGAACATCGGAGCCTAGATGGGATAACTCAGGGACCTCGCTCTGGCCCAGTGGGTGAGAGTTGGGAAGGGTAGGGGCTCTCTGCAGCACAATCCACTCCTTGCACACCTGCATCCTCATGCGGAGATATCTCCACCCAACGGGGTAAGGTTTGGGAAGAGCTGGTGGCTCTTTGAAATAGCCGCCCCTTTGCACAGCTAAACTGAATCAGTAGAGTACATGAGCAGACTAGGAGGTGTTACGGGTAAACAATCAGTGCATTAAATGCCATTAACCCCTCATCCGATGGCTTGCATAATCTCCTCTACTCAACATTTGTACGCAGTCAATGCAGAACTTCCCTGCTCCCTTTGTCAGGCAACACAGGGAATATATTTGCTTTCATAGAAGTATCCGTAGCAGTCCATGTTTGAAGGCCCTGTTCCAGCCAACAGCCAGACAACAACATTACACTACACCCGGCCCAACCCAACAACCCCCGCCCCCAAAAGCCACCAAGCAAACTTTTTTGATTCCTCCTTCTCGCAACGTGTAAATGTGAAAGTTGTGAAAAAAGCCATATATAATACGTCGATAATCGACATACATATAATGCCTTTTTTCACACACCCGTTCCCGAAATGGCCGACTCTCTGCCATCAAGTCAGCTCCGTTCTCAATCTCACCTGCTGGTCTCGCTTGTCGTCGTCAGAAAGCAGGCCTGCCTGGCTGCTACACCCTACCCAGACTGCCGCCGGTGCACTTTAGCCACCCGGATGCTTCACCTCCCCTGTGCAATCTGTGCGTAGAACAGACTCTACTGCAGTGCGAACACACACCACCGGGTTCCCCGGGCGGTGTCCTCATCATGCACAGCCGTGAGCCCTGCTGGGGAAGAAAAGAAATGCGCAGAGCGTGCCTGGGTGGCAGCCAATTCAATTCAAACCACCCAGGCTGATTGGAAGTGTGCGCGACGTGATCATTTTCGGCCTAATTTTGTATCATTCCGCTATGAGCCATGGCCAAAGAGGCCCTATGCCCAGAGGCCTACCGGGGGATGTCCCGCTGTCCCGGTGGGGCAGTCCAGCCCTGGGTCCAGTAGGACGGTACTGCTCTTAGAACTGTGGGCATAGAATTCCAAAGTTTAGCAGCTAGTACCAGGAAACTGTTACCCACTGCTTTTTGTAATTTGAAACTAGGGATCTAGAGCAAGTTTGTATGTATATACCGGGTAGGTCTGTTTGTTAGATTCTTTGTAAATTTGTCAACTAAGTATTTTTTGGGCTGTGTTTGAGAGGCACGTGTGTGTCAGAGATAGTGTTTTGAAGGCAATTCGGTGCTGGATTGAAAGCCAATGGGTGTTTTGTATTACTGGGGTAATGTGATTGGCGATATTAAGTGCCGCTCTTACGGCATTATTTTGTAGCACTTGTAGTTTTTTACATTACTACTCTTTGTGCCTACATATAGGGCATTACAATAGTCTAGCGTAGATCATATGAGTGCTCTGGCCAGGGTAGTGCAACTGTCTGAGTAGAGGAAGGGTCTACAGATTCGTTTGGATGTGTAGGCTGTTGCTGATGCTGTAGCATTAACTTGCCTTGTAAGGGTAAGAGCTGAGTCTAGGTAGATACCTAAGGTTTTCACTTCTTTGGAGACTTTGATAGTGATGTTGTCGATGTTAAATGATTTGAATTGGTCGTCTAGTTTCTTTAATTTGTTCAACGACCCGATCAGGAGTAACTCCATTTTATCGTCGTTAAAGCAAAGGCCTTTTCGATGCTGGACTGCCCATACATGCTATGCAAATGGTTATTCCTTCTTTGTGAAAAGTACAGTGAGCTAAAAGCGATGGCTGCGGACTCTCACAGTGGGTAAAATCCACAGAACTGGTTAACATGCCATGTTCTTTCGAGAGAGGGGCACCTGCTACCTTTTTTCCATTTTTGTAAGGAACTTGGGGTTGGTCACCCTAAGTTACCTGGGGGAACCCAGACGTGGACTCCCTGCACACTGTGCTCAGAGAGGCCTAGCTCCATCTCACTGATGAGGCCCAACAAGGCTGAAACACGTGTATGGGGTTGCTGTTGGTACTCTTGTTCAAAAGAGGTTTGCCTGGCATTTCGGTGCTGGACTGCCCTTGTGGGTTGGACAAAGACTGATATGCAAATAGATATTCTTCCTTTGTGAAAAGTACAGTGAGCTAAAGGCGATGGCTGCGGACACTCACAGTGGGTAAAAACCACTGAACAGGTTATCATGCCATGTTCTTTTTAGAGAGGGGCGCCTGCTACTTTTTTTGCATTTTTGTAAGGAACTTGGGGTTGGTCACCCTAAGTTACCTGGGGGAACCCAGATGTGGACCCCTTGCTCAGTGTGCTCAGAGAGGTACAGCTCCACCTCACTGATGAGGCCCAACAAGGCTGAAACATGTGTATGGGGTTGCTGTTGGTACTCTTGTTCAAAGGAGGTTTGCCTGGCATTTCGGTGCTGGACTGCCCATGTGGGTTGGACAAAGACTGATATGCAAATGGATATTCCTCCTTTTTCAAAAGTACAGTGAGCTGAAAGCGATGGCTGCAGACTCTCACTGTGGGTAAAAACTACAGAAAGTTATCATGCAATGTTCTTTCGAGAGAGGGGCGTCTGCTACCTTTTTTTGCAAAGGCTGTGAATGGTCATCCAAGCTTGTATGGTTTGGTATATTTCATTGAGTAATGGGAATGAGGATTTGGGTGTCATCCGCATAATTTGTGTAGGTGACACCCAAGTCATCCAGATGATCAAAAAGAAGCTTAGTGAATATGTTATACAATATAGGGGAAACACAGGAGCCCTGCGGAACTCTGCAAGGGACTGGGGAAGGCTCAGCGGATGCTGTCGGGGCGAATACCCTCATTTTTCTGTTAGAGAGGAAGGACTGTATCCATGGAGAGGCTTTGGTGGAGAAGTGGGCCGCAGTGGTCAAAGGTTTGCAAAGGACATTATGATTGACATAGTCAAAGGCAGCTGATAGGTCAAGAAGAAGGAGGAGAGCTAGCTTGCCATTATCTTTTAGTTCATCCATTTGTATTTTTAAATCTATAAGTGCTGATTCAGTGTCGTGACCTGGTCTGAAACCAGGTTGGCAAAGGCCCAAAATATTGTTAGATCCTAAAGAAACTCTTCCCTGCCCTCACACGCAATCACCAAGTGACCCATCCTCTTTCCATGGTCAGCCCACTCTCCTCAGTTGCTTTTTCCCTCCCTGGCCTTCTCCCATTACCTCCTTCCGCACTTTGCATTGTGTGACACATTTTCATGTCTGAGTGCGCCTTGCGTTATTACCGCAGGCATCTCATGATTTTCCCCCAGCATTCCCCCGATAATCCAAAAATGTTCAAACTGCAGCTGGATCTCCAGACCACCCCCAACTCTCCAATTTCACATAGTATACTCTTTCCCCCACCTTGCCTCTCACCTGATGCAATTTCATCTCTTTATTTCCTCCTCCAAATAGCTTTTTGAGAACTTTTCCTTTACGGCCTCTACCAGTATGACCACAGTAACCGCTCGCAATGAGCAAAAAAATAAAATGGTGGCTTTCCATCTCTGAAAAGCCTCTCTTTTGCAATGCAGCATTGGAGATTTAGCTATATTTTCATGGGAAGGGGGGCACCCACTACCCAATGAAATATTTTAGAAACTACACGACGGGATGACCCCAAACCTGTCCCAGAAATTAAGTCAATGCTTTGTGCCTAAGTAGTTTCTTATTTGGTCCATTTCCGTTGAACTACTTTTGCACTTGGGCTTGAACACATTTGGACTTTTTCCCCATGTGAAAATGAATGGTAGTTGGCCGAAAACAGCGTTTTCTTGCTTTTTTAATAACATTTTCATTTTTTAAACAAATCTTTCCCATACATTCGAGTCTGGGAGTTGCCGTGACAGACATTGTATATTACTAATATCAGCCAAATCCAACATGGAAGTCAAAAGTTATTAGCAATAGAATTTTCGGATTTCCTACGGCTCATGTCACTCACCTCATATAGACATGTTACATATTTTTAAAGCTCCATAAAAATACATTGTATATGTTTACTCTTCCTACGCATCATAATAATTGTTTGGCAATTTTGAGATTTAAATTGAATCTTTCTTTAATTATATATATATGGATAGTTTGCAAGTTTCAACAGCAATTTCAAATATAATTTTAATATTCATACACGTTTTTATAGATATTGTGATATTTGACTGGGCTATGCTTGAATAATGTAACTTTCTTTTCTACATTTTTAATCTAGTTTAAAAGTGGCTGAAATTAAAAATACATTTTTTTAGGCCATTTGCAATTTTTGACCTTGCTTTAAGAACCTTGAACCTTACAAATTTCACTCAGGTGCGAGGATTTCAAAGAGATTTATGGTGAGGTAGTTGTGAATGGCCACTTCACACTTTTAGAACTTATTCCCCAAAAATATGAGAGTCCTGCTGGATGTTCCTTTGGAAGTTCACTCTTCATATTCATGGTTTATGCTGTCAGCAGACATACTCGATGGCATAACATCATGTGCGTAATTCACAAGAAGTGTATTTGCACGGTCGCATTATAATCTGTTCAGCTTGATAGAGTATTTTTATAAAGTGTACACATCTTGCAATTTAGACAAACTAAGTTGCCGAACTAGTCTAACTGGCTGCAGGTTGACAGGTGGTTAGCAGGAAACTTGGAATGCCAGCTTTATAAATCTGCGGCCCAGTGTATAACTCACGCGTGCAGCCCTGGGCCCAGATTGGCTGCACATACATTTCAACATAAATCATTTCAGAGCTAAAACAATAACAGGCATCTTCCCAGCATCCGACGATTTGACCTAACCTTTCCGCAAACACTGGAAGCATCCATTTTGCGTTTGATGGATTTGATGTGGCAGGGTTTCATTTTGAGATAACCTTTTCAGATAATAGAGATTGGGGTTGGCTTGATTGATGGGCCTGCAGTGCTGACTAAGCAAAAATATTCTCCAGACATAGACTGTACGAAATCATGAAAATACACAGTCATTCTCGACAGGCCCCCAATGGTTTAAAAAAAAAAATTGCAAAGCCTGTTTCGTTTTTACAAGCACACGCATAGTGAACAGGCAGAACTTCTATAGTGTGTTGTAGGGGAGTGGGTACAGACAGCTGTGTGTCACACATATGTTATACTGGGGTGAACACGAGAGGGTACAGAGCAGACGGCACTCCGCCTGCGTGCATCACCACTGCCTCACCACATCCAGACGCTGCATTTACTTCGGTGGGGAACAGGGCAGGTTGGAATTGGGAGGAACCAGCTTTCAAAGAAGAGTCAACTGTCAGGTGGTGAACCCATACCCACATGGCCCACGATTCAGGTGGATGTTGCGTGTTCAAATAAGTAAGCGCCATTGCAGTTACGAAGGAAGCAAGTTAAGGCAAATGCCAGTACAGGCAAATTCAGTGGTCACACATCAGTTGAAATAAAACAGAACTGCCTTTATTCTGTGGCACAGGTTCACAAAGTAAAATGCCATGCTGAGAGTTGTATATGTTTTGGATCGCATCTCCGTAAACAATACTACTGAATGTAAATGATCGGTCTTTCTATAGGTTATAACATCTGCACTATTCATTGTATATATATGTAACAACATATTTTCAACAAAACTTTCACTTAAAAAAGAAGATTCAAAAACATTGATCTTTGATTTCTCAAGATACAATTATTATCTTTTTCAAAACCCTTGATTTTCTCCTATAAAAGGAGCAAGAATGTATGCTTGTGAGAGCAGAGTGTAACATTAATTTTTGCAATTGTTTGCATTATTTTTGTAATGTCAGTGATATACAAACTACATTAGTCACAAAGAAAACGGGCACATATCCTGGCCTTAATTGTGGGCATTGTAATTCAATCATAAGAGGTTCATTCATTGTCATCCTTCGAGTGGTAATACTATATTCTTATGCCACTTTGCCACTGGTGATTCACAAGGCGTGATATATGGCATTAGATGGCATTGCTGGAAGTCTTATGTGGGAAAACTACCAGAAAAGCTAAAGTGCGGTGGAATGAACATCGCTCCTCCATTAAATGTAACCACACCATTAGCTTGCCATTACATTGACTATAATCACAACATTTCACAGTTACAAGTCTGTATTGTAGAGGTTGCCCTGAAAATAAATAAAGGTGGTGACTATGAGAAATTGCCATCACAACATGATGCTTTTTGGATAGATGATTTGGATACCTTGATTCCCAAAGTTCTAAATGATTATTATGAATTCTAACACTTTCGGTGATATGAATATCGGGCAATATGATTTGGATTCATCCTATTTGTGAAAGTTGTTTGGTAAGATCATTTCTCCTTTAATGAACTTTCCTTAGATCTGATTATATTTTAGGACTGTATAGATACATGGGTATATATAAAGCCCTTGCTAGTGGACCTGAAAGACATGTATAGTGGCCACGACCAAAGGGCATGGCCACCTTGTGGGTACAAACGAAAGATATTGGGGGAACATGTACAGCGCGCACGGCACCTAGTGGGCAACATGTAAAGGGGCAACAGCAAAAGGCTGTTGCCAATGTCAATGGTCCAAGGCCATGGCTAATTTGCCAAAAAGAAACCTAGTACTATGGCTATGGCCAAAGGCCATGGCTAGTGAGCCCATTTAGGAAACCTATTGCAGCAATATGTAGAGTGACCACGGCCGAAACCAGTGGGCTCTGGACATGGCCGAAAGCCATGGCTAGTGGGGCCAGAAGAAAGCTATTGGGGCAGCATGTAAAGGGGCCATGGCCGAAGGCTAGGCCAATGGTCATGGGCGTAGGCTACGCTAGTGAGTGGGAAAGAAAGGTAGTGTGTTAAAAGATAATGTGGGCATGGCCAAAGGCTGTGGTCACCTAGTGGGACCAAAAGAAAGATATTGGGGGAACATGTACACTAGCCATGACCGTAGTCCATAAGAAAACTATGATATAACAAAACCCTTGAAAAAACCTTAGTTAAGATGTAGTTAAGTTATGCAGATTCAATGCAACAAAACCCTTGAAATTCAGCAACGTGGGAATTCATGACCAGCTTAACTCGCTGCGTTCCCGTTGCAAAGCCCGTGAGCACATACATAGTATGAGAGAAGAGCTTCACAATGACATACAAAATGGCATTAAGTGGAACATGCATTATGGGGAACATCAACAGGAGCCTGTAGAGTTAAGCTGGTCATGTCTTCCCACCCACATACGCTGAATTTCAAGGGTTTTGTTGCTTTGAATCTGCAGAACTTAAAGACGTTTTTTTCAGTGAACATATATATACTTGCAAGCCACATGTAGCCTGTTTTTCAAATCCCTATAAGTATGCAGAATAGAAAACAAGGGAAGTCTACAGGTTGATGTACATTAGGATCAGAATTGGCTCGGCCGAAATGTGTGGAGGGGAAATTTCATTTCTCAAAATTACTATGACATTCTAATCTCAAACAAAATAGGTTCCCCACTGAACCGTGCACACCTTTTACTGTGGTTGTTCAACACGGATATTAAAAATTAGGGTAACATCTCTAAGTAGTGTTTTTTGAAAATGGATTCTCTACTTACTCTTTTTGGGTCAAAATGTAACCATATTGGTCACTCTCCAATGACTTCACTTCAAGCTGCAAACCCTCATCTGTCTTCTGCTGGGGACCTTGGCCATCCCCTCCATCTTGCCTCATGCTCTCATCCATCCACTGCTGTACAGTATCCAGTTCGCTCGAGTCCATTTGGGAGGCCATTTTCTTTGAGGCTGTCAGTTCGCTGGTAAATGTATGGCTCTTGACGTTTTCTATGCCAACTGCCCGTTCTCCATTCTCTTCTTCCGAAGAGGAGTAGAATGACTCCTCAGATTTCTTTAGCTCCCCCTTAAAGGGATTTTCTGACACAAACTCTGTGGCCATTGTGGATTCTGTCTCAGCAGGTTCATGTAAGAAGTCTGCCAATTTTGCATTCAAGCTTTTTTGCTGCTGCAAGACAAAATCATTCTCTGGTGAAATGAGACACATGATTTATGAATGTTGATTTGTAAAGACAGCAGATACGTTTTATGTGGTCTTCTAAATATAACATTGCATTGAAAAATGTGATTCAGTAAATATACGTTTATGTCAAAATCATCACGTTGGGGTAATCGTCTCAGATCTGTTCTTTCAAAGCAGCATATGCCACTCTCATATGTACACAGAAAAAATGGCCACGCTATTCTACTGTAGCCATGAGCATAGCTCAGCACTCGCCTTGGGACAAGGTGATGCACCATCGTTTTATATTCCGGCCCTGCACTTAGAAGCTGGAGAAGTCAAGCGCTAAGCACAACGACCAATACATTAAAATAATAAAATAATTGTATTAAACAATCAGAGGCGTATCACTTGTAAAGTGATAAGACCTTTGATCACTATTGCCTTGAGGAAGCCAAGTCAGGCGAAACACGTGTTGGCAAAAACAGTGATTAATTAGTCTTTTCAGAACAATGCAAAAAGTTTTCAATCTTCAATGACTAACCAGTCAGAAATTGCTTCAAAACAAAAAGGTCTCAATGAAGGGCATTACACGTTTGAATTCACCAATGATCAACTAGCTAGAATTCTATAATTATTGATTACTTTGTCGAATATTATTGATGAAAATATTATGAAATGTATCATTAATCATAACTTTGTCAAAATGGAATCACAATCAGTATCTAAATGGTGTCAAAAAAACCCACAAACAATTATGATAGCTATATGTCACTAGTAAGAAATATGTTCACTAATATCAAAGGGTTTCAAATGACTGTAATATACAATGTGGACGATACACGCTGTAACACCATATCAAAATAATCCAAGTGGATTTGAATGAAACTAATATAAAGAAAATGTTATCACTAAAAACAAGAGCTGAACGCATGTTTCTTGGAGTTTAAAATTAAAATAGAATTCAAGAAGTTGCGATGATGCGACACGATGAAATCCTCTTCTTGGCTGTGATCTGTGTTCGATCTGCAGGTCGCAGGATCAAATCCCAGCAAGATTAACTCAGCCTTTCATCCTTCCAAGGTCGATAAATGAGTACCAATTTTGATTGGGTATTAATAGTAATGTATGTAAAATATGTCCTATGTAAAGCGCTTTAGATTAAAGTGCTATATAAACAACAAATTATTATTGCTGAATTAGTTAGCAACGATGTGATGCTTCCTTAGGCTGACCAGACGTCCCAGTTTTCCCAGGAGAGTCCTGGGAAATCGCCCTCCGTCCCGGGGTCCCAGCAGGGGCGTTGCTAGGGGGGGGCTAAGGGGGCTATAGCCCCTGATCTTTTGGTTGTAGCCCCGGATAGAATCTCAGGAGCTACAGCCAAAAGACTAGCTAGCCCCCAGTCCCAACAGTTCCGACATCAGCTTAGCCCCGGGTCTTTTCCAGACCTAGCAACTCCCCTGGACCCAGGAGTTTTTTAATTTGATAAACCCCATCCTGGGTTTGAAAGGGTGGGTGACAATGGTCCCGGTTTTTGCCAGACCCAATTTCGAAATCCCAAAAAACTGGCCCGGCGCGACCCTGCGTGAATGGGGGGTGTGAATGTTTTATTCACGCCCCCATTTCCTCCCCCTTTCCCTCACTGACCGGTATTCTCCAATACTTCTATGTCTATGGCCTGTCCCGGAATCTGGTCACCCTATGCTTCCTGCCCAGCTCACTTCACTTGCAAGTGCTGTATAGTGACCACTTTGAAAAGTGAAAGCGATAGCCTCCTTTCACCACCTGCTTTGTCCGAATGGATGTCTATTAGCCCCCCCCCCTTCCCCGCACATATCCTTAAAGCCAAGTTTAAATGGATTGCATTTTAAAGCGGTGTATATTTATTCTGTTGCTTTCCTTATTATATTTCAGGCTTCTGGTGATTTCAGCTGCACGAAATTGTTGTACCCTTTATCTGGACAAAAATGCTACATTTATTTGCATGTATATTTATCTTATGTTATGTTTCATTTGGAAGTTTTGTATGTCGCGAAGTCCTGGGAAGTACGGCCTCAGAGTGCAATTTTGACAGGTTACATGCAAACCGATTACCGAGAACATGGGACGCGACACAATTATATAACCTGTAAAGTATGGTTACACGCCCAAGCAATTGGTGTAGATACAAGCAGATCCATATGTTTTAGAGACTCTGAGATGACTTGCAAACTCAAGGTGGACGTTACAGAGATATATAACTGTTTCCTCGTGGAACGAAGACCATAGGCATGTATTTTAGAAAGCCAGAAATGATGCTTGACTTAATATTCTCAATGGAGACAATCGTACAATGTAAGCATACTCGGGTGGTTTCAATATTGGGTTTATTGTGTGGAAACGGATGCAGTGCCTAAGTGAAAGGCAGGGTGACCGGAAATGAAGGCTGCCTTAGCCAATGGGTGGGTGCTTCTGAGCAGGTCTGACGGTCATCTTGCACAGGACATCAGGTGGAGAAGGAGAGATTGAGTTCGGTGGCACACAGCTTTCTTATACTTTCCTGGCTTAGTGTATACCCCTCGACAGCCTTCTGCAGTGGTGTCGCCAGGAATCAAATTTGGGAGGGCCACAGAGGGGGCCAAAGACAAAGTAGGGGGAGAACATGGTCACTGCTCGTTTTAGGTAGGGGGGGCACAAGGGGGAGCACAGGGTTACAGATGGGTGCCCCATTCCCCCCTTAGCAACGCCACTGCCCTTCTGTAAGTGGAGAACTAACACTGCGTTGTTGGGGTGGGGGGGTGAAGAGCGGGTGAAATACTGGTGCTGGTGTCAGAGTTAGTGAGAGTTGGCCATTGATCGACTGACGTCAGGAGTGAGAACGGTATCAAGGATGTTTTTGGCACAAGCTGAGTGATCAGTTTGGTAGCGGGATCAGGGGCAACACTGCTACCACAGGAATTTTAGATGGCTGCCTCTGCCCATCCAAGGGAACCCAGTGGAGAAAGGGGAAGGGTAGTCGCCAAGACAGGTAGGGTACATGCTCTAGACGTGGTGTTGGTCCTAGGGGGTGAGGTGGTCAGAAAAAAGAACAAGGCAAGGACACAGGCTGCCTATAGCATTGCAGCAGCAATCATCAGAGAGGGCTCCGAAGCAGAGCCATGAACCCCTAACCTACCTCGACCCCTGGTGATGGTAAAATGGGGGGTGTAGTCTCCAAGTGGTGCATAAAGATGCCAAGGCAAAGTGGCTTAACGTAGAGCGAAAAGCAACGCACAGAACAAAATTACAGGCCACAATTCAGGTTTAGAGGCTGCTATATGGCCTTGCTCGTGGGGTTCAGTCTGCTTGACGAGCTCCTTAAGGACGTGGATAGAGGAAGATAATGGCTCCCAAAAGCAAGGTCAGAGGCTGCATAGGTCACCAAAGTGGCCGCGATTGAGGGTACGTGACCAGTGATGAGTCTAGGTCATATGGGCGGTGCTGCTCCCATCGCTCCTCTAGGCATGGGTGCAGGAGCATCGTGGCCCTCAAAGGCAAGGACACAGGCAGAGAGTGTCACGGGCCTTACATTAAGCCGCCCGCCCCGCCTACCTCGAACACCATTGATGCTAAACCATTTGGGCAGAGTTGTGATGATACATACATAAAGGTTTAGCATTGCTCATGTAGACCTACAGTATTATATCATTTTGGCTACGTTTCAGTAACAAGGTTATGTGATGTGCAATTGAGCAACCTGTTTGCAATCTCAGACAGACAGAAATGCAGCATGTGGGAACAGTTCACCAAAACCGCCTAACTTGCCATGGTCTGGTAACACTATTTGAAAAAGAACGGACTGGCATAATATCAGTACGATTGCCATCCAGAGATAGACATCTTTGGTTGGCGATTTGACTGAAATGTCATGACGTTTCATGAATTGTTGATCGTGGCAGGGCCCAAGTATCTTTTAGTTTCGATGAGAAAACATTTTAGTCTTGAAAAGTGCAATGGCAATCCTCCCAAAAAACGCATCCTAAAACTATGAGGCCGACAACGGAGAATTTAGAAAATCAAATTGTCCAACCCTTTTGCACTTTTCCGTCAAAAAATAAATAGGGGAGGGTTGGGTAAGGGAATACATTAAGGTAGGAGTGATGTGGGAGTTAGGGGGGCTGCTGAGGGGCATCTCCCCCGCATTTAAAATAAAAAAAGTGCAAAAATATGGAAGTTTTTTTTTCAGTCTTGTTTTGGATTCGCCATTTTAACGCTGAACTTTGAAAAGTGTTAATTAAGCAGCAGGCGCATTTACCTCCTCTTCACCTGTATCCGCTTCTTCATTTCTGTCTTCTCCTGTAACGACAAGGTTTTTGTTTAGTAAGTTAGTCCTTTATAAACATATGTAAAAAACCGATATTTTTGTTTTTGTTTTTATTTTGCCTTAGTACAAATGAAGTCAGTCAATATATTTATTGCGGAATAATTCCAACGAGCAATGCAGAGTCATTACAACACACTTCTTCAAACTGCGAAATCTACTACCCACATTTAAAATGACTCATGAAAGTATTGAAACAATCTAAACTTTGAAAACTTTTTTTTAGAAAGTTAAACAGAGGAATAAGAAATTGGCCTGACCCTCATGTCATTGCTGCAGCCAGCTCTCAAGAACACCAATGGGTTTATTTGTGTGACTATAATAAAATAAGACATGACAGACTCCTTTTCCATTTTGGAGAAAAGTGCAAACCATGTCTCCAATGATCAACTCGTGTGGAGCCATAGGCCACCTGAGCTGAACGGAAGACTAGCACAGACAGAAGAAAAGCAGGAGCTCTGAGGTTTCAACAGCAATGTTATCATGAAAGCAAGCGCTAATACCGCCCACTCGCCATGTCATCTAAGCCTTACTTCTCTAGGACGTAACGCATTGAAGGCTAGGTTCAGAGGGTGCGATAGGGCTCCCAACAGTCAGGCTGCCATTTTCCAATATGGTTTGATCGTCTGGCAGCAGGTAAGACGTTATTCACAATCCATGGTCATCCTAGCGCACTGTGTTGCGTGAAATGGACCACCCTACTGGCTAAACCATTGGGAACCCTTACTTAAACTATCAGGAAATGCCAAACAATGCATCAAGACAATGGGCCTCATTACGAGCTTGGAGGTAGCCATGCCCTTATTAAGGGCATGGCTACCCCCAAACTCGGGTCCGGGTTCCCTGAATGGGGAAATACTGGGCCATTCCGACCCAGGAGGGCTTGGTATTTCCCCCTTCAAGGAACCCGGACCCGGTACATCCCCATTCCCATTTGAGCCCCTATAGGGCTCAATGGGAACGGGGAGCATGCTAACAACGGGCCCGTTAATTACGGGCCCGTTGTTAGCATGCTGGGCTGCTCGTGGGACCCGCTAAGGACGTCTGGTAAAACCAGGCATCCTGAGCGGGTCCCGCGAGCGTACCTCGTAATGAGGTGGTATGGGGTTAACGGCGCCGGCAGCTCTACCGGCGCCGTTAACCACCTACCGCCGGGGTCGTAATGAGGCCGAATGTGCCTCATTATGTATAGGCCAGTGTGGCAAAAAAGTGGCAGTAAAGTAACGGTAATTCCATTACTGCCAGTGTACGGCTGCATTACTGCACCATCATAATATATATTTGGCGGTAAGGTGGAGGATATACCTCCAGAAAAAAGCTGGAGGTAACTCATGCAATTTACCGGAAAAATACTCCAAAAATGTTAACTGCAGCTACCGTGGCACCACTCATAATCCTGCGAAAAAACGGTAAACCAGGCTGCATCGTGTCCAACATATGGGATCCGTAAATTCATTACATTGCACCGCCGGACCTAAATTCTGCTGTTTTCTAAAATGTTTCAATTGAATTTGCTGTGCAGTGTTTCTGTGTGTGTATCTCAGATCCCTGCTTATTGGGCCCAAAGACTCCTCCCGCCTCCTGCACCACCCTCTCTCCTCTGAGTGGCCTGTTGGTGTGAATAAACATGTTTCTGGCGATTGATGCACACCGAGATGCGCCAGGGGTAAAGAGATGTGGGTGGCTTTTGGTCAGAACACCTGCGGTGGAAAGGGTGACGCCTCCAAACACTAAACAACCCTCTTGACGAACCACACCTCCACACACAACATGGGAGTGGTAATTGTGGCAGACCACAATGTACAACAGGGTGAGGGACATATGCAGCAGGCAGCCAAAACAGAAGGGGATAGGGTAGGGAACCGCCACAATCCAATCCTACTAAAAACTCATGCACTTCTCAAACTCTGAACAATACACAACCATACCTCTACAGCACAACAAACCTGGAAAAACATGAAAAAAATGAACCTCTCCCATCTAGTTTCTGAAGTGATCACTCCACAGAAACAGCACTAACTCATGTCTCTATCTTTCTCATAACTGCACACCTCTCACATCTGTTCTCCATTATAATCTTTCTTGATCTCTCTGTTTCCTTTGACATGGTGGACCACTCTTCCTTCATCGCAATTTGTGTTCACCTAGGCTTCGAGGGCACTGCCATTGCCTGAATTACCTTCTACCAGAGTGATCAATCACTCTCCATACAGTGGAAAGGCATCAGCTGACACTCCTTTAACAGTTGAGACCTCCAGCAGTCTTTCCTTGGCCACCTCTTTTTCACTCTTAATACCTCCTCATCTCCTCACATGGAAAGATTGTCTACTCACTCACTTTCTAATATGATGTCATTGCTGATGACACCCAGATCTTTTTTGACTGGAACTCTCCTCCAGAGTCACTGACTGTCTGCCATCCACCACTGGATGGCACTGCACTCCCTCATGTTGAACTCCTCAAAGATTGAAGTAATATACCTTCCAGCTCCTTCTGCCTCTACCTTCCTTTCCTCTCCTCTATCATTTGCCCCCAGCAACCTCACTCCATCCCCCATCACTTACAAAGTGGGGGCACTCTTTGAAAGCGACAGGAAACTACTACAGCAGTTCACCTCCACAGCTTGGCAGCCAGGTGTAACCTCCTGAACATCCTTAGAATGTGTCCCCATCTTACCTTTCTATCCACCAATACTCTATTTTCACCCTGCCCTCTGCCATGTAGACTACTGCTCTGACCTTCTTATAGGTCTCCATCATTATTCCTTTACCCAACTGGACAAGGTCATCAACCTTGCTATTTGAATCCTCTTCACTGTTCCCTAATCTTTACCTACTTCTAACAACCAGCTCCAACTAGGATAGCTATGTCTATGCAATCATTCCCGCTTTACAATTCTCTTTATATCTAAATCCATCTATGGTCTCACCTCCTACCTTTCTTGCCTACCTCACAGCACCCTGCAATCTTCAATTATCCTCATGCTTTCTCTGCTCCTCAACCTATGGCACTATGATTCTGTCTTGTCTGTTCTATGTATTTGTGTCCGCGCTTTAATGCCTGTGGGCAATTTAGCGCTTTATAAACATTAAATAGAATTGAATGGAACCTCCTAATTCAAGCATCTTCTTTGGTTCCGTCTCAATACTTTCTCCTCCATACTGGAATTCTCTACAACCATAAAAGTCCCTCCACAGAGTGGGGGGCTTCAAGATTTGTTGAAAAAGAAACTTCTCTCTTTTCAAGGAGCACCCTCTTTCCCTTGTTTATCCCCTCTCTCACATCAATGCCACCATTGCTGAGTCTGACACAAGATATGTAATACATTGTACACACTCCTTTATTGACCACCCCTGGAAAAACTCTCTTATCTATACTGGCCCCTCACTGTACTTCCACGCACTATAAGACCTATTTTGTTGTCCCCAAAACCGTACCTATGTACCACTGTTATGCACCCTTCTACATAATTACCCTGTCATATATGTATCATATGTATGTACTTTTTTCCAAAACGCCATTTCCTGCAATAGGTACATACAAACACATACAAATACAAAATCACCAGCAATCAATCAGGATACATGAAACACTTGTGTATAGGCAGGTTACAAATGCCATATCATATTTGCATAGAATGTAATGCTGCAATCCAAAAACACGTTGGGGTCTTGTTTGTCAAAGTGCTCATTGGTTGGAGGGTATTGGCGCCATTAGCACTTTTATGCACAATGTTCCCCTGCGTGCAATTGTGTTCTTTTCCAAGATGTTGCTATGTTATGTTAAGTTGGTTTATGCTGTGCACTGTGGCCCACTGCTGTCATTTCCATGGTCTCCAGGTGCTCATGTGGCTCTAAGGAGTGCAATGGGTTGGTTAGTGAGGGACAGAGGGATGGGATATATGCTGTGCTCATCTGTTGATGCGTGCAGAACCAGGAGCACGTAGCATCTGTGCATGTGAACTTTCTGGGTGTGCTTTGTTTTGTGCATTGGGGCGTGTTGTGACCAGAAGGGTGGCATCCAGTGTTTGAGTTGTTTGGTGTCAGCGATTATTGGTTTTGCAGCTTGGTTAGAGAGAGATGTGTGGTTTGCTTGTTTTGGTGGCTTGTTTTACTAGCCCTCTTGGCATGTGCGGTATGTGAGCAGTGTACGAGAGAAACGCGGGATGGTTAGTAGTTGTTGAATAGCCAGTTTTTAGTAATTTCCTGAAAGTTAGGTGGCTTTCAGTCATTTTTATTTCCTTTGGGATCGAGTTTCATAGTTTGGATATCAGATTGGAGAAGGCTGTTCCTCCGAATGTATTATCTTGTTTCTATTTGGAGGACGGTGCTAGATCTTAAATCTCTGTATCGGGTGATTTCTCTTGTAGGAATTTGGCATCCTGTCTGTGAATTTATTTATGGACAATGCAGAGGGCTTTGAAGTTGATGTGTTTCTTTACTGGTATCCAGTGTAGACTTTTCAGGGTGGGTGTGATGTGGTATCTTCTATTTAGTCTCAGGAGTAGTCTTACTGCAGTATTTTAGATGCATTGTAGCTTTTTGGTGAGGCGTTCAGGAATTCCTAGGTAGAGACTATTTGCTTAGTCTATTTTTGATATGATCACATAGGTGATAGAAACTGTATTTGCTATTGTGTTAACTTGTGGTTCCAAAGTGAGACCATTCTCCATGAGGCTTCCCAGATTTTGTTATCACCTCGGGTTGGGTTCCCATGCTCAGGTGCCAGGTGAGCGAGGTGTGTTACATTGTCTTCTCATGCAGAGATCATTATTTCTGTTTTGGTTGGGTTTAGGTTGAGGTTGCTGTTTGCCACCCAGGTTTTTAGATAGGTGAGGCATTTATTGAGGGCACTGTCAGGGTCGTGGCCAGTAGCTATTTTTAAAATGAGTTCGGTGTCATCTGCATAGATGTTAGCTGTCAGTTCATGGGTTTGTATGAGGTTCATTGGGGGGGGGGTCATATAAATGTCGAAGAGGAGTGGGCAGAGGCCTGATCCTTATGTATACCCAGGTGATATTTTTTGTGTTTGATGTGAAAGGTGGTAGGTGTGTTCTTTCTGTTCTATTGATGAGGAAAGATTTCAGCCATTGTAGTGCAGAGCCTCGACTACTGGATTCTTCCAGCCTCTTGAACAGAGTTGTGTGTTTGATCATATTGAAGGCAGTTTATATGTCTAGTGATATAAGGGATGATTGGGTATTGTTACTTGTGTTTATTTGTAGGTCGTCCCATATGGAGAGGCGTACTGATTTGGTTCCTCTCATGGGTCTGAAACCCACCTGGGATTGGTCAAGTATTCCATTGCTTACTACATGATTGAATAGTTATTTGTACATGTGGTTCTTCAGGATTGTCACTGAGTACAGTAGGTTTGATATGTGCCTGTAGTTACAATGTCATCTGTTTCTCCTGTCTTGTCTTTTAGGAGGGGTTAGATGCATGCAGATTTTAATGATTCTGTTAGTATTGCCATGTTTAGGGATACATTCATTAGTAGGCAGATGTAGAGGGGTGGTGTTTTGTGGGTGAGTAGCATTTTGTAGCTATCCAGTGGACCTGGGTCGCTAGGAGATATGGCTATGTTGGCATATTTTAATGAATTGTCAAAGGTTTCCTGGCTTATGAGTTTAAATTGATTGAGTGCTGTGCTGGTTGTTGGGGTGCTGATTTGTGGAAGGGTGTTCTTTGTGGTCCTGCGGGATGCATAAATTGCCTGTTGGATTGCTTTTATTTTTGCTCTTAGGCAAGCTGTGATGCTGTCACATAAGATTTGCAAGAGTATGATGTTGTTGTTGCATGAAGTTGGGTTAATAATTTCCTTGATGATTATGAACATTTATTTTTGTGGATTTGGTGCCGATTGGATTCTCACTGCATTATATGCTTTCTTGGCTTCAAACACTGCCGATTCATATAGGTGACGTTGTCGTTGGTAGTTAGTTTTGTCCAATTGGTTGTATTGCATTCTCCATCGCTTTTCTAGTTTATGTATTTTTTTATTCCCTCAATTTCTCTGTGAACCATTTTCCTGTGACTTTTTTGGGTGTGGGTTTGAAGAGTTTTAAGGATGTTTGTTGGTGTAGCACATCTGTGATCCAGGTGTGAAAGTTCTCTTCAACTGTGTCTGGTGTCATTTTGTTTAGCTGGGATGTGTTGGGCTTGTTGTTTCTAGTAGTCGTGTTAGTGTTTCAAGATCTTGTCTTTTCTAGTTTCCAATTTTTATCATCAGGATTAACTTGGGATTTTGACAGTAAAAGTGATCAGATGACCGTCACTCTATATGATTGGTACCGAAGGGCGGGCGGTCAAAAGTCCATCTCTGCAGAAAACTACATCTAATGTGTGTCCAGCTCTGTGGGTGGGTCTGTTCACTATTTGTTCGAGATTAGTTTCCAGTAGGGCACTGAGGGAGTTTGCTGTGGTTTCATTTTGTCTTTCGAGCCAGATGTTGAAGTCTCCCAGAACAATGATGTTGTTGTGATTTGTGAAAAGGTTGGTTATGGCATCATTCCGTTATGCACAAAGTTAAATTGTAGGTGGGTGGTCTGTAGATCAGAAGGAAGAGTAAGTTGAATTGATTGTTGAGCTTGAGGTTGACTAGGAGTGATTTGCAGTCTGCCATGTTGTGGTTAGGAATGTGGAATGTGGAGCTGATGTGTTTTTTGTGTGCTAGAGCAATTCCTCCCTCTCTTCCAGTTTCTCTGTTAGACTGCATTCGTTTGTAGTTGTCTGGTATGGTTTCATGAGTGATTACCTTGTAGTTTGCTTGAGAGCCATGTTTCAAGGAAGAGGAGAGTGGCTGTGCCACCTTTGCTTAGGAGGTTGTACATTTCTATTTTGTCCTTTGCCATAGATTGTGCATTGAATAGGCTGCAGTTTAGTGGCTAGGATTCTTCCAGTGTGATTTGGCTTGTTAATTTTTGGGTGTTTTTTATGGTGTTTTGCTGTGGGTGGCATCCATCAGTCCTTTGACTTTCTGTTGGGTGTGTCTGTTTGTTGCCATGTGTAAGGCTATATCATCTGTCCCTTTGTTGCAGGTTACATTAGGTTGCACAATGGGTTTCTCTGTTCTGAGTGAATGTAATTAGGTGTTTAGTTGTCCTTGTGCCCCTTTTTCCAATCTCTGGTTATATAAGGAGTGTAGGTGGCAGGGGATTCGAGTTTAGCTCTGGTTCTTATAGGCATTTTTCCAAAACTGTTTTCTCTGTTGCCAGGTTCTGTGTGTTAGGGTGGCCAGTTTGATAGTATTTAGGGGGTCTCCTCTAGTATTCGCTCTGTCCTTTCTTGTGGATTGATTGATTTCTAGTGTGGCTGGTTTGTAGGTGAAGAGGTAGCGAGAGATGTATGATGTCTTTGATCTTGCGTCCTTGCTCAGATCTTTAGTTCGTTTGATGGGGATTGGTGGTGGTTTAGAGGTGTTGTGAATTTTGGTAGGTGGTTCCTGTTTTTCAGTGGGGGAGGTGGTTTCTTTTGTCTTTCTTGTTCTCTTTTCCATTCTTGTTAGTCTATGCTTCTTGTATCAGGGCATATTAATAGCTGTGGATGTTTTCTGACTAGTGTGAGTCATTGGTCTGTTGATGCTGTGGCTGTGCATCAAGATATTTCGGTGACATTCTCCCTGGTTGGGAAGGTTTGCTAATGTTGATAGTTTCCTGTTGCTTATAATCCCGGTGGTTATGATGTAGTTTTGGGCAATTAATGGGCGAAGTCAACCACCGTTGGTGAGCTACACAGTGGTAAATGCCGTTCTGTGGTTATAGGATTGTGTTGGCGGGAGGCCTGTGTTTTTCCAAGGCCTTTTTTTGTCATTGATTCCAGCGACAAAGACCCTACTGTGGTGAATTGTTTCTTGTCTCAAGGTCTTGAGGTGGTGAGATTTGCAAGAAATTCTCAGATCACAAATTCATAGTGGCTGTATTTACGTCGATGGAGTTAGGTTCCCCAGCGGCTTTCCTGTGTTGGATGTCTCATGGTCACTAGCCCTCATGGCCGGGATTTGTCAGAGGTTGGTAGTGATAAGGTGCAGAATGGTTGAAACTTGCAGCGAGTGAGATTTGGTTTCCAGGCGTGGAAATCTCCATGTGGTGGCTGCTTCATGGATCTCGGGGGCAGGACCTATTGCAGGGTCAAGACCTATCTAAGGGGCAAGACTTATCTCGGGGGCAAAGACCTGTCCCACGGACAAGACCTATCCTGGGGAAAGACTTGTCCCGGGGGAGCCACCTATTAAGGGGCAAGACCTATCCAATGGGCAGCGAAGTTCACACTGTGGCAAAATTCAAAGTTTGGAAGCTCACAGTAGCTAATTTAAAGTGACAATCTCACAATGGCAAATGGCAAAATTGTAAGTCAAGAAAGACCCCCAGTGGCATAATGCAAAGTTGAAACCTCACAGTGACAAAATTCAGTCATAGAGTCAATCAGTGGTAAAATTGAAAGTTAAAACTGACAGCCGCCAGGTTCAAGGTGACATAATCACACAGTGGTAAAATCAGAAGTTAAACTCAACAGTAGCCAAATTCAAAGTGACGTAATCACACAGTGGCAAAATTAAAAGTAAAAAACTCACGGGAGCCACGTTAAAAAGGTGACGTGATCACACAGTCACAAAATAAGTTGAAAGTTAAAAACTCGCAGCAAACAAGATCAAAGTGACCAAATCACACAGTGGCAAAATTAAAAGTTAAAAACTCACTGCAGCCAAGTTCAAAGTAATGTAATCACACAGTGGCAAAATTCAAACTTAATTCTCACAGCAACCAAGTTCAAAGTGATGTAATCACACAGTGGCTAATTCAAAGTTAAATCATACAGCTGCCAAGTTAAAAAATGACATAATCGCACAGTGGCAACATCAAAAGTTAAAAACTCACAGCAGTAAAGTTCAGAGTGAAAGAATGTCATAGTGGCAAAGATCAGCGTTAAGATTCACAGAAGCTAAGTTCAAAATGACCGAACCTCACTTTGGCAGAATTCAAAGAGACATAGTAACATAGTGGGAGAAATCAAAGTTCATAAAGTCCTGCAGTCACAAGATCCAAGTTTAGCTACTTGCAACAGTTAATTTTACAGGTTACAGTTACAGTTTACAAAATCTCACAGCATCTAAGTTCAAAGTGACCGGGTCTCGCAGTGGCAAACTTCATAGTTACCAAAGTCCCACAGTTAGAAACAAGTAGTGTTAAGAGAGCCCCAAAGTGGGAGAATTAAAAATTAAAAATTCACAGCAACAAAGTTCAAAGAGACAGAGTTTTGCAGTGGCAAAATTTAAAGTCAAATGATCACAGTAACAAAGTTCAAAGTGTCAAAATTTCACAGTGGCAGAATTGAAAGATAATATCTAACCTCACGATAGCAAAGTTCAAAGTGACAGAGTCACACAGTGGCACAATTCAAAGTGTGGAAGCTCACAGTAGCAGTTTACAGAGACAAACTCATAATGGCAACATTTAAAGTCAAGAAAGAAAGACCCACAGCATCAGAATGCTAAATTCGAACCACACAGTGGCATAATTCAAAAACTTACTGCAATTCTAAAATTGAAAGATACAACTCACAGCCGCCAATTTCAAGGTGACATAATCCCTCAGTGAAACAATTAAAAGAACAGCACAGTGGGGGGTCTGGAAATTGACATGTTCAGGCCTAAAGGCTTGACTTACCTAGGAGTGTTGCAGCGGGAAGCTGTGGTAAAGCGAAGTGTAAATCATAGGCAAAAATCACCTTTATGCTTAATTTTTCCACTACATTTGTGGAAAAGTGCAAATGTCTCGGCATTTAAAAAGGATTTACAATGGATTACCATGGAATATTCCTACTATTATCAGGTGGTCATTTCAGGCACATTTAATAGGAATCCACTGGTTTTACGGCAGCATTAAAATACATGCTGATGAAAAACCAACCAGATTTGACAGCCACCCCTGGAAACATAGGCAGACATGTTAACTACTTCCTGCTGTCCAATGCCACCTGCCAAATGAAAGAAAACCCTGCAGATTGGTAAAAATGTGCCCCTTTTGTAAATTTGACCCTCTTTCAGTTCAACACCACACATATAATATACACATTATGAACACAGATTTCATAACTTTCTCAAACATCAAATCGAAAAATTCATACTGTTTTAGATGTTGTCAACTCCAGGCCTCGAGGGACAGATGCATGTCGGGTTTTCAGGATACACAACAACAATCAGGGAACCTGATTAAGGGTCATTGATAGGCTTAAGTGTTAGGTACAACATCAGATATAACACATAAGAACACTTGTAAAAGCAAAAATAAATGCTAGTGATACTAATTAACTTGTTTTCATTCAATGTGTATGCTACAAAAGTCCCTAGGTGGAAGGACACTATCCCTATATAGTGCCACTATCCCTAGGTCGGAGGTAGTGCACCCCCTATCTAATAGGAAAGGAGAGAGAGCTGCTGTCCCTGCCTCTACAATGTATACAGTTACAGTATTTGTGAATCAGTAAAATGGTTGAACCAAGTCTGCTTCCCTACATGGACATTCCCTGGAGGAATTTTTTCCTTAAGGCACAATGGCCGTATTCTTACTTTATTCACCAACAACAGGAGTGTTTGCATGTGGTGCAGATCAAATGATCATGTATGGTTCAACACAGGATTATAAAAATCAATAGTGATGATTAAAAACTTTTTCGTAACTCAAAGTTACAGGACCTAAAATTTCTTGTAGACTAGGTAATCTGTTTTCAATATTGTTATTTTACACCAAGAGAGTATGGCGAAAAAACAGCAATCGAAGGGCGGAGAGAGTTTCCACTAGAAGATATTCCTTAAATTCCCATATCCCGTATTTGCTTTAGGGATATTGTGCATTGAGGTGGTCCACCGGTTTCGATGACATGCTAGTTTTAATCCTCTTCTTCAGGACCTGTAGTTTGGGTACATCTTTTTCAGATCACCTTGTCCATCAGAGATGGTGATGCCTCCACATCCTGACCTGGGGGGAATTTCAAACAGCTATTTTGGCCTGGGTATGTTTAGCATCAATTTCTTTTACATGCAATATGTAACAACTATTGTTTGTGATTGCATGGATCTATTACTTCTCTGTCTTCTGCCCCATGGCCCCTAAACCCCCATGCATGCCTGGCATGTCCTATGCATTATCCTTAATATTCTCCACACAATAAAACATTTGGTGACATTGTGCTTTTTCAGTTTTTTTACCTTGAGCCCAAATACGATTTAGATCAATCTGGGCGACTTTCACTCTTTTATTCTGATTTGCTTTTGGCTCACAATATTCAGTGAAGGCCTCAGGAGCACTGCCTCATGACTGGATCCCCTAAAAAAGGGGAGTGTGCCGGTATTGTTTACTCATTGATAATGGTTTGTGTAATTTTATGGCTTTTTCATGCTTATCTACATTTGTACAGTAGCCAATGTGTCTGGCCAATGTGTTTTGTATTAAGCTCTCTCTGTGTGCGTGGTCAGATCCCGTTTTTTTGTGTATCCGTTGACCTCGCTACACACAGTGCTATTTGCATTATTCTGGTGGCTGCGCAAGTTCGAACCTATATAAACTCCCCACGGTGCTTAGTCATTAAATTCTACTGGCTGTGCGGTCTTTCCCATTGTAAGGTTTTCATTACAATCCACTGACTCATTTTACGTAGTCAGTTCATGTTTCGAGAGAAAATATTTCAGCATACGGTATCCACTTGATAGCCTCTCATACCTTTATTGTGCCCTTATGCTGTGGCCGGTGTGTGCATTCAGCGACATTCGCTATACTGCTCTATTTTGTGTTCCAATAGGTACCATCTGCGTGCATAATCAGTCCCGGTTTAAAAAAATACATATATCGACTGACCATGTTGTGCACTGTGCTGTTCTACAATCTAGGGGTGATGTGCCTCTTAATGTGAGAGTGCTCCTGTACTGCCCCGATGTACTGTTCAAGGCGTGGGCGTGATTCACAATATTTCGACTAAGCACCGTGGGGAGTTTATATCGCTTCTAGTTTGCGCAGCCAGCAGAACAGGAAAGGGAGGATAGCTCAGGAGCAACATGCTCAGCTTGGAAGCAAGACGACATGGGGCAACACAGGTTCGGGTCAGCGCTTAGAAACCTCTGGGTGTTAAGCATGTTATAAATAACCTATCATATCATATGACAATGCAAATAGCACTGTGCTCAACCGATACTCAAAAAAACGGGATCTGACCGCGCACACAGAGAGAGCTAATTTTTTTAAAACAAAACACATTGAAACACCTCGGCCAGATGCATTGGCTACAGTACAAATGTAGATGAGCATGAAAAAGCCATACAATGGAGTTCATTTGTCAAATGAAATGTGTATATAGCCAGCAGACAGCCTTACATAAACCATTATCAATGAGTAAACAATACCAGCACACTTCCCTTTTTTAGGGGATCCGGTTATGAACCATGAACCAGTGCTCCTGAGGCCTTCACTAAATATTGCAAACCTAAAGGAAATCAGAATAAAAGAGTGAAAGTAGCCCAGATTAATCTAAATCACATTTGGGCTCAAGGTAAAAAACCGAAAAAGCACAATGTCACCAACTTTTTTATTGTGTGGATAATATTAAGAATAATGCATAGAACATGCCCAGCATGCATGGGGGTTGTGGGCCCATGGGGCAGCAGACAGAGGAATAATAGATCCATGCGGTCACAAACAATAGTTGTTGCATATTGCATGGGAAGGGGAGAGAAGGGCAAAGTAGGGAAAACGTCAGTTCCCGTTTTGATTGCAAAGGAATAAAGACGTGTTGTACCCCATCTCCTACCTCTGCCTCGTGTGTGTATGAATGAGAGCGTTGCAGGCCCTGTAGAGGGATAAGGTTGTCCGTGGAGATACTACACTGGCGACGAGGCGTGTTTTCAAAACCAACACTCGTGTTTTCAAATTCGGCGCAGCCGCGCTTGTGACTGCGTGTGAAGATGCCACTAGAGCTGCGGGGTCGCCTGCTGCCGCGGATGAAGTACGGGCAGAAAGAGTGTTTCCGGGCGATAGGGAACAGAAAGAGCGGGAGAGAGCTTGCAAGCTACCCGCCAACGGGCCACAGAGCATTCTGGGCGGTAAGAGCGTTGTCTCCCGCCAACAGAGGCAAACTCACACAACGGGTAGGAACGAGAAGGCTCCCCGTCCTCAACAAACATCCGGCCGGTCGGTGATTCCTCCCGCCAAAGGCAAAGCATCATACTAGCGGGTGGGAGCGCCAAGGCTCCCTGCTGCAACGAACACCCGGGCGGTCGGAGAGCTGTTTCTCCCGCTAACAGCAACAAATCACATCAGCGGGTAAGAGCATGAAAGCTCCCTGCTGCAGCAAACATCCAGGCGGTTGTAGAAAGTATCTCCCGCCAAAGGCAACGACTCACTCTGCCCACACAGCGCCCTCACTAATGATACCAGGCCACGCTGCAGCAAAACCACCTCCTACCATCACATCCCTCCACCAGCCATTCATTACGCTCACCATATGAGAGGCACAAGAAGATCAAAGGGACAGCCTGGCCTACACGTGGACTGACTCAAGGCGCCAATCTTTCATGCAACACAAAAGCCGCATCAAGGACACATATCAGCCATCTCCCTGAAGCAGAATCCATTTTCAAGTCACCACGTACAGGTCAGTCCAGGAGAAACAAAACCAGCCCAGCAAAATGTCAGAAAATGAATAATTGATCGAGCCAATAACACCTGCTCGCACACTACCACCAAGAATGTCTGACAGCCTATTAACCCACTAACTTTGACCTCAGTGATACTAGCACGTTCGGCCCATGGTGGAAAAGGTGGCTGAGGGATTTCGAGGTATGTCTCAAGGCAGTCTGCCCGATTGATGATAAGAAGAAATACAGCCTACTAGCTTTCGCAATAGGCTCAAACGTGAGGTACATTGTGGACGAGCTCCCTGAAAGTGACAGACACATACGTCAACCTGAAGACAACACTCACAGACTACTTCACACCCCACCCAAATGTAGACTATGAGAGACACATCTTTCATACCACCAAACAAACCACAGGTGAGACCATGGATGCGTTTGTAATGCGTCTGAGACTAAAAATGAAGCACTGTGAATTCAACAATTATTCCAATGAAGAGGCGTTGTGCTCGCATATCATAGTCGGTGTGAGAGCGCAGACTTTAGAAAACGCCTATTACAGAAACCACGAAATCTGGAAGAAATCCTATGCCTGGCCCGCTCAGACGCAGCATTAGCATCACAAGTTAAGGGATCAAACTCACTCAAGGAAACAGGAATGCGAAAAACAAGCTTAGAGGAGCTTCAAAAAGCAACACCAACCAATTCAGCTACAGATGTATTTGTATTTTATTTATTTGTACAGCGCTCCAGACCCAAAGGCAATCGGGCGCGCATCTTAGAACAACAAGGGACAGATAAGGCAATGGTTACAGTTACATTAGTACAAAATGAACAGGTTAAATAAAGTACATAGCAGTGCAAGAAAGAAGAGGTTGTTGTCAAGTAGCCAGACAGCAAATGTCAGGTGGCAGGGTAAAAGGCAGTTAGTCAAGTGTGGTGGATAGCCAGAGCTTTGCTTTTTGTTTGAATAGAGTTGGAGAGGATAAGGATCTAATGGTGAGTGGAAGCGAGTTCCATAGTTTAGAGGCTAGAACTGGGAAGCTTACACCCCCGGCTTTCTGAAGTTTGCATCTGGGGATGGTCAGGCAGTGTGCTTGGGCTGATCTGAGTGACCGCGTGGGTATGTACTAAGATAATCAAGAGGCTAGGTAGGTGGGGGCTTGATTGTTTACACATTTGTGTGTGAGGGCCAGGGATTTCAGTGATATCCTTTGGGCCACTGAAACCCAGTTTAGACTCTTCCTTGTTTCAGAGATGTGTGCAGAGCTGGGGATATTAAGGGCCGCTCTAATAGCATTATTTTGAATGACCTGGAGTTTGTTGAGGTTGCGTTGGTTAGTTCCTTGATAAAGTGCATTGCAGTAATCGAGTTTGGACATAACCAGTGTCCTGGCTAGAGTAATGCAATTCTGTGTGGAGAGGAAAGGGCGGCAGGCTGTGATGAGCTTACATGTATAAGCAGAGGCAGCGACAACTGCATTAGTTTGTCTATTAAGGGAAAGTGTAGAATCGAGATAGATTCCCAGAGTTTTGGTGTCTTTGGACACTTTGATGGAATTGCCATCAATATTGAAGGTGCTGAACAATGGGTCAAGCTTGTTGAGTCTCTGTTAGGTGCCCAGGATGAGAAGCTCTGTCTTGTCATCGTTGAGACAGAGCTCATGTTGGGCCATCCAAGCTTGGATGACTTGGTAGATGTCATTCAAAGCTTTGGAATCAGCCATGCAGTCACCAGTGATGGGAATGAGTATCTGGGTGTCATCAGCGTAGTTGTTGTAAGTGACAGCCAGATAATCAAGCACATCAAACAATGGTTTGGTAAATACATTGTAGAGTGTAGGTGAAACACAAGAACCTTGTGGCACCCCACAGGGGACCGGGGTTGGATCTGTGGATGAGGTAGGTGAAAATACTCTCATGTGTCTGTTGTCCAGGAAGGAACTGATCCAGTTAGTGGCTTTTTGAGAGAAGTGGGCAGCTGATTTCAAGTGACGGCAGAGGATTTGGTGATTGACCAAATCGAAAGCTGCCGAAAGGTCAAGTAGTAGTAGGAGGGCCAGTTTGACATTGTCTTTTAAGTCCTCAATTTGAGTTTTGAGATCTAATAGGGCTGTTTCTGTCCCATGCTTAGGTCTAAAGCCAGATTGTCTCATACCAAGTAAATTGTTAGTTTCCAGGTACTTCTGGATCTGTAAGTAAGCTGCTCTGTCTAGTATTTTTAGAAGGAACTGGACCGTAGTGATGGGTTTATAGTTGGAAGATATAGTAGGGTCCAGGGTGGGTTTTTTCAACAGGGGGATGACCCAGGAGTCCTTGAGATTGTCAGGGACGATGCCAGAATGAAATGAGAAGTTAATAAAGGAGGTGATGAAAGGGGCAAGGTCATGCACAGATTCCTTAATGATGGGGGCAGGGCAGGAATCACCTTGGCAGTTGGATGGTTTTAGCTTGCTAATGATTTTTTCAACCTCTGGGATGGTAAGAGGCACAAAGCTGAATGGAGTATTAGTAAAGGAGGGGGTGGCCATCTTAGATGCCGGGAGTTTGGTTTGGAAAGAGGTGAGAAGGCAGTTTTGTTTGGCATTCATTTTAGATTGTAGAGTGGTTATTTTAGTGAGGAGGGCATTTTGAATATTGTTGCACCACGTACTGTCTTTGCTACATGTGTCTGGGATGGGCGACGGGAATTCTAATTCTTTAAGAATTTTGAATAGCTCCTTCGTGTTGGATTCTGCGTGCGAGATACATAGGTTGTATGTCTCTTTTTTTTGCTTGTACAATTGCTTCCTTGTAATTAAGGAATGCTATGAAGAGGTTGTCTTTATTAGTCTCGCATTGGGAGACTTTTCCACAGAGCTTCGGCATTGCGTTTTCCTTTGCGTGCGTAGTGCTCTCAATTGTGGTGTGAACCATGAGTTCAATGAGCTCGTTGTTTAGCTTTCCGTAGTTTGAGGAGTGCTATAGTATTGATGGCTTTGAGCAAGGTTTGGTTAAAGGTGTCCACTAGGACTGTAGGGTCGTTGTGCTGTGAGGCACAATTGTTGAGTATTGGTAAGGTGAGGGGGAGTAATTTGTCCCTAGTGATGTCCTTTTTGTTTCTTGTAGGAATAGGGGGTGCCAAGTTGGGTTTGGGACGTGGGTTGTTAGCCGGTATGTGAAAGATGATGATGTGGTGGTAGGACCAAGCGCAGACGGAATTGGAACTTATCGACATGTTGCAGTTTAAATCTGCAATCCAATCAAGCATTCTACCCTTGTTGTGTGTTGTGTGTAGCAACCTCAATGGCCTGGAGATCCCTGGGGTCTGATAGGCGAAGATTAAGGTCGCCCAGTAGCAACACTTGGGAGTTAGGTTTGGTGTTGTCAGTAAGTGGATATAATGTCCTCCGAGAAGGAAGTGAGGGGTCCTGGTGGTCTGTAGATGAGGTGCAGTGATGCGGTGTTAGTCGGTGATAAAGAAAGTTTGACTGATAGAGATTCGGCCAAGCTAAGTTGAGTGTTGGGAATGAGTCTCATATTAATGTTATCCCTGTGTATAAATGTGACGCCACCACCTTTGGAGAGGTTGGAGTGACGGTAATTTCTGAGGATGGAGTATCCGTCTGGGATAGCTAGGGCCAAAAGCGGACCTGAGGCGGCATGTAGCCATGTTTCCGTGATGGCAATGAAGTCAAGGTTTTGGGCAGTGATGAGGTCTGCGATGTCAAGAGCGTGGACCGGGAGGGATGTAGCATTGATGAGGGCTCCCTTTAATTCTTTGTTAGGAGTGGCCACAGGGTGGTCAGTTTTAGCCTGCATAGGTGGGAGCGGGCTAGTAGTTAGGTGATGGTACGTATTACGCTGGGCACATGGTATGAGAGGCAATCTGGATCTGTGTCTAAAATTCCTAAAATGGAGTGCGCATGGTTGATTGGGTTTGGTTTTGGTGGTGAAATGTTGAAGCCACAAGGCGGGTGCATGGAGATAAGGATTGGTGGAGTGGTCAGTGAGAGAGTTAGTCATGAAGTTATGAGTGGGTGTGATGGATGTGGAAGGATGGTGAATCAGTGGTATGGTGCTGTGGATCATTGTGGGGGAGTGCATTCATAAATGGTGAGAGAGGGTCTCAAAAGTAGAGATGTGTGGTACACAGTGTACGCCCAATAGCAGCGAGATAGTGACAAGGTGAGCGAGGAGGAGGCTGGCAAGGACACACAGCGGCATATTGAGACACAGGAGCACTGTATTAGGGTAGATAGTATGTAGTCTGGTAGAGGCGCAGTGGTGCGTGTTCATAGGCAATGTAGCAATAAGGGTTATACAATAGAGTAAAGTGGTCTTCAAGCGTGCGTGAAGGTACTAAGGCAAAGTGTTCTAGACTATCAATATCGTGGCAGTGCCACATTTCTCAAGCAGCAGGCAATTAGCACAATGCAATATATGGTTCCGAGTTTTAGTGTTAGAACTTTAGCAGCATGATGAGGACAGGAATAGTGGAGTAGCAGATGGTAGGCATACATCTTACAACCCGGCAATAATAGTGAAACGTTTGCGATGTAACCGCTACAAACAATAAGTATCATTAGTGATTGGGACGGGATGGCACGATAGATACATTGAGGGCTTAGTAAGCTTTGAGGCTTAATAGATCAGAGAGCACTCATTGACTTAGTTTGAGCCATATTGAGAATAGTAGACACATTGAGACTCTTACCGGACTGATGGAGGTAGACGGAATGTTTGGGCTGAATGTTAGTTGGTTATGTGTGTTTATAGTCTCGGCAGCATGTGCGAAGCTATGGAGCTCCGCGGAGCAGCGTCTGGCGCCGTGGCGCAGGTGCGGACAGGGGCAGACAGGAAGGAGCCTTTGTTGGAGTGGGCCTTAGGAGAGGTAGGCCTGCTTGTCTCTCTCCCTATGGCCGTGCGGCAAAGATGGTTACTAGGCAACCCAACTAAACAAAATAGGCTTGTGGATGGCGGCGGCCATATTGTGTGCAGCTGTGCTGCGGCTTCGCTTCGGCGGCTCCTCTTTGCTGACTAGCAACAAACGTGCTGATGGAGGGAGGGCACAGGGGGCGCTTGCAGGTCTGTCGAGGTGCCGTGGTGCAATATGATGCTAATTGCATCCACGAGGCATCAGCAGATGGCGGGCGTCTCTCTTTCTCTGGAGATGGCACTCGGGGTCTAGCTGCTCTGCAGCGCTGCGGCTTCGCAAGATGGTTGGGGGCTCAGCTGATGCTAGTAGCAGGGCTCCTGCCCAGGATATGTGGTCTCGAATAGCCACATGATGGACAATGCCCAGCCATGCGCCAACAGTGTTCCACCTGCGGGGGAACTCACTACAAGGGGGTTTGCCTCATATACCTAAGCAAAATATGAGGCACAGGAAGGAGTGGACAACCTACACTGGAAAGAGATCAGAGACAGCAAAGTCCACCCCGTACAAAAAGCCAATCGCATGACACTGCCCACCGCAGATACCGGGACGACCAGCCAGACAAAGATGGGAGAGAACCGCAGGTGACTGGAGAGACCTCAAACCCACAACATCCAGACCAAGGAGGAGACCCTGAAGATACGTCAGGTATCTAGTTGAACAATCACAGTCAGACAGCGCCTCAGGCGCATCCTCTGAGGACAATGCCAGAAAAAGTGGAAAACCCAGGGAAGAGACACAGAAAAAGGGATACCTGTATGCTCTAGGCAATCCGACAGCAAAAGAACACAGTCCGACTCTAATCATACAAGTCAATGAGATGGCGGCTGAATTTCTGGTGGACACTGGAGCCACCGTAAATGTAATAAGCGAAGAGGTCTACAACAACATACCACACCCCCCGTCTACAACCTGCCAAAGCACTCATATTCCCCAATGGCTCAAAGACACCCCTAGCTGCAAGGGTTTCTTCACTGGGTCGTGCAGCTACAGAGGACAAGCCAAAGACATCCCCATGCATGTCCTTAAAGCTGCTACCGACAGCGGATGCATTCTGAGCTACAAGACGGAAATTGAAATGGGCCTCATTCATGTCCTCTTACAAACTCATGGGGCACAAATACCTAGACCCTACGCCACCATTGAACAGGTATTTCCCGCACTCTTCAAGGGCTTGGGAAAATTAAAAGGCTGTCAAATCAAACTACACACTAATACAAGTGTAATTCCAGTGGCGCAACACTATAGGGGAATCCCCATACACATCCAGAAGCAAGTAGAGAACGAACTGAACAAACTACTGGATTCCGACATCATTGAGCCAGCAGAAGGTCCCACATCATGGGTATCCCCCATAGTACCCGTACCCAAAAGAGACTTGTCAGACATTTGCATATGCGTGGACATGCAACGGCCAAATGAGGCCATCCTGAGAGAACATCACTAGGCGCCACACATCACTGACATGGTGCACCTCCTAAATGGAGCCACTATCTTCTCCAAACTGGACCTCAACAAGGGGTACCATCAACTAGAGCTCAACAAAGCGTCCAGACACATTACCACATTTGCCACACATCTGGGCCTATATAGGTACAAGCGGCTCAGTTTTGGAGTCTCGTCTGCGGCGGAATTCTTTCAGTCAGAGATCCACAATGTCATCAAGCACGTGCCCAACTGTCTAAACTACAGGGACGATATCCTAGTTTTCGGTCAGACCCAAGAACAGCATGACAACACACTCATGCGAGTGTGCATGGCTCTCGTGGAAGCCAAACTCACCCTAAACAAGGACAAATGTGAATTTAGGAAACGGACACTTCATTTTTTCGGTCACATTTTCTCTGAAAAAAGGATGACACCTGACCCAGAGAAGGTCAGTGCCATCACAAACGGGGAACCACCCTGCTCCACATCCAACCTCAGATCCTTCCTAGGACCAGCGAGTTATTGCACACGTTACATAAGGATTTTGCATCCGTCAGTGAACCCCTCAGAGCACTCACCAAACTCAACGCGGAGTTCAAGTGGTCCGAGAAATGCCAACAAGCATTCCAACTCATAAAGGACTGCATAGCTGACGCAAAGAACATGGCCTACTTTGACACCAGAAAGACCACCAAACTGATTGTATACGCAAGCCCAGTCGGACTCGAAACCATCCTGACACAACTGGACGAGAGAGACGGCCACTCCAAACACATCGTATCATACGCAAGCAGGAGTTTATCAAAGACTGAACAAGCCTACTCACAGGCAGAGAAGGAAGGTCTAGCCGTGGTCTGGGCCTGCAAACATTTCCACCTATTCCTGTACGGAAAACCTTTTATGATCGTCATGGATCACCAGGCTTTGCTGTTCATCTATGGCAATCCGCAGACCAAGAGGCCACCACGAATAGCAAGGTGGGCTCTGCGGCTACAAGACCTTCATTTCAACATAATTCACAGGCATGGGAAGGATGACAACCCAGCAGACCTCCTCTCATGACACCCAAACAAGGAGTGCGTGGCGAACCCATCCATAGCAGATAAGTACATCAGGTACATAATCCAAAGAAACACACCCAAAGGTCTCGACACACACCTGATAGCTCAAGACTCCAACGCAGACCAAGGATTACAAATCATCATGAGGTGCCTGGAGACGGGACACTGGAAGCAAGCACGCCAGCTGAAAGAAAACATGGAGGAAGATGCCAAACAAGACAATGAGCCTTACCGCCTTACTACAAGTTCCCTTTGCGGGACCCGACCTTAACGGCTGGTTTTAGCCGTTAAAGTAGGGTGCCGCAAAGGGATCTCGGTGCTAATTAAGGTACCGCAATTTGCGGTACTGCAATTAGCTCCTTCCCCATTCCCATTATGCCCATGGGGGCAAAAATGGGAATGGGGAAGTGCCTTGGTGAATGGGGAATTACCGCCCCCGCTCACCTTGGAGTAGGGCGGTAATTCCGCCATCCACCAAGGCGGACACGGTAAAATACCGGCGGCAACCATGGCGCTAATAGCGCCATGGTTACCGCCTACCGTGTAATGAGGCCCACTATCTGCCTCCTGGCTGTCAAGGACGAACTCGCCAAGTCTGAGGAAGGGCTACTTCTCAAAGGCACAAAACTCATAATTCCATGCAGCCTAAGACAGAAGATCCTAAAACTGGCACACAAAGGGAACAGGGGCATCGTGTCCACAAAAAGGATGCTGAGACAAAAACTGTGGTTCCCTCAACTCGACACCCAGGTGAATGAACTGCTCAAGAACTAAGAACTGCCCCACATGCGCCGTAATTAACCCCCACACCAGACCGGAGCCACTATGCATGACCACAGTACCTGAGGGAGCGTGGGAAGAAATAGCTGTGGACTACTTTGGGCCGCTAGAAGGGGATGTGCACATATTAGTAGGGGTTGTTGAATATTCGTGATTCCCAGACATGCAGATTGTGCCATCCACATTGGCGTACCATGCCATTCCCGCCCGGGACCGAATGTTCGCCAGCTATGGTATCCCCAAAGTCGTGAAGACAGACAATGGACACCCATTCATAGGGCAGGACTTCAAGACATTCTCAGAATATATGGGGTTTCACCACAGAAACGTAACAACCCTACGGCCCCAGGCAAATGGCACCGTAGAATGATTCATGAGCAACATCAAGCGCATGACCCAAATTTCTCCACTCTCTGGTGAGCCTGTGGAGAAGATGCTGTGTCAATTAATGCAAGACTATAGAAACACTCTGCACTGCACCACAGGGAAGACACCATCGGAAGTGATGTTTGGGAGGAACATAAGAACTCGGCTACCGCACATCATGCAAGCAGAAGAAAGGTACAGCAGTGATCAGGAAATGCGAGAGCAAGACTCTCGAAGGAAAGCCTACATGAAGAGAGAAACAGATGAGAAAAGAAGAGCCAGGGAAAATGACCTAGAACCAGGGAATGTAGCCATCGCAAAACAATCCCAAAGTCGCAAGAGCATGGCCGCTTTTAGCGAGGAACCCCTCACTGTAATTCAAGTGAAGGAATCCCTCATCACTGAGGATAACAGGAAGACCATGACGAGGAAATCCTCACACTTGAGGCGAATGCCAGGGATTGTACCTGTCACCAACCCCACCTCGTCAATTCCCCTCCACGAATGGGATGCACCCTATGAAGGAGGCAAAGAAGACTCCAGTGGCAAAGGGCCACCTTGGCCACCACATGGAAGCACGGATCAGCGACCCCAAAGAACTCGTAAGAAACCTCACTGGCTCATTGAAGAAATGAACTGACGTGGGACTTCATGTTTAGTATGGGGGGGGGGTCTCGTCACCGCCTCATGTCATGTGGGGAAGTTTCCATGTGTTAATATCCCTGTAAAAATATCGGCATACAAAAATATCGCCATATTTTTGCTGCGATATTAAGGCATGGAACCTGCAGGGTCACCCCCGCAACCCCCATATTATGTTAAAGGGAGCTGGGGACACCACCCAACCCCCGCTCCCAGTAACCCCAACTATTAGCCCCACTAAAAATATCACCTATGGCCGTTCCCGACGACCATATATACAGTGATATTTTTGGTGGGGATAATATTATCTGATACCGTGGGGAAGGACACGGGGAAACAGGAAAAGGGAGGGGCGGGCAAAGTAGGGGAAACGTCAGTTCCCGTTTTGATGACGTGTTGTACCCCATCTCCTGCCTTCGCCTCGCCTCGTGTGTTATGAATAAGAGCGTTGCAGGCCCTTCAGAGGGATAAGGTGGTCGACACAGCTACTACAGAGGTAACTTCAAGATGATCGAACTTAAACTGGAACAGTGAAATAAGTCAGCTGTGTTGATAATTACATCAGCTGTCGACGAAGAAATGAAACATCAATATCATGACAGGCCACTGTCCAATAAACATCAGCATACATCTATTCATCCAAGGCTCAGAAGCAGGATATTTCCTGGCAGTCACGCATCCCAGGAACCTCCTTGTGTTTGGGTCCTTATCATTGGCTTCCATCATCACCAATCCCTCGCCCAAATGCCACACATATAGGACGATTCGATCATTAACTATTCATTCATTTGTTGTTAGCATGCATAATCAACACAGAAAATGCCATGGGGAAGGCACAGAACGTTTATATTTTTGAAAAATCCATATTTAGTGTTTGGTTCACAGAGCGATTTCCAATGGAATTGCGCCATTATAAAACTCTTCTGTGAATTAGGCCATTAATCTTAGAAAATCTGCAAAAATAATGGCAACATGTATTACTATAGTAAAGAGTCAAAGGCCCACGAAAGGAGAGCATAGTCCACTTCTTGGCTCTAAGCATTAGCAACCCCGCCCAAACCTTTGGGTTGTGGCTAACGATGTAGTGGCAAATTCTTTTTTAAATGGGCGTGTGCTTTGAGCAAAATGCACTCTGAGGTCGATTGAGCACTTCAAAAATGTAACAAATAGGTGTATGAAAAAAGAAAAAGGCCTCTTTCAAAAGTGAAAGATCCCTCTTTCTATAGCCGAAGCAGACAGCAGGTACGTTTTTAATTGTATTCCATAAGGAGTCGGTGGGTTTCGGGAGGTGTCATTAGATTTAGCATAATGCGGGTATGCATCAGCAGATACAGCCAGGCAATGGAGCAGTCTGATTGGCTACTGCACCCATGCCAGTTACTAATGATGTATTTATTATTTATTTAATCAAAGCTACAGCTGACTGTGTTGAGGCTATCAAAGTATTCAAGAACACAGCAAGATTGGAATGGAGTGTTGCTCTTAGCTTCTGTTGAATTTCATGGGGCAGTTTCTCAAACAGTGTTTTGGCACACATCTCATAATTTCCGCAAAATAAAATGTCCCCTATTCCCAACGGTCATTGGAATATGCGCATCAAATGACTTCTTCTAGCCCCCCCACCCCCCGTTGCATATTTGCACAAATCCAGGGACGTTTCCCTGCATTTTAAAGTGCATCCCGTATTCAGAAACAGGGTAAAGAGAACAAAGATATTCTCCTGCTTCTGTTTGGAGCAGGCGAAAGGGGTTGCAAATGACATGACAGGGTGAATCCTGACCTTTCTATGCATTTCTGTATGTGGAACAGCAACGTTATGAACCAGTGCATTTCTGAGTTGATGTGCAGCTACCAAGAAATGCGCAGGTCACTGTTGTGGATAAAATGAACTGTATATTTATACAATGGGCACAATTCATTGAATTATTTGCGTGGGAAATAGGGAACTTGCATGCCAAACTGTGCGCGAAATCCTGTTCGTCAATTCATGGAATCGAATGCACAGGACTTTTCCAGGACTTGCATGGAGTTCGCACAGGCCCAGCACGTCTCTGCAAGCGGTTGAGCGGCTTCCGCGAGACACCACGCATAGCGTGGGAGTGGCTTGAACAGAGGGCTGGGAAGGGGGCAGAACACAGGAAATGGGGAAGTACATGCAAAAAAGTGGGTCTTACGAGGGATGGCCTGCAGACATGTTCATGGAACCACCCATGCAGCCTCTTGGCATAGAAATGACCACACAAATCCCTCAACCTCTACGCCACCCGAAGGCAGGTGTAGAGTCACTTGCACATAGGAATCGCAGTGCAGAGGTGGGTTTGCATGCTGGATTTAGGAATGTGTGTATGAAACCAGCGTTCCAAACTAACTTAGGGGTGCATGAATGCAGTGTAGCGGGGTGCAAGAATTTGCACGCAGATTTTCAGAGTTTAACCCGAGTTGCGAAGTATCATAAGCATGTTGTTGGGTGCCAGCTACAGTTACAAGGGACCCTGCGCAGGGTCCCCTAGATGCAGGCCTGCTTGCGGGGGACCCCATGCACTATTTAAAGGGTGCATGTAGTCGCACCCAGAGAGCGCGCAAAGATAGCTGTTCTGGCTGTTAATGCTTCGCATGGGGGCGTACTGCGGGTGTTCTGGGCGCGACTTGCGGCTATGGTTACGTACGCAGTAAATTCCATGAAAAGGCATGACGTGCATTTTTTATTCTGCGCACAGGCTCGTGCAGTGTCATTATTGGTGAGCGGCAATTGCAGGAGAAATGCACACTTTTCCATAAATCAGGCCCAATGAGTGCAAATTACAACACTGCCACTTCTGAGCATTTTTTATTTGCATTCCTTTTTAAGAATCTGCCCCCATGTTTTTAGATTTCAATCAATCCTGGGGCGGAGGGAGGGGCAGCCTGTCTTTTGTTAGACATGAGACAGCCAAGTCATGAGATTTTGTTTTTGCTTACAAATGGTATTCCTTCTCATTTACTCTGTAAAATATTGTATTGCTTATTTGTGTACTGGCAAAGGCACATGTGATTCATTTAATGGCTTTACACATGCTGCGGTTTGTTAAATAGGGTGAAGTTGTGGGTGGGGTCATTTTCAGTGCTAGTCCTGTGTATTGCTCAATAGGAAGTAGACATGATCTTGCTCTCAGTTGGGGTTCCTACTACTGTTACATGGGAAGCTAGGTGAGGGATTGGGTTGGCACGTGATGCTGGATGTAGTTAAACACAAAAGGTCATCGATAGTCCCTTTCTTTAAGGAGACACATTTTTCGGGGCCCTTCTGGTAGTGGAAGTTCTAGTTGATTGGTCTGAAATTCTGTCTTCAGGATGGATAACTTTTCTGACATATGGGTTTTTGGGCTTCTCCCGAAATACTGTGGGAAATCTTACTGGTGATCCCCTTTGCACCTTGAAATTGGGTAGTGGTGCCCAATGGCGTCTGTTGGTGTCAATGCAGATTTCAACATAACTTGCAGAAATGCCCCGACTTGTTCTGCCCCACATATATAGCGCAATATAATCTCAATGTGTGTATTCTGGGGACAGTAATTGGGCAACTTGATCTTCCACGAGGGGTGAAAGGGTAAAAAGATACCAAGATGCAGATGATGTATTTTTCGAAAGCGCTCTGTTTTCCTAAGGCATAAAATGCTCAGTCAAGGCTACCTTTACTCTTTGTGGTAGAAATGGTAGATGGCCAAGGTGCATTGCACTGCAGTTAGATGGAATGGATAAGTGCTGATGTGCGGTAGATTGTTCAGGGTAAAATACAGCGCTAAATCTTAGTGGTCCAAGTCTGAAACATTTCATAGTACCCTGAGACATTTCACCCCAAAATGTAAGACTCTCCTTGATAAACCTCTTTTGCATGTTTTATTGAGCACCGTACCTTCAGTGTTCTCCACCTCGGTGAGGCCATCTTGGTTTTCTTGAAATCCTGGTGCTACCACCCTTTTCATGTCCTGCTCGCCTCTTTCCTCTTCCGCCTTCCCATTTTGACCTTCTTTGGCATCTACCACTTGAAGCGTGTCAGCAATTACATCCGCTAATTCATCCAGTTCCTTGGGACTTAGGTGGTCGATGTTCACCTTGCGCTTGCCAAGCTCCTTCACCACATTTTGAATAAATGTTTCTAAATGTTAAAGGTAATAGATGGAAATGGTCATACTACTTTTTTAGACATATGGATGGTATAACATTTGCTAAAAACATCAAAGATTTTAATGAGGAGCACACGTTTGTAGGATCTTGCATTCTGAGATGCTCGTCAAGGACATTATTGAGTGGCTACCACGGTTACCAATTGTGAAACCACTACATTCCTGACTTCCATAAGAGTTGACCATCTGAATCCCGTAGAGCTATCCAAGTCCACAAGAAGGGCACTTTGTGTAATAGGAACCAGCATGGAAAGGAATGTGTAGAGGAACTCTGTGGCACAGTAACCAGTGCCAGTACATGATGCAGAGCTGCTCCTCTAAATCATGTCAGTGGCTTGCCACAACACTCACACTTTGATGACCAGGCACTTCCCAGTGGTTTGCTTGATGAAGCACAGGCTATTTGTGTGAGAATCTGACAACTTGGCTTCAGAACAGGGTGCTCCCAGCAAACTCTGTCCTTAAGGCAAGTTATTACATGCACGAGTAACCCATGCTTCTACAAGCAGACACTTTCAGTAGATTCTGTATGGTCAACTGAATACAGATACAGCCAAAGCCTCACATGTTTACCATGGTTGTGCAGACTGGTTTATAGGTCCCGCAATGTAGACAATTTTTTTTCTTAGGGTTAGTAATGTGACCAATTAAAACTGCAGACCCAGCTTCCATTATTCACTCAAAAGGGTTTCTTAATGAAACATAATAGGACATGTTTCAAATTTAAAATTCTGGACATACTTATATTCCCATAATGCTCTTTACTTTTATGCAAATTGTCAGCATTGAGTTCTATGAAGAGATACTATATTGAGTGACCTGGACTGGCACCATACCCCATGGCCCCGCCCCTCCTGCTCATGGCCCCGCCCCTCCATGGATGAGATGGTTCCTCCAGTACATTTTTCCCATTTCCAGTACTGATGGTAACTGATGCCAGTTGCAATATTTTGGGTTCCATTTTGTATCTCATATGCCAACTAATTATTTATTGACTTTACACTTATTTACCCTTTGCTCTAATTTCATGAGGGCCAAAGGCTGTGCGAGATCACTCCTGATGTCCTGCATTCCGAGAAGTATGTACATTGGTAATGAGTTTGCGCATTATAGCATGACGTAAGGGCTGCATCTCTGGTTCCCTTACTGTGGGCACCGGGCTCTAGGCAGAGATGCCTGGCTCTCTACTACCTCTTGCTATCATTCAGTCTAGCTCAAAGCGTGTGCTCGGTCGATCTTAAATTGACTGCCTTCGGCCAATTTGTCAGTTTGTTTGTTCATCATTTTTAAAGATATTTTATCTGTTTCAGTAGGATGTTGGTTTGTCTTATTTGTTTATTGAAATATCGAGTTTGCTAAGTGTTCAACATTAATTTATTTGATCGATTGAACTTGTTAGACATATCTGTCCTCCCTGAATTGTAGAAATGCAACACATATGTCATGATTTATTTTGATGGACTGTTATTCATAACCACTACATTTCTTCTGAGTTATCACGTGTTGCAATCAGTTTTAACAGCGATGTGCGTACAGGGCCATTATGGAGACTCCTTATAAATTACGGCCCTGACACAAGAAAGAAATCAACCATTGTCTTATTAAGATAGTGGCAAAAAGAACACTTTAATGAAAAAAAAAACATGATTGTGAATTTGTTTGAAATTCGCAAGTGTCAGTGCGGAGTTTGCATGCATCCGTTTACAATAAATGCTGGCGGACATATGTGAACCCTACTAGCACAAAATATGGCATGCATTGCACACCTATATTAACATAAATTTAGTTGAAAGTTGAAATTAATTCTATGTTTTAAGGGTCCATGGGAGCCGAATGTGACTCTGGCACAAGAAGTCACTTTAGTAAATGGCAAAGAAATAGGGCCTCATTCCGAGTAGGGCGCAAAGGGATACCGGGCACCGTTAAGGACATCGGTGCCGTTAATCCCTTTGCACCCTACTACGAGTTCCCTTAGCGGGTCCCTTCCTTAACGCCTGGGTTTACCAGGCGTTAAGGAAGGGACCCGTTAAGGGAAATCAGAGCCAATAACGGTACCGCAAAAAATTGCAGTACCGTTATTAGCTACTTTCCCCTTCCCATTGAGCCCTATGGGAGCTGAAATGGGAATGGGGAATGATTTGGTGAATGGGGACTTACCTGTCCCGCCAAGGTCGGACTGGACCGGTAAGTCCCCATCTCACCAAAACGGACACGATACCGGTATGGGAGGCAGTCATGGTGCAAATAGCGCCATGACTACCTCCATAATCGGAATGAGGCCCACAGTGTGCATCTGGTAAAAGCAGAAAGAATTGACAACCACAAACAACTTTTCCTCTATAAACTGAAATATGGTACCTTCCCCTGTCTACACTGCAGCAATGTACAAAAAGGAGACCAAATTAGACACCCATGAACAGGACAAAAGATCAAACTTCGCCAATATGCCTCATGTGACACAAAACTTGTAATATATGGACTGATCTAACTATCTCTAACAATTGCATGGATTTTGTTCAATTGCTATAGGAAGTTGAAATGTTCATGATATATATTGACTGTTAAAGTTAATATCTATGTAATGGCTATTGATGTATACCTTACGAACAGGTGAATCCTTGAATTTTGTCACATAGAATGTGAAATCATACACCAATTATCATGTAAATGATATGTTTCTCAATTTGGAAAGCCCAGTACTAGGAACATGCATAGTAGATTTGGAATGGACCCAATCTGCCAAACCGATAGAACTAAAAATGATATGACACTGCCATGTATCTCAAAATATGTTAAACTCAGTGGACCCTTGAAGCTATTAAATGTAATATGAGCAATAGGGAAGATATTACATAATGACCATTCAAGAAAATGTTTATTGTAAGTCTACTTATGTATACTTAACAAATTTGTGATCAGATTGTTAATTCTTGAATCTTATCACATTTAATATGTAATTACACGTCAACCATCAAATCAATGATATGATATTCAATGGGAAAAATCTGTACGTTATACATGTATATCAGATTGATAATGTTTTCAACTTACAACAACGTTAGACTCATACAAGTTGATGACACTGTACAACCCTAGATATGTTATGTTCAGTGAACACTTAATGCTTGTATATGTAATAAGAGTTAACACAATGTATGCCAAGGTAGCTATTAACTTGTAGATGTGAACATGCCAGAATTTGTGAGTCCACACAATGTTTATCAACTTATAGATATGAACATACCACAACTTGTGAGACATATCCTGATGTACAATGTGTCTGATTGAGAATGTATATGACTAATAATTATTATGGATCCACAAGATCGAATATTACACAACACAAAAGTATAATGACACAAATAAACTCCCGATCACACCATGAATGTGTCACCACACACACGTGAGAATACACAGATATCACATTTAACAGTCTGGCTCTTACGCCATTTAACTCACTACTTGCAAAACTGCTTGCACTCTTCTAAACACAGGGATCTCTGTGAAGAACAGGTCCATACAAGGTTTTTTTTCCCAACAAAGGTAAACATTCCCTCATAGAATACGTTACGTCTATGACATAATCACATGCATGTCCACCTACATATTTTAGCCTGAGCACCGAAGCGTCTGGTTTGTTTCGATGAATTCCAGCTAAGACTCTGCATTTTACCCAACCTTCTTGTAAGTATAAAACATAATCTGACTGCACGATTTAAATTGTTTCGCTGGTATACTTGAACAAGGTCTTATCACACTATCATTTTATTATTCTCCACAACTAGATACAACAGTAAAAGGCTCATTACTGCACCCCTGTTAAGCATCACCACGCTGTGGTTGACACAGAAACAGTCAACACAATGTGAGTACGTAATCTTTGATACTCTGATTTAATTGTACATTCATAGATAAAGGTAACTCGACAACCAAACTTATTGCCTGATATTTTCCAGTTGTTTGAACCAGAGTGTATGAAGATGCCCTAAGTCACAGACACACTTTTAATCTACCATCAAGTTAGTAGCGACCACAGATATTAAGGTAAGTTCCTTGTATAACTGTCCTCGACTACTTCATAATCAACACTTTTAAATTAAATAATGGGATACTAAGACCTCACCTTTCTTTGTAGCGGTCTCATTAGAACGCTAGACATGGGACAAATTGACAGAATGTATATGAAGAATAGTAGCTAACTGTACCTAGCTAGGTGAGATATTATGAATACATAAGAAGGTCACATGAATTGTATATATTGAACACAAGGTGGAGAAAATAGTATTACGACTCTTTGTTATATATTAACTTGTAGAATTGAGAAACACAGAAGTTTAAAATATCTCAATCAACTAAAACAAAGAATTCAGCTCCTGATGAAGGGATGGATATCACTAAACGCGTAGAGCTCATATTTTTCATTTGCTTCCTTGTTTACCTTATTTAACCTATATATTTGTTAACTATGTCAGAATTGATACATTGAGATATGATAAAAAGCTGATTTAACTTAGTACAACCAAGTCATTTTCCTTTAAACAATAGAATTGAATGTGATCTCTAAATTACACTACCTTACCAATAATTTTGACTGAGGTTATCCACAGTTTGATAGGTGTGCATGTGACGGGAATGTCCTAGAGTTTTGGACACTACTATTTCTTTGCCAAATGTGAACCCTAAACATGAAAGACAGCACCAGCTGCGCATTTACGCATGTTATACCATCTACGGCAGCAGCAGTGCATGTCAAAGAGGGATGAAGGGATGAAGAAAAGTAATTCAACTTCAAATGGGACTATGTGGACACACCTGCTGCAATCTTAAATACATATCGCTGGCAGCGTGCAACTACTACTCCTCACTCCCCTAGAGGGCTGCCTAAACTGGGATGAAAAGGCCCTGGACGATGCCAGGCAGCCACACTGTCATAGCCCGTACCCTAGGCTCTCATCACTAGGATTCTACTCCTCTGTGACTGTGTGCCACCCATTCAAAATGGGCTGGCAATGTAGAGCGGCATGCTCCAGTGGCAAAATATCCCCCAAATGATGTGCACAGCTCTTAGTTCCGTTGGCATTGGAGGCGTCACGCTCACATGTAATCTGCAACCTTTCCTGCTAGTGCTGCCAGACATTTTTGCAGCATCCTGAATAAGACCAAATTGAAGCTGGTAAGATTCATGGTGGTGTTTTCAGGGAGGCACTGACAGGTTCTCTCCAACACCTTACAGGGTACATTCATCACTAGGGATTTTGGCCGAAAAAACAAATTGAAAAATATAGGGGCCTGGGGGGATATAAGTGATAGGGGTTGACGAATACGTAGTAAATAACTGGGAGGGGGGGATCTGGTGGGGAAAACCTCCCAAATTTAAAAAATCAATTCAGCCATAAATCAGTGGCAAAAAAATGTGCAAACACGTGTGAATGAAATGACAGACAGAGGGTGAAGAATGAGAGTATCTCTGGGATATAGTCTTGTGTAATGAGAGTATCTCTGGGATATAGTCTGGTGTAATTAGAGTATCTCTGGGATATAGTCTGGTGTAATGAGAGTATCTCTGGGATATAGTCTGGTGTAATTAGAGTATCTCTGGGATATAGTCTGCTACCGAGCAGGAAGCTGGCACCCAACACATGGCTCCTCTCCACCCAGCAGGGACATAACCAATGAGTAAACGACTATAGTCGCCTATTGAAATGATTGCCCAGATAAAAAGGATTTCTTTGAGCAACCCCTCTCTGCCTGGGATCACTGTCCAGCCACTGTCCAGCTGAAAAATGACTGCCCACTCAGACAACCAAACTCTTTACCTTTATGGCCACAGCGCTGGTTGTGGTCAGGTTGGTTCAAGAAGGAATATCTGTGTTGCAGGCTTTGAAACTGTACTTTGCTTTGGTCCTACACACAGAACACAATGGTTTTACTTTTCATGAACTTTGGATAGGGATGGGTGAGCTTTAAAATGCTCGACTCCAATGCTGGTTCGAAGAGCACAAAGAATGGTTGGATTTTGTTTGAATCATGTGAGCTTCGTTAGAGAGTATGAACTCCGGAGTGAAACTGAGCTGATTCTGTAAATGTCTGATTCAATCTGTATGCAGCTCAAATACAATGAAGGCCAATAGGTCACTATAGTTTGAATTGGGAAAAAGCTTATTTGGATAATGAAAATATAATGATTCAAATCAGATTCGTTTTTTTAAACCCTTGGAATCTATTGATTCGAACCATGTTCGAGTAAGCTCGACTTAGTAAGGGAAACCGAAAGCAGAAAAAAATGCCTATTATGAACAATGTTCTGAAATTAATTATATGTGTGAAAAAGGGCAGCTTGGTAACCGGACACTGGCTCAGTGGGGCTCATTGTGAGTTTGGTGGTGCATTAAAACAATATTGGCAATTCTATTGCCACCACTTCTTTTACTGGTAATGGAAATACTGCCACTTTTACCACACTACCAAATTCTAGTTTTTGCATTGAAGTGATGGAAGTACCTTTCATCAAGTGCTGGAAGTGTATATCCTCTGCTTTAACACTAAAAGCAAAGGAATTACAACAGACAGAAGAATTATCGCGATGGCATTTAATCCAAAATCCCGATGGAGTCCAATGGGCCATTCGATCCATCAGATACTCGTATGTATAGAAGCAGCTCAAATTCTGCTTCAAATGTTTTTCACCATGTTGTGCTTCAGCTCAAAAAGCTTCAAATAATTCAAACCAGTTTGAACCCCCATTGTTTAGATTGGTTTGAATCTGAATGAAGCCAGTTTGTCTAGCCGTAATTTTGGAAATAAGCAACTCCTAGTTTTAGTGAACGATAATTGGAATGTGGTGCTGGGCAGTTATGGTAAGAATCACATGATCCATTGCTAGGTATTCAAATCAAACGAGGACAACACAAAAGAGATGATGGCTGGAAGGTTTAGAATTAATCTTAACCTCTGGCTTTGCTCTAGGCAACCCTCCAGACCATCATTCTTAACCTTCCAAGCCATTACAAAGGGGCCAAAAGGGGGAGCCAAAAGGGGAAAGACCATATGCAATGAGACCGAAACATCTCTGGGGATGCTTGTGGTCTCGTGCAGAAGGGATGTGACCTAGCAGTTCGGGGTAGACTGCCCCTTTGGGTGTGGGACCCAGCCTGATTTGCATATGTTCTTTCCCCTCTCTGTAATGACTTGGCAGGTGAAGAACAATGATCAAAGGGTTGCCCAGAGCAATTGCCAGAGGTTTAAGATTCATTCTAAGCCTTCCAGCCATCACCTCTTTGTTTTTGCACCCAAACCAAATGAAACAGGGACAACTACAACCGTATATTTGATTTCGTTTCGTAAATGAGCCAGTGTATAGTACGCTCTATGTTCCAACAACTGTATATGTTATCAGGTGGTATTATTTGTCGATGATTGTACTATTCAAGTGTGCATAAAGCAGCTGTGATAAGCAGTATGAACGTGGATTACAAGTCGGGGTTGTTGCTTGATTTCTATATCATGCATCAGAATATGAGACATAACACTGTTTCCTCAGAATGTTCGTACTATATTCAATTTATCTTTTTTTTAATGTTTGTTAAGCTTTCAGTACCCAGCCTATAAAACAACACATCTCTTCAATGTTCTAGGGACAGGACCCAGGAAAAGATGGATGATGGGGCAGGGGAATCAGAGCGGCATCGGTACAAATGGCCTTTTGCAGTGGTTACTTTCCAGGTGCTATTAACAAAGAATAGATATGACACAACAACATAAAAGCATAGTGATTGTCTCCCTGTTGCTCGATAGAGAGTCTGTATTTGTCTGCCGGTTATCTCAAGGTTTCCATAAGCAGTTCAGTTTTCAGGATCTTCTTGAACGTCCAATGGCATTATTATTGTTGAACTCCCATAAACAAATTCTCCCATAGGATAGGGCTTTGGATCGATGGGAGTTTTATCCCCAAAATTAAAAACAATATTTGTTCATTTTTGAAGACTGTGTCCTTTTATTGCACACAGATCGGACATACTGCTGTGCGGTCCTCACATAATGAAAAGGGCACTGCGTGTCACAGGCATATCTTGCCACCATCTTTTATCCTTTTAGAGCATTGACGGGCCCTTGGTAAGTTAGATGCTAATGCATGGTGTATGTTGAAATGCGCCTCGTAAAAGCAAACGTATCAGTTCTAGATTTTGGAAGGCTCTCTAGCACACTGGACTCTGAAATGTTTTTGACAGGTAAGTCTCCCAAATTCTTAAAGCAAAAAATGTATAAAAGTTTTAAAATGTTTTAAATCGTTAGATAAATCAACAGCAGAAGCTCCCGTAGTCTAGATCTCCAATGGAGGTATTGTTGACAGTGTATAACAGTCAGAAGTTCTGGACACAACTACAATTCTACTGCTTTAAATTGTAATAAAGTGAATGCACCCTGCCCGTACATTGGGCCTCATTACAAGTGTGGCGGTCTGGAATTATGAGTGCTAGTATAAGAAATAACAAATTCTACTGAAACCGGTCGATCCCTTTTTTTAAGGGATACTCGAAGAATAACTGGGTGCCCATTCCTTCCAAATGGTTTAGAAAAAATGTTAGGTTAAGACCAGATGAGAATAGAGCATTAAATAGATAAAATTACTCTATTCCATGCTCACCATTTCAGCCTCTTTCCTTGTGTTGCTGGACTTTTTTTTAACACTGCTTCACGTAGGTAGTTAGGGTCAATGATCCTTTTTTGATTTTTTTACCTTAGATAGATGGCCCACCAGCGTTCGCTAGGGAAATAGTATCCCGGGGAAAGTTAGTACGGGTTGGAGGGATAGTCCTAGTGGTAGACAGGAATATAGTAAAGAAAGACATTCCAACAGAATATACCATTTTACTTCTTGTGTGTGTTTATTTATACGCATTTTATACAGTCGAGTGGTTTATGGTCATTGCATCGAATTCCTTGCATCTAAAGGCATTTGCATCACATTTGGTGGAGCGAGTTCCTGAATCCACTTATATATAAAACTAAGAAGTTTGAAGGTTGAAAGTGACCCCTTGTTGAATTTTTAACCAGTGAAAGTGCCTCCAGCAAGTGGAAACCAAAGCAAATTTTGGAAGATTAAAAATCAACCACACACCAGCATTTGGATCAGTTCTAACTTGTGCTACAAGTTGTTAGAGACGCCCGCATAGAGGGAGGTGGAATACGCTAAGTGGGAATTTGTACGTGTGCCCTGCATAAGAGCATGAAGTTGTTTAAGGACCTAAGGATAGTCCTTCTGAGCCGTAGTCGGAAAAAGGTGGTTCCGGATAATTCATTGAGTTGGGCTGAAAGAGACCTATCTGCATCCCTGGTAAACCCCAAATTCTTGACTTTGCTGGTCTATGGCAATATCCCGATTTAAGGGTTCTAGGTATGATCTCTTGCTTGAAAGACAGATTGGTCAACATAGTTAAGCTCGGGGCATTGTGGTGGTCATTAGTAGCAGGAAGAGCGTCTAAACAGAAATGATTGGGTTTCAAGGCCAGCAGCAGTGGCAACAGTGGCAACACTGCATCAAGAGTTGCAGTATGATCATTTTATTTGTCACTCTGGCTAAGTAACCCGGACCATTGGAACTGTGCCTAGTGAAGTCTGTACCATCTGCAATTTTTCCTGACTGGTGGTCACTTTGGAAAGAAAGAAAAATATCAAGGTCATTAACCAACTGCATAGAAGGCTTGGGAGGTTATATTAGACAATCAGGAGAAGCCACATTTCTGATGAAAGTAAAGAGTTCTTAAGGTTTACCAGCTGAAAGTTTCCAATTTGGAAGACAGGCAGATTTTGCTTCCATAATCGCCTTTTATAGGCTTTTTGGGAATCATATATATGCAAAAAAGAAGGGGTCTCTATTTTTTGGTATAATCTATCTTCATATTTATTAACTTCAATTTTGAGAATCTTTAGGTTAGCGGATTTTGAAGGCTTAAGCCTCATCATGAGTTGGGTATTACCGCCGGGGCTATTAGCCCTACCGCTAAACCCCCTGGTGCTATTAGCGCCAGATCACGGGTTTGGCGGAACAGTGAGTCCCCATTCCACATTGAGCCCATTCAGGAATTTCCCATTCCCCATTGGGCCCAATGGGGAATGCCCGGCACTATTATCGCTGGCAATAGCGCAGAAAATTGGCAAAATGACGGCAAATTTGTCCCTAGCTCAGAGATGGGGTAAATCCGCCGAGCCCATGATTTGGCAGACACTTAAATGCAGAGGTAATAGCGTTACCGCCGCATTTAAGGGTTACCGCCAAACTAGTGATGAGGACCTAATCTTGTCTCTATCTAAAAAGTTATTAAGAGGAGCAAATTCATTGACTACCAATTATCATGTGAGACACTCGTCTAAATATATTCCATAGTTTAAATCCGGTTCTGGGCTGGGTAGGGCAATCTGAAGCGATTGTAAAGGGATAGTGAGTAAAGCGTTTTTTAATCCGGTTTGAAGTAGACATTATTCATTTGGTTGGCTCTGCTTGACCATAATTGTAAGCATAAAATACTTGACACTGGGTTAGTAGCAACGTCTGTGATAGTTAGGTGTATACGGATGCTGAGGTCAAGACAATGGGCCTCATTACGAGGTTGGAGGTAGCCTTCCCGGTTTAGGCTACCTCCAAACTCGCATCCGGGTCCGGCACCCATGAATGGGCAATTATCGGGCTATTCCGGCCCAGCCAGACCCAGTAATTTCCCTTTCGCGGGTGCCGGGCCCGGTACATCCCCGTTCCCATTTGAGTCCCATAGGGCTCAATGGGAATGGGGAGGGTGGTAGCACCGGTACCGTTAATAACGGTACCGGTGCTACCATCATGTGCTGCTTGCGGGTGCCAGTACGGCCACCAGGTCAGACCTGGTAGTTGCAAGGGCAACCGCAAGCATAACTCCTAGTATGGCGGTACGGTAGTAATGGTGCCAGTAGCGATACCGGCACCATTGTTGCCTTACTGCCATACTTGTAATGAGACCCAATGACCGGCCATGTGTGAAGAGGTGGTAACAACAGACATGAGGTCATGACAATGAAATTAATATAACAATTTAATGGAATCAGGTGATGAAGTTCATTCATGCCACATATTGAAGTCACGTAAAATCAAACTTCAAGTAGACTTCAGAGCAGTGGACGCTAAAAGTTAATCAAAACCTGATAGACATTGATTAGCAGATTCAGGTGGCTGATAGCCAAGTAAAATTTCAAAGAAATCGGAAGGGGTCCACAACATGGACAGGACACCAATTTGAGAAGCATCGTCCCATGAATATTGTGTGAAATTGGTGACTCTAAACTCTAAAAGATGAGCGCAATGCCCCCGCCTACACGAGACTGTATGTTCACCCATTCCCCAGAAATATTATCAGAGATCATGAGATGTAAACTGTCTTGAGCAGCAGCCGACATCCATGTTTTAGTAAAACAGAGAACATCTAATTGTTGATCGCTGATCATTTTAGAGATTACATCCAAAGTGTTCAATATTAGCCCATAGGATGGCAGGGACCTGAATATGAAGGTGCCCTGAGTATGGATGGGCCTTGGGTATGGCATGGCTTCGGGTAAGGGTGGGCTCTGATTGTGTACAAGCTTCGGACATAGCTAGACTCTGAAGTTCATAGCAGTGGCAGGGTGATGTGGATGATGTAACTGCTTGTTCCATCCTTGCAAACATTTAAATGGAGTGCTGCGATGCAATTATTTGTGCAGTATATTTCTGGCCCAGGGTCAGGGATAGCGCCACCTAGGCTTGTGCACATTTTCTCTGATTCGTATCTCTGTGTGATAAGTGGTCGGGGGGAGGTCTATGTGCTTTTCTGACTTACTGCAGTGTTGCCCCTATTTTGTAATGACAACAGATACATCCCCCTTTCCCAGCCTCTTTACTGGGGCTCTTTTTTAGGCATTGTTGAGGTTTGAGGATGGAAGTGGCTCGGCTGAGTCCTGTCTGGTGGAGTAGGGGTATGACAGATATGTGCCTGGACCAGTATGCAAGGAGTCCAGGATATATGCAATCGAGTCTTTTGCATATCACTGATGACTGTGGGTGCAGGTGGAGGGCGTCAGTGGCAGGCCCTTTTGGGGCAGTGTGGAATGATGCACCTCAGTGCTGGCTTGGCACTGAATGGATTCTAGGAAGTGTGCATGTGGTTCCTTCACTTGGCAGGGCGACCAGAGCAGTTGCTCAAAGAGAAGACCCAATTTAGAATTATTATATTGGAACAGGGTTATTACATTTGAACTGGTTCAGAGACCACGAGATGTGAATCTGATGGTCTTATCTCGTACACTCAGTACTCAGTGGCTATTTCTGGGGTTCATAAGGGCTTCATTTTTTCTAGATGCAGGTACAACATGCGAGGATTTTAAAGGGATGATCACGAATAGGGTCTATATCTGACCTATGTTTTTATTTAACCACATATATCAAAGTATGGTACCTGTGATATCCTGAGTATCTGGGTTTAGATATAAGACATAGAAGAGTAGGGCAGTGCTTCAATGGGGTTGTGCATTGGGCAGGCCAGAGCACCTTTGTAAATTGCAAGGACACCCTCACTGGGTGCTTTCTTGGCCCTCCTACTACATTCTTTTTCTCCCTTTGTCCACCCTTACTCCACACCAGACTGCCTGAATCAGAAGAACTTTGTTGATTTTCTTGTCTATTCAATGTCACTGGCTTCTTACATAGTATACTGCTTTTCGTTCTGATCATAGTTGGATATGTTTTCATTCTTATTGTACTAGCTAGGATCTATGCATTCTCTCTCTCTCTCTCTCTCTCTCTCTCTCTCTCTCTCTCTCTCTCTCTCTCTCACTCACTCTCACTCTATCTCTCGCTCTCTCTCTCGTTCTCTCGTTCTTTCTCTCTCACTCCCTTCTGGTACTCTGATATATGCACTCTGGTACGAGAATCTATACTTCTGCTCTCTGAAGGTACTATGCCCCATCTCCCTCCTGTCTACTAGTCACACCAGCTTGGCCATGCAAGCTTTCTGAAGACATGTAATTTCCCCCCTCTTCCCATGACATGCCCAGCACCTTCTTGTTTCTGTATCTTCCCTCGTCCCTAATCCGGCACTTTAGCTTTCTGCCCTATCTTGATGATTGCAGTGAAAGCCAGCTGTACACCATCCTGGCTTTAGACCCATCAATGTTCAAGAAACACATGAACACCTAGATCAAGGAGAAACTATCCACCCCTACTCTCGTCTGAGATATCTTGCTTGCTGTCTCTTAATTTGTACATACACACCATTCTAGCTCTCTTGCTACAAATCTCTGCCATGCCAGTGGCCCTGAATTTCCTTCTACCTCCAAATCAATTCCACTCATGACCAGTTTCAACTATGTCCTACCACCCAGGGCGTTTATCCCCAAAACAATGTGATGTATCTCTTTACACTACGCTTCTATTCCAGAAGTCATGCTATAAGCGTTTGTTTGGCCGTGCCTCCTCGAGACAGGTTTTTCCTTTGGTCCAATGAAAGTGCATCTGTACATTACTCCTCTGTTCCAGATATCGAACCAAAAACCTTTGATTGACCCAATCTCCATGGCCCATAGAACTCAACAGTCTGAAGTGGGAGAATGGAACAAAAGGCTCCCACCAATCCCCTCACACCCCTGGCCTAGAGGATCGCGGCCCAGACACCCGCCACGAGAGGAGTTTGCCCATCTACCAGACGACCAAATACCCTGGTACAGGAACATACGGATGTGCCGACCAGCCCGCCCACCAGCCTGCCGTGCCCATGCCGACACCTGCGGCATGGATGAACTCGACTGAACCATTCAACAGTAAATGAACACATCGTTAGAGATGCCATGACGACCCAGCCAACGGTCAGCACACCCGTGCAAACATGCACACTGGACACTCCCACACCAATCCACACGAAGAACATATTCAGTGCTATGACGTAGGTGACGGACACACCCACTGACGCGCATCTTTATTATTTTTCACTTAGGTTTTTCAAAATGCAGAAACGCAAGACGCACAATGAACTCATCTAAAATGCTTGCTCACGCTTCTCCTAAACCCATGCATTGCAATGAGAAATATAACGAAGACATGATACTGGGGATAAAGCAATATGATACCATAACCTAAAGCGCCGTGCATCAAACGTCCCCACCTATGCACCAGGCCCAAGTAGGCCACAAGCAAGAGCCTCCATGAACATTGAACAAGCAAGAGTACAATTGCTGACCCTGCAGAATGAGCCCGGCGAGAGCAGACAGTCAAGGGCACAATGTTGCAAACTCGCATGCCACAAGCCGAAGCCAAGGTCACACCTGCAAATTAAGCCAGGCACACAGTGGAAAATGCAATATTAAATGTGCAGAATCCTGCCTCAACCACGGTCTCTCCTCACATGACCAAGCCGAATCTGACAGGGTTCCAGGCCCAGGAGGAGGGAGGCGCCTGGATCCCACGTTTTAAGACACAGGCAGATACAATTAAGCGACTCAATGGACATCTGCGGCGGTGGGAGTAGTCTGCCCTCCAGCATATGAATAAATCCTCACATTGTCTGCACATACCCATAGTGATACATTGTTGCAAATGACAGGTTCACCGCGAGCTTGGAACAGCGATGGTCCCAGACTGGGGGGCTCGCGAGTGGACCAATCAGAACATGGGGCTCTTATCACTGACGCCATTAACATTAGCCAATCCTCAGGGGTCTTCATGTAACAATTTTCATGTATCTAATTGAAGGGACAACCCAAGTATACCACCTGACTGACCCTCAACCACTAACAACATTCTCTATACGTATGCTATACTAACCCTACCACTTGAGGAACCAATCCAGAGTGGCGATAGGTTTTTTACTAACTTTCCCAGGTGACGCAAGTAGCGCGTCATACTAAGGTAAAAAGGGCCTGTGAGCCCCACGATTTGAGAGAGAGTGTCAGGACGGACGCGTACGATCCTTGACCCATCCCTGCCGTTTTGTTTAATAAACAGCAGAATCACCTTGCTTCTTGCGTGTGCCTCATACTCATTTTTTGGGATACACGGGAGGAGTTGGGGCCTCCCTGCCCGGAGGTCCACGGACAGCCCAGCCGACCCCGGGAGAATTTCCCCCCGACAAGTTGGAGGCACTGCTGAGATCTGTTTAAGATCTGCTTTTATTTTATTTTTCCGAGTGCTCCCGTTGCGAGGAGGCCCGGCGGCGCGGCCCCCTCTGCCGCTGCCCCCTTTTGAGGATTACAGGACCATCGCAGAACTGCGAGACGACCGGACAGCGCAATCCAGATATTGGCCTTCGGGAGCCGGTTGAGAAGTATCCCGCCCGCGGTTGGCGAGTGTCCAGACGTGGTCCAGACGAGGGGAGGTGGCGAGCCGCTTGGAGGGGTGCACGCAGTCGAGCGGCCCCGCATCAAGAGAACTTGGTGAGTATGCCACGCCCAACAAGCAATGTGAAATTGTGAGGGAGGGGGGAGGAATTGAATGCGGGAGGCGGGAGGCGGGAGGTGTTACACAGGTGCGCGGCAAAGGTTTGATGAATTAGTGTTGACGGTGAAGTGAATGGTAGCCGGACAAGCGCAAGAGCAGTCCGCTACGTTACGGAAGAGGAGGGGGCGGAGCACGAAAACATCACGTGCGGCCGCCCGTAGACACTGATTGGCCTAGGTTGCGACCACGTGTAAGGGTGTGTGTGTGCGGTTTCCTACGATTTGGTGATTATTGATCAATGAATAAATGAGGATCCCTATTGATCGAGCAGGAAACTCGATAGATAGATGACGTTTCCCTGTAGGCGGTAGCTAGCTGGTTGCCTAATACGGAAGATAATTGGCTGGTTAAGCCCTCCTGTCGAGGGGCGTATCACACGCGAGGCGACGCAGCGTGCGCAGTCCGATTATATTGTTGATTACCTTGTTCTAGGCGTGACAGGAAGACAGCTGTAGGGTTAACGGGGATAGATTGCAAGCGTATTTCGTACTTTTAAAAACATGTAAAGAACTTACCAGTAGTTTTGAAGAGATCGGTGACGTCACCAGTAGGGCTTTCATAGGATATCTCAAACACAAGGCATTTTTTTTTCTTTCGGAGAGTGGTGGGGAAGAGAATTATGGTAAGGGAGTGGAGACGGAGATAAACGGTAACGAGTTGATCGGGGGAAGGTGAAAAAGGGGACGTGGCTGCGCACGGAGAACGCCGGCCACGGCAAGTGAAGAAAGAGGAGGAGGGGTAAAAGAAAGTGGGACGGCTGTATAAGAACGTCACACGGGGCACGCAGCCGCAGGGGGCTACGCGCGCCATGGCCGCAGGGGGCCATAAAGGTGTTCGGTAAAGGAAAAAAAGAAAGAAAAGAATATACAAATGCGAATGCATTATATTACTATTTTTCCTTAGCGGACAATCGCAAGTCCCCAAAATTATGGGGCCAGGTAAAGATCTAAAACTGTATAGTGTACACTGTTAGCAAGATAACCACTACCAAATAGGGGTAGGATAACAAGTGAAGTGCTACTATGTCATACGGGACAGGATCGGGAGGGTGGGGGAACACCCTCACTACCCCGCTACAGCACATATGTAAAACACTGTCACCCCATAGGGAGAAACTGATCAAATATAGCATAGAATGGACACAGGGGACGGACAACAAAATGACGACACCATGGCCGCCTAATGGCAGTTTCGATCCATATACCCAACATTCACTATTAACCCATCTGCATAACACATACAAGGGGAAGAAGATGACACACCACGTGGAGGTGTTTAACTTATGGAGGATGTTCCAAGGGTCCCGACCAGGACCAAACGGAATGTTCATTATGGGGGAAACAACAGAAGAGGAGAAGATTAAGGAGGAAGGAGAGAATGGGGAAAAAGAGAGTGAAGGCACACAGAACACGGGGAACGGACAGGAGGGAGGAGAAAAGAGTAACAACCTAAACGAAAAGGAAATAAAAAAGGAACAGAGCGACGATATACCCCTAGCGAAGGTAGTGAAAAAGGAGGAAGGGGGGTTATATCCTTTAACAGAGCTACGAGACATGGTTCAATTAAGGGCGGCTGAGGGGTACTCGAACCCGGCATACAGCCCGCCACCTTATACAGCTACAGGTGGCCACACGGGAGGAGAGCAGACTAGTACGACGGGATCAGCTCGTACGAAAATGCCCGCAGGGGAGGGGAGGATTGGCGAAGAACAGATCGCAGGAATAGGACAGGATGAGTGGGTAGCTGCGCAGGTATTATTAAAATTACGAGGTTCATTAACAGAAGAAGAGGAGGAGGTAGTAAGGAAAATGGACGAGGATAACATCAGGAAGAGTGAAATGAAAGGGGAAGAGGGGAAAAGAAAGGGGGAAGAGCTATTACGACAAAAGGAAGAGATTTTGGAGGAACGATTAGCAGAATTAAGGGATGAGCAGAATGCACTGATCAAGCAGCTCGAGAGAGAGGAAAGAGAGAGTATGGGAATGGAAAGAAAGCAAGAATGAGTTGGAAAAAATGAGGGAACGAACTGAGGAGCAAAAGAGAGAAGCAGAAAGGGTGAAGGCAGTAGCAGAAAGGGTATCCAGAGCAGCACTGTGTGACAAGAAAAGAGAGGAAGAAGAGAAAGAGAAAGAAAAAGAAATGGAAATATGGAAAAGGAGATTACTATCAGAAACGACAAGGAAATACGAAGAAGGGAGGATGATAGAGGGTATATTAGAGCGGGAAAGAGCGAGATGGGAAAGGAAGAAAGAAGAAGAAAGGATAATGGAAAAGATGAGTAATGGAGGAATTGAAAAAGAAAAGAGAGGAAATTGGTAGAGGAATAGCGGAGAAAAATGAAGGGGAAAGAGAAGATAGGAGAGGGGAGAGTGAAGTAAGGAGGTATGTATAGAGAGACACAGAAGTAGCAACAACATCAGCACAAAGGGGAGCAATTGGCAAAGAAGAAAAGGGAGGAACGGATCTAATAGACTTAAAAACAGTAACGATTAGGGGGAAAAGGACAGATTGGGGGTTGCCATTAATGGATGACTTTTGCAGTGAGGAAGGAGAAGGAATGGAGAAGGAAGGAAGAAACAGTGAAAGGGAAAGCTTAGATAAATTATACATCACCCGGACAAATAGAGAATCACCATGGATCTGCAGGAGAAAGGAAGAACTGGAGGGAAGTGAGGAGGAAGAGCAAGGAATGGCAGAAAAGCAGACACGTGCAGCTACACCCTCACCATCCCGTCCAACATGCTCCAGTACCTCACGCTCATTACGTGCAACATGCCCACCTAAACTCGCACCCTTCCCCCACGAACTGACACCCTATGCAGGCAGGCTTAGAGACCTCCCTGGACGCAGGCAGGGAGAATGAATACACACGCCCACATTAAATAAAGGAAATGATAAAAGAAGGGGAAGAGATGGAGGAGAAACAGTTACGAGCGGGGGAAATATGGACCCCATTGACGATGTAGAAGACAAGGAAGAAGAGGAGGGGTGCACGGATTCGATTTTGTGGAACCCAGGGGGCCAAACAGGACACAACTTAATGCCATTCCTGGAGAGGGGAGGGGTTAGACCACAATACGTCCCTTGGAAGCATGCAGACAAGGAAAATATAAAATGCAGGCTCCCATCATTAAGTGGAGGTGCGGGAAAATGGATATATGAAATGGAAAAACACACCGCAGGACAGAAACTGGCAGTGGGGGATGTAAAGGGCCTTCTAATATCAATATTGGGGGATGCAGCAGATGACATCTGGAAGAGAGCAGGCTTCCCCGGGGTCACAATAACAAACACATCACACGATGGGGTACCATTCGCAAACTGCAGACACGCATTATGGCAAGCGCTGAGGGTACAGTACCCAGACACATCAGACATAGGAGCAATTACCTCACGCAAGATGCGTGAGAACGAAGATCCTGTTGATTATATCCAGGAAATTCAAGAGAAGTGGCGTATGGAAACTAGAGAACAATAGGACAAAACACCAGCAATATTCTATCATATACTAATACAAGGGCTCCCAGAAGCAGTTCAGAAACAACTGAAGAAGGTAGTGGGGATGGAAGCAAAAGCATGGCCAGAAATACAACTGACGATAGTACATCATTGTAGGACATGGCAAGAAAAGATGAAACAAAAGGAAGAGGATAGAAAAACGGAAGAGGCTAAATTGGTACAGAAAAAACTTACTAAATACACGATGGAAGGTGCACTAATAACTACACCTGCAACAATGACTCAAAACCCCACACAAGTAGTGGCTGCACAAGATCCCTCCCAAATACAATCATCACAGATTGTAGCACAACAGCTGCCACCACCCCAACCATACACGACCACCATGGGAGGAGGATACTCAACGCCAGGAGCTGGATATTATAATTACAACAGGGGAAGGGGAGGAATGATGAGGGGGAGGGGATACGGCTATAACACGCAACAGCAAGGGGGAGGATTTAGAAATTTCTACCCCACCGGGCAACCAGCATACCAGGACAATTCAGGAAGCTTTCCATGGCAGAACAGGGAACCACCGGTATGTTGGATTTGTGGATTAGTAGGGCACATGTCACGCACATGTAGAGTGAGACCAGGCACACCATCATGGGGAGAACAGGGACAACAAGGGCCTACAAGGGAACAACAGGACATCCAACAACAGCAGGCACTGGAACCGGGAAATGTGCAGCAACAACTAGTAACACAACAACAGCCACAGGCATATTCACTGCCACAACAACAGGTAGCGATAACACAACAACCCCAAGTGCAGCAAGTACAGCAACCTGCCCAAATTCAAGACCATAACATAACCTCTACCAATACACAACTACAGCAAACACAACTGTGAAGGGTGACGGTCCTGGGACACAACCCTTACACAGGGAGTGGTCAATCATTATACCCACAATAGGACAGCCCACAGACGGCCTTGGTGTGTCCCATCCTGTCGGTAACACCTAATAGTGCGGAGGAACCACGCATAGAGGTAACGATAGGTGACAAAAAATTATCATTCCTTGTTGACACCGGGGCGACCCGGTCTTGCATAAGGGAAGGTAAATTTAAGATGTCAGGTGAAGCCCTGAACACCGAAGGATTCTCTGGGGCTAGGGGGTTGGTTCCCTTTACTGATAACATTCCCTTATCAATAGGGGATTATGACATGTCAGTCCCGCTTTTATATTCTAGGGCCTCACCAGTAAACATACTGGGGAGAGACATAATGAGCAGGTTGAATATGACGATCTCCTTTACGGAGGACGGCATAATTTGCTCCACTCCAGGAATAAACATGCTCACTGCACGACAAATTATGCAAGCATACTGTGGACAGACAGTGATTAGGGCTGAGCCAGTAGATGGTGAACTGTTCCAGTACGGAACAGACATGGCATTTGCACGGACACCAGGAATAGAAGGAAAAATCTGGAGGAGGCCAGCAGCCTATTTGTTTAGACCAGAAACACCAGCCAATGAACCAGAAGGAAAGGTGATTTCAGTGAGCATAGAGAGCATTATAGCAACTGCTGATTATATCGCAGTACATGCCCAAGACAGAGAAGGAAGAGCATGGAGGGCAGTGATAGCGCTAGCAGAGGGATGCAGGCTCACCCAAGTGTCAGACATGGAGCTCTTCTCAGAAGAAAAGGAAGAAGTTGAAATGGTATTTATGATGAGTGTAGAAATATGGCTAAGAGTGACATACAAACAAGTGGCACAGAAAATTGCAATGGCACTTGAAGCACTCACATCCACCCCAGTTCCCTTCTTTGAGGAGGATATGACAAAGGTACCAACATCATTATGGACTACTAGTCCCTATGACGTGGGGTGCATAAAAAGTATAGGGGGAGTAAGAATAAAATTGAAAAAAGGTGCAATACTCCCCAGAGTGAAGCAGTACCCACTATCAAAAGAGGCAGATGAGGGCATATATGAAACAATAACGGCCCTTATAAATAATGGCATATTGGTACCATCAGAATCACCATGTAACACAGCTGTATACCCAGTGCGCAAAGCTAAAGGGGGGTCTTGGCGCTTCATCCAGGACCTCAGGCCCTTGAACAGCATAGTGGAAGCAGAATACCCCATAGCAGCAAACCCGGCCACAATATTGTGTGGCATTCCAGCAGAGGCATCACGATTTACAGTGATAGACCTCAAAAATGCCTTTTTCTCAATACCCCTGCACCCAGACTCACAAGATCTAACAAGCATCACGTACAGAAACACAAAATGGAAACACACCAGATTGCCACAAGGGTACTGCGAGTCACCCTCAATTTTTAACAGAGTAATACAGATGGACTTGGGTAACATTGAAGTGGAAAGCACAGTGTTGCAGTATGTTGATGACATAATAATTTGCAGCACAAGCGAAAAAAGATGCAGAGAGGACTCATTGAAGATGCTGACAATATTGGCTGAAAAGGGTTACAAGGTAGACAAAGAAAAGTTACAGTACTGTCAGGAACAGGTACTATACATTGGACAGCTCATATCCCAATATGGAAGAAAGATTGCACCACAAAGAGCACAGGCCATATCAAAAACGCCGTTGCCCCAAACAGTGAGGGAACTGCAGCAGTTCCTGGGACTATGCAACTACTGTAGAGCATGGGTATTTGATTACAGCTCATACATAGGACCCCTACTTGAGGCATTAAAAGAAGCTAACAAAGGGGAGAAAAAATTGGGGTGGACAATGGAAATGAAAGAGGCCTTTGATGAACTGAAAGATGCAATATCAACTGCTCCGGTACTGGCCACCCCAGATTATGAACGACAATTCTTCATATTTTCACATTGCGACTCAGCAGTAATGAAAGCAGTGTTGGCTCAAAAAACAAGCGTGGGTTACAAACCAGTAGCGTTTTACAGTGGCCACTTGGATCCTGTGATGTTAGGACATTTCCCTTGCGAACAAGGTCTCGCTGCAGCTGCCTTTGCGGTAGAGAAAGCATCATCAATCACAATGGGGTGCCCAACCACACTATTTGTGGAACATGCACTATTTGCAATATTGAACAAGCCTAAGTCCACACTAACCACGCAGAGGGCGTCAGGTTATGAGATCATCTTATCTAGACCAGAATTATCAATTGTTAGATGCAGCACAGTTAATCCTGCAAGGTTTATAGCAGAAGTAATTGAGGAAGGAGACTATGCACATGATTGTACACAGACTACCGAAATGTACTCATGTACTAGAAAAGTTGAAGAGAATGCACTAGATGGAGGAGAGCTCTTGTTCATTGATGGGTCATCAACAATAGACCAAAGTGATGGGATAAAGAGAACTGGGGCAGCAGTGGTAAAAATGACAGAGGAACAGGTGTGTGTGGCGGTGAAATGCGTACAACTACCACAACATTACTCTGCTCAAGCAGCAGAATTGGTTGCACTGATCTTGGCGTTAAAGGAAAGTTTTGACAAAAGAGTGACTATATATTCTGACAGCGCATATGTCACGTCTACTGTCCACTCAGGATTGTCCAAATGGAGGAGAAGAGGGTTTAGGAGAGCTGACGGCACCCCAGTGCAACATGCTCTCTTATTAGCTGAACTAATTGAAGTAATAAAAGACCCCCAAGAATTAGCATTGGTCAAATGTACCGCACACACTAATGGAGAAGATCATGTCTCAAAAGGAAATGCAGCAGCAGACGCACATGCGAAGTATGCTGCATATTTTGGTGAGATATGGAACCCCCCAGACTCAGAGAGAGGGAGAGGGAGGGGGATAGCTAAAGAGATGTTGATAAGAGAGGGGTACACCCATCTCCCAGCCACACAGATAATGGAGTTACAAGCGGCTGCACCAATGGCAGAAAAAGAAATATGGGTAAAAAGAGGATGTACAATGTCACCAACTGACGCACTATGGCGCCAGGGTAACACTGGAAAGATGGTAATGCCATTGGCACTATTGAACACCGCCCTGAGCCAACTCCACCACCCAGCCCACACAGGCAAGGAAGTTATTGCAGCACGAATTAGGGAAGATTGGTTCTGTCCCGAGTTAAATTCCCATGTGACAAATTTTATCAGCAATTGTCTCACATGTCAACAGTTCACGGCCGGTCACACGCTGAAAGTGATAAAAGGTACTATACCCCGGCCAGAGGGACCCTTCCTGCACATCCATATTGACTATGTTGATATGATCAACGTATGTCAAGGAAATAGGTATATGATTGTAGTAGTATGCCCATTCTCCAGGTGGATTGAGGCAGGACCCTGCTCACATCCAGATGCATTTAGAGCAGCTAAATTTCTAGTGAGGGAGGTTTTCCCCAGGTGGGGAGTGTGCGAGGTACTGCGGTCGGATAATGGCCCGCATTTCGCTAATGAAATGTTCCAGCACATCACATCCTTACTGAACATCAAGCATAAATTTGCATGTGCATATCACCCACAGGCCAACGGTATATGCGAACGCCTGAATGGCCTACTGAAGGAGGCAATTGCAAAGATACAGCAAACAACAAAGAAGAGTTGGTTGTATTGCCTTCCACTAGCTCTATTTGAGCTGAGGAATAGACCAGGCTCCGACCACCATCTCACCCCTCATGAGGTGGTGACCGGACGACAAATGCGCCTTCCTCTAATGCCAACATCAAGGGCATTGACAGACTATGAAAACACTGCAACTGTTCTTGGTGATGAAATGTACCAATATGTGTCTTCTTTGATTACTATTGTAGTGTTTGTGTCTCAACAGCTCGAGCGCACGCGGGGCGGGTCTAAGAGTGATCAACAAGAAGACACGGATAAAGAATTGGAAAAGGAAAAACTGTGCAAAATTGCTAAAGGTGACCACGTGCTACTCCACAATTTCAATAGAAAGTGGAACAGCCCACGCTTCACTGGCCCCCACCTGGTAGAGGAGGTATCTACGAGAGAAGTAAAGTTGCAGGACAAACGTGCTTGGAATCACCTACACGACGTAAAGATCTGCAAACTCCAGACCCACCCTAGCATCACCGACAGGGCCATTGGAAGAACAGCAACAGCGTCACCCACGGAGGAAGAGACTTCTACCACAGCTGACGACCTAAGTGTCTCCATACCCTGCCAACCCCCAGATTCCCCAGAGACAACTACTGAAATAGAAAGGGGTAATTCCCATACCGCCCACCCCATGGTCACACGATCAAAGAGTAAAGAGACTTCCGCCAGTTGAGCCCCAAACCCTCTGCCCATCGACCCCCTACCCACTGCAGTAATCATCCAACTGAAGGACATTGTCTTGCACATATACACATGTAAACACTTGAATGTTCTCTTTTTTCTTTCTCGCACATGCAGGTACCGCGTATTATTGTATTGCTAAGAGAACAGATAACTAACAAAGTTCATTGCCCAGGAGTAGATGCTACCCTCAGACGATAACTACCCTGAAGAGCTATCACACCAATTTGTCTATCACATAAAAAAAGTACCTGAAAAGAAGGAGGGTACGTGTCTACTACACAGCATTTCTCTTGGCCATAGAACAATCAATGCCCCATCTTCACCAACACTTGCCTGCCCTAAGAGATAGATCGCTTAGATTGGCGTGGGAACAGCTCTTCGCCTGGGCACTGAACGACTACTTGATAGGGAGAGCTTGAAAACAACAACTAACACTAATAACAAGCATATTGAGAATTTTCAGGCGGGCAACTTTAACGTCGCAAGAATAAGCTGCCGGACTGCAGCAAGGTAAGAGCAAAATGCCGGTGAGACTAGCCTCTGTAATAAAGATGATAGGGATTTTGATGATCACCGGGTTTTCGGCTGCCTCTGTATGGCAGAAAAGTTATGCTATCAATATTTTGGCTGTACCCAAACCTAATATACCCCCACCCATGGCTGCAACAGGTGTTACGTCAGGTGGTACTAGCAAAACTCCACACAAGGGAAATAGAGTTAAATGCAGCACATACTCAGATAATAAAGGTATTGACAACTACATACAAGATTCAGCACACGTCTCGAACAACATGTGGTACCAACACATGACCCAAATAGGTAAGCAGACAACAGAAGACAGCTGCTACGTCTGCTCATTGATCCCATACGCCATGAGCGCTTCTCGAACTTTCGTTGCCACGGAAATAGATGAAGACAGCACGATGTATAGTATACTTGGCACTGTTCCAAACAAAAGGGAGATTTCAAGGGACGGTGGTGAACCTGGTGTGGAAAACGCGAGACACATACCCGTACGAAAACAACTTCCTCAAGACTTATTTGCGTTACCACAAGACCAGTTTGCATGCTGAAGCATTCAGATACATGACAAGTGGCCCTGAAAAAGGAGAAACAAAGAAAGTAACACTACAATACCTACCATGTGATTGGTACGCCACTGAAGTTCCTGGTAAACAAGGATGTTGGGAAAGACCACTGGTAACGATAACAGGGAAGGTGTACATGGACAACAAATGGGACATAGGAGTGGTTGGCAGCAACATGGTAACGAGAGAAAATATTACAACTATTGCTGAACACAATAACAGATGTTGGATGACTTGGGTCAAGTACGTACCCATGCTAACGTGGATAGAGAAGGATGAAGACCCAATAACAATACTGCCGCTGTCTGCACCTAAGGTATGCTACCAACATAGAGGAGAAGTGGACGTGGGATACAACACCAACTGTGCAAGCGTGATGGAGTTACCTGAGGGGGGAGCAGGAACAGCAGTATTAATGGACCATTACTGGGCCTGCGGAGACAAGGCATACCACACACTGCCCCCTCTGTGGAATGGTATATGCACAATGGTACACGTTAATGTACCATCACTAGTGGTGCCCCAGAAACATGTGAACGTGGCGAACTTCCCTAAAATGGATGAAGGAAACAAGAGGAAGAAGAGGTCTGTACAACCTCAGAAGGGGCCATAGAACCAAAACAACAGCAACAACACTGTCCTGAATAGAAAGAAAAGACAAGGAGAACCTCTGACAGGAAATTACCTATGGGGAAGGTCGGAAACAGCACTCACTTCAATCCCACCAGAACACAGACTATTCAGCAGAGCAGCAATGTTCTTCTCCTCAATAATACATCCGGGACTACAAGCTTACGCAAACGCAAAATGGCTCCAGATAACTCGATGGGAACTAATGATGACAATTAATTCTACAGTTAATGGATTCAACGCAATAAAAGAGGAACTGCGAGCAGTAAGGATGGTAGCACTACAGAACAGATATGTACTGGACCTCCTTACAGCAATGGAAGGAGGAGTTTGCGCAAAGATAGGACAATCCTGCTGCACATTCATTCCTGCTAACGATGCTGACAATGATACACTGACAGAAGCAGTATCACAACTGGCCCAGATGCACTCCAAAATGATGGAAGAAAGTAAAGGAGTGAAGAAGGATGACAGCTGGTTTTCACTGTTATGGTCATGGATGCCATCTTGGCTGTCGGACGGACTGAAGATTATAGTTGGATGCATAATACTGGCTGGAGCTGCACTGATCATAATAAGATTTTGGAAGGCCCGGAAGGCACGCACCACAGACGAAATGATCGAAATGGTTGGTATGCACCCCTTGATGCCGGCAGATGATGGCCAGCACACAGGCACAATAATAAAAGAGAGAGAAAAACTGCGCAAACAGATCATCACTAACCACCTGGACCCACCATCTGTGAAGCTCGAAAACCCAAGAAACCCAAGAAGCTACATAGGGAAATGGGTATACTGCACACCTGGGGGAACCTGTGTATATATGTATTGGTCATTTGAAGACCATGTCAACCACTATGGACATTTGGGAGGAGTAACTAAAATATGGAGAGTGAGAGGAGATAAGGAAAAGGATATGTTTGTGGTCGACAAGTCGACCAGAGGGGGGACTGAAGTGGGAGAATGGAACAAAAGGCTCCCACCAATCCCCTCACAACCCTGTTCCAAGAGGATCGCGGCCCAGACACCCGCCACGAGAGGAGTTTGCCCATCTACCAGACGACCAAATACCCTGGTACAGGAACATACGGATGTGCCCACCAGCCTGCCCACCAGCCTGCCCTGCCCATGCCGACACCTGCGGCATGGATGAACTCGACTGAACCATTCAACAGTAAATGAACACATCGTTAGAGATGCCATGACAACCCAGCCAACGGTCAGCACACCCGTGCAAACATGCACACTGGACGCTCCCACACCAATCCACACGAAGAACATATTCAGTGCTATGACGTAGGTGACGGACACACCCACTGACCGCATCTTTATTATTTTTCACATAGGTTTTTCAAAATGCAGAAACGGAAGACGCACAATGAACTCATCTAAAATGCTTGCTCACGCTTCTCCTAAACCCATGCATTGCAATGAGAAATATAACGAAGACATGATACTCGGGATAAAGCAATATGATACCATAACCTAAAGCGCTGTGCATCAAACGTCCCCACCTATGCACCAGGCCCAAGTAGGCCACAAGCAAGAGCCTCCATGAACATTGAACAAGCAAGAGTACAATTGCTGACCCTGCAGAATGAGCCCGGCGAGAGCAGACAGTCAAGGGCACAATGTTGCAAACTCGCATGCGACAAGCCGAAGCCAAGGTCACACCTGCAAATTAAGCCAGGCACACAGTGGAAAATGCAATATTAAATGTGCAGAATCCTGCCTCAACCACGGTCTCTCCTCACTTGACCAAGCCGAACCTGACAGGGTGCCAGGCCCAGGAGGAGGGAGGCGCCTGGATCCCACGTTTTAAGACACAGGCAGATACAATTAAGCTACTCAATGGACATCTGCGGCGGTGGGAGTAGTCTGCCCTCCAGCATATGAATAAATCCTCACATTGTCTGCACATACCCATAGTGATACATTGTTGCAAATGACAGGTGCACCGCGAGCTGGGAACAGCGATGGTCCCAGACTGGGGGGCTCGCGAGTGGACCAATCAGAACATGGGGCTCTTATCACTGACGCCATTAACATTAGCCAATCCTCAGGGGTCTTCATGTAACAATTTTCATGTATCTAATTGAAGGGACAACCCAAGTATACCACCTGACTGACCCTCAACCACTAACAACGTTCTCTATACGTATGCTATACTAACCCTACCACTTGAGGAACCAATCCAGAGTGGCGATAGGTTTTTTATTAACTTTCCCAGGTGACGCAAGTAGCGCGTCATACTAAGGTAAAAAGGGCCTGCGAGCCCCACGATTTGAGAGAGAGTGTCAGGACGGACGCATACGATCCTTGACCCATCCCTGCCGTTTTGTTTAATAAACAGCAGAATCACCTTGCTTCTTGCGTGTGCCTCATACTCATTTTTTGGGATACACGGGAGGAGTTGGGGCCTCCCTGCCCGGAGGTCCGCGGATGGCCCAGCCGACCCCGGGAGAATTTCCCCCCAACAAGTCATTACCATCTCCCTCTTCTCTCGCAGCACATCTGATATGAATCTGATTAATTTTCTGTAATGCCCACACAGCCACCTCCCATGTTAGCTCTTCCCTGACATGCAGTCTTTCATTGCATCACTCCCCTGTTCCAATTCTGCTCTCCATCTCACTATGGTGACCCCCTTTGTCTTCTGCTCTCCAATATGGTGGTTCTCCTTTGATTGAGCCCCATTGGCAAATTAGGTTATGCCTTTGAATTGCCACTGAATCTCTTCTCCCTGCTGTGATTTTCCTCTCAGGGCTGTGCACCATTAACACTGTGTTCCTGGGCTGTGTCCTGCTGTGATTTCTGCTTTCTATGCAGTTACTGCGCCTAGAGTTTGCCCCACTGTGTTTTCTAGATTACATTGTGAGCTTGCCCCTTGGTAGTGCCCTACTGCAGTTCTGCTTTTCACAGTGACCTCCTCCTGAACTGTGGCCACTGTATGATTTACTTCTCCCTTTCCCACTGTATCCCTCCTCCCACTGTGATTCTGATCGTGGGGTTCCCCCATTATGATTTCATTCTAGGTAGCTACCTGCTGTGTTTCTTCTCCACACAGTTTTGGTATCTCGTACGTGGTGCCTGATTATAGAATCAGGAAGGCTTCCTTTTGGTTTGTTGTGTGTTTCTCCAAGGTTTGTGGACCATATTGTGCTACTCCTGGGTTGTGCCCTTTTGTGTTTTCCACCTTCCATTGTGGTCTTATTCCTAAGTGTGTCCCACTGTGTTTCGGTTCTTCATTGTGATAGTGTTAAGAGGTTGTATCCATTGCATGATGTATTCCTACTGACCCCCCACCCCACTGTGTATTCCTCCTCCCACTGTGGTTCTACTGGGTTGTACCACAGAATGATGTTCTCCTGTGTTGCTCCTCTATGTGTTTCTGCTCCTCACCATTGATTTCCTTCTAGGTGATGCCCCATTGGAGAATCAGTTCAGCCTCGTTTTGTCCTGCTGTATTATTGCTTCCTTTTGCTTTTTTACTCCTCGGTTTGTGCGCCAATCTATTTTTTCTTTTGTGTGTGCCACACACTATGTTTCCTGCGTCCATTGTGAGTTTACTTTGGGGTATATTTATGGGGCAACAATTAATGCAGGGAGTTTGTCCCCCCCAAGCAAAAGCGCCACACCAATATACCTGTTTATATAATTCAAATACAAATATGCCTAAACGATTAACTGTACTGCACTACCTGAAATGATAACTGTACTCTGACACCTGTGTAACCTACATGTCATAAATGTATGTACTGTATTGTACCCTCTCTAGCGCCGTGATACCTCTGGGTCCTGGGCGCTACCAACAAATGAAATAAATAAAATAAATAAATTAATTAATTAATTAATTAATTAAATCTAGCCCTGTCTATGAATCATATCAAACCACGTAGAACCCTCCCCTTTAGCAATAGGTATGCCAAGTACCGGGCTGGTGTATAGAAAGAATAAGGAAAGAATATATATTTATTCATTAGTATGTAAAATTAATATTTGCACAAAATCACACAACATACCACCTTACTCCATGGCACAAAACACAGCTTCAATACAAATAAGTAGAACACCATTCGCTTTCGAAGGTTAACTACAAATGCCAAGACATATACCACAATCACATAAACAGTTTTCTTTTCAGGTCAAATAAACACTCCAAATACTTTCGGTCGCTCACAAATACCCCGTAATGTAAAGAATCATGCCGCACCTTGGAGCATCGCCGCATCATACGCTTGGCAATATACTTTGCATGAATTTTGATTTAAATAACTTGCAACACTTTTCTATTGGTCAAAGAAATTTCCCACACAGCACTCTTTATTTTGATCTCCCTGCACGCTTGGCAATGCTAGCAGTGTTGAAGCACAGCAAAACTTTAAGGATCAAAACACATTTTATATAGATGGAACCCTTTTTCCTTCACCACTATGCAATTAAGAATCTCTCTTCTACCAGAAGTCTCTTCCCCTCTCTCTGTAGAGGGTGTGCTTTTAAATCAGGGATGTCACTCTATTTAATTTGGCAAGACACTTTCCTTCCCCAACACAAACACAGATAAGTTTAATATGGAAACCCCTCTGCTGTAAGGCACGGCCAAGCGGGCGTGGAGCAGTATTTCATTTGTTATGCACCCCCTCCACTTTTTTTGGGGGTTGACAAAAAGAAAAAGGACTACCCAATTACTTTAACAGACTATATTTGTATCCACACTGGAAGTGATACTTATTTCTAACTTCAACAAAATCACCCTGTGTCATTTGGCTATAGTGGAATTAATTACATTATTTTTTGGTAAGAAAATGCTAGGGATCTACTTCCGTACCCCACTCATTAAATAAGGGGAAGGTATTACCTCAAACAGATCCCCAAAATACTTGGTTCTGTTGGACAAGTTTACCTAAATTGAACAGCTCTGTGGTTGGTGCTCAGGGAAGGACATAGCCCCATTGGTCATCTCACGTTAAAGGGAAGTGACCTGGTCAGACTCCAACATCAGTCATGGATAGCCTCCAGCAACCCTCTATTTGTCTGTACTTGTATGGATCCCACCCACTATCTCTTTTCCTGGTTTCTTCCACCTCCCAGGCAATGTTGGTTCTCCAGCAGTTCCGACTCAGACGATTTCAGAATGTTCTCCTCCCTTTTTCCATTGTGCATCCCCTTTTAAAATCTAAACTGCACCCACAATGTCTACGTTATCAGGTGCCAGCTTATTGGCTCTTGATTTGGATTGAACCTCGATTGTCTGTCCCCATTGCAATGATTGGTTCCTTTAGTTACTACGCATCATCTCTGGTGAGTTCAAGACTCCACCCCGTTGAAATGCATTTCTGACCACTTCAGTTATGAACTTAGAAACTACAACCTGTCAACGTTTGCCAATTTACAAATAAGCATCATAATATATTTATATATATATATATATATATATATATATATATATATATATATATATATATATATATATATATATATGAATTGGTCTGATCATGCCAGACTTAATGAAATGTGTCTGGCATCGTCACAATGTTGAATGTATGAGTGGCAGATTTTTGTAATTTATCCAAACAGGACAAAAGTCAGTGTCATAAGATTTTATATACAGGTATCTAATTCAATAAGCTACCATCTTCCCGAATCTCCACTTTGTGACATTTTTTGGAAAGCTATCACCACTCTTTAGCTTGTGTCTCTTATTCCCATGCTCACATTTTTAGGGGAGTTGTATGATTAGATGGATCTATTCATATGCTGCTCAGTAATATTTGCATCATTTCAGTGAGAGTTACAGAGCCGGAGAAAATGGACAAAATATGATCCTCCATATACACCTATGGAATCTCTAATAACATACAACATTTCAACTTTAACTAACCTCACCTTTCTTTTCTTTAATAAACTTCACATGTAGCCTGGGTAATTGGTTCCTTTGTTGACCTAGGCTGCAATAAATCCATTAACGTCCTTGCAAAGTCAAAGACCTGAAGATGTGTTCTTATCTTCATGAACTGCAGAAGACCACCCCACCCCCTGACTCATGTGATGGTCTTATGTTACATGTTATCAGTCAGTCGGCCCAAGGAGGGACCACAAATTGATTGTAATACCTGAGGATTATTAACAGTTAACAACTATTAGCTGGGTCTTTCTTTGCACAGGGGTCAACTGTTTTACCCTAATAAAACCTTAGTCCAGCACAAGCTCCATCCCTTTCTTGGCTCTGTGAGCTTCAACATGATTTTCAGATAAAGGGAGAAAGCAGTGCTTGGTAAGTGTAGTGGGAATGTATTTTGGCTAATCACAGCTTCACTCGATGTACAGATGCTAGTATTTTTGAATTTTGCAATTCCTTTAGACATGCGGCCTGCTTCAATAATTGACTTCATACCATATGCAATTTTCTCCTGCTCCATGCCATCAATGTCTTGAAATACAAAATATATGTTTCTCCATTCTCATTCTCGCAGTTTCTTCTAAAACTGAAGAGTGCTGACTCAGAGTGCCGACTGTTCGGCTAGAGACCACGCTGTATTTTGGAACGCTATTTCCTGCTGGACTACTACTGGACCCATTATATTATTATTCTGGACAACGTGATATGTTATACTACCTGAGGATATCAATGGACTATTGTAGACATACCAACAAGTATTTAGAACTGACATATACCCTTATTTACCTTAATTTTGAATAGGCTCCGCCCATTGCTTCCTGAAGAGTGCTGACTCAGAGTGCTGGCTGTTCGGCTGTTCGGTTGTGCAGCTTGGCAGCTGGAGCTTTGAGTGGTCACTCTGCGAATATTCAGTGATTATCAGTTTTGCTTGTGTAACACACTGAGTAAGTATTCACATTATATCTGTATATCGGTGGATAGTAATTTACAATTTTTTTCCATAGTTTGCGTATGTACCAAGTGTACAATTTCAAATTAAACATGGCCAATACCAAGGTGAAGCCTCAACTAAATGTAAAAACTCACCATGTTGCTCCTGACTCTTTGAACTCAAACGAAGCAGAACAAATTAAAATGCTGCCAGCCCCAATTCGTCCCATTCGTAAAACAAAAGTGAAAGGGAACCATATGCTATTTGGCGTATGCGTGGACTTGCGAAAATTGTGGACTCCGAAAAGATGATCCATAAGTTTGGACTCCACCATGAAAAGAATCACTGTGGACCAACGGGAATCAGAGAGAGACGGTGAGACTGATTCCCCTTGTAGTTTAAATTAAAGTATTCCTGTACAAATGATGTTACCAAACGGGAAAACGAAGGAGACACATGTGCCTCTGCCAGCCGCCATAGTAGCTGATACAGAGGCTGAGCCTAAAATAAGTAAAAATGCCCATGTAACTGATGAGGAAATTCTATTGTTTAATTCTCAAGTTTGCGATATGATTACTCATGAGAGTCAAAAACAAGGTGAATGTGTTTCGGTGCAAGGCAGTCTTCAACAGATGTGGGTGGAAGAACATGCAAACGCAAGCATGCCTCCACCGAAACTATATTCACAAATGCTGTTGGGCTCCAGTTTTCAGCAATGTACAGACACGTTTGCTATAGTAGGAGAAATGGAGGGCCGGATAGAAAAAGTGACTGCTAATGGAACTAGCGAAGTGTTGCATGCAAATAGACCTTGCAGCCCAGAGAAACTTGTTGAAGGCAATATGCCGCCTGAGTTAGAATGTGAAGAGAGCGCGAACTTTGAACCACAGAGTGACTCAGTAAATAATGATGTGTTTGTTAATGGGAGTGAAAGAGTTGTTAATAATGTAGCATATTCAAATCTTGAAAAAGCAATAGTGAAAAATGGGAGAAAGTGAAATATGTTCCGGAAACTCAAAATATTAAAGAGCTGGAAAATAATGCCCAAAATAGAGTAAGTGAAGAACTAAACCTCTCAGCCTCTCCTATTTTATTACCAAGAGCTGATTCTCAAAATCTGAACTCTACGTTTTCTACAGAGGCATCCTATGTAAAACCTACACCCAGAACGTCCTTTGGGTTTAAAAATCATAACATACCGGCATATGATATTACGTTGGCCGCAATGAATATAGGTATATTTAGTTTAACCAAAATGTATTAACATTTGGAGAATAAAATGACAAGTAATGTAGAGAGTATGATTGGATTTAATACAAATTTTGAACTAGTATTTTCTGAATTGAATCAAATAAATGTAAAAATGTTGGAAATGAGAGAATTTGATGAGTACGAAAATACCCAAAGCTTGACAGAAAAGAATACTATCGTGAGTTATACAAAGGATCCGTTGGGTGATGGTCCAAATTGTGAACATGTAATACCAGATGAAGATGTTATTATTGATTTAGCAGTCGATGAAAACGAGAGACAAACTTTAGAAAGTAGCCATATTAGTCATAGAGAAAATAGTGATGAAGGGATAATAGAGTGCGAAGATGCAGATCAAGAATCGATTGTACAAAAGGTGGAATCTAATAGTTGAACAAATACGATTTAATTGAAGAGGAACAAGTATATGACATGTTCTATCAACAAAAAAAGGGGAAAAGTAAAACAAGATTAGAAAATATGAAAAAAGCAAAAAATCAAATCACCTGCAAAAATAAAAAGTTGAATACTGAAAAGAGAACATTCTTTAAAGCTTTGATCATGCCTCCCAAACGAACAAAAACAATGAAGAAAAAACAGTTTCAACGGGTCATTGTAGAGTCTAATGAGAATAATATATCAAATGGCATAGAACCAAATGCAAGTATAATCCTGGACAATGAAATAGACTCAAATATGAGTATATTAATGAATATGACTATGCATATGAATATATTCATAGAGAATAGTGAAGAGATGGAGTCATCTGAAAAAAAGAATGATAATGATCTGGAATTTGTAAATCCTAGCTATTCGGAATCTATTGAGAGTTTTCTAACTATGGAACAAAAGAGGGCTAAAACTCTGGGGGTTAAAGCCAGAAACCAAAGAGAAAGAGTACAGGAGACTAGCTATAAAAAAGAAACAATGGAAATAAATGAAGTACAAGAAAAGAAAAAGGACAAGATTAACGAATATAGAGCTAAAGAAACACTTTGATTGTTTGAGGAAAATGAATTGAATAAACTAACAATGCTGGAGAGAGAATACAGTGATCCTTATCCAAATAGACTGGTTCTGTTATCTCTCTTCAACTCAATAAGAACCCTGGAAGCTATCAGATCACGAGACAGAAAAGCTGTCACCATTATCAAAAATAAAAGAATGGACACTGTTGAGATGCATGTGCCTTCTCTGTTAATTAGGAATATGACATGGCAGGAGAGAGAAGAAATTGAGGATCATGAATTTCAGATACACTCTCCAAAACTAAAAAGAAGAAGAAGAGATGTAACGGTTCTAGAAAAAGAGAAAGAAACTAAAAGAGAACCAAAATATGACCAGGAGGAACTAATAATTAGTTGTAAAGGAACAATAAGAAATCTGCACCGTGAAGTATACTATAATAATGAAATAAAGAAATGTAAAGAAGCTAAACCAGTCCAATGGGCATGGTTAGAAAAATCTAAAATAGAAACAAATCATAAGGCAAGAAAGACGGAAAGAGTTAAATTAATTTGAAATAGACATTTGGAACACCAGAGGCCATGCACATCTAATGAGAAAAGATAAAATTGGATTATTAAATGAGTATGATTTAATATTATTACAGGAAACCTGGCTCACTGTTGAACCACTATGGCCAAATCAACAGATATGTTGGATCCCTGCTGTTAAACAGTAAAGAGGTCGACCAATCATAGGATTAATGGCTGCATTAAAGATGTCTGCTCCAGGTAAAATACATCAGTGGGCAAATCCACATCCTGGATTGCAGCTTATTAAATATGAAATAGAGACCCCATCAATAATAATTGCCATCATTAATAAATATTGGAACCCTTTGAAAATCACGGATGACACATTTTTGAAAATGATGGTTACATTTTTAGACAATAGATACTGACCCTTCTATTACCATGACTATAATAGCTGGTGACTTAAACATTCATTGCATTAAGAATGGTACGGAAATATTGTTAAACAAGCTGAAAAATGGTTAAATCTGATGGAATCACGAAATATGATAATGCTAAATGGTTGTACAAATGGAGATGATCCACCTCACTCAACATGGAGGAGAGGATTTACAACTGCCATCATTGATTATATCTTTATTTCAAGACAGTCATTAACTACAATAATTGATTTTAAATTATAGGTAGTGACTTGAGCGATCACAATATATTGGAAATGACATGTAAAATTACAAACAACTAGTATAGGGAAATGTATCATGAGAAAGACCATCAAGTTAACCAAGGAATGAACCGAATAAAATTGTCTAAACCTAAAATTCCAAAATTAGAAAAAATATTAGTTGAGATCATGGTGATCCCATAGAAACCATACATTGAAGTATTGCATAAATTTGAAGGCCCACAAAAAAAACAATATGAAAACTATAGGCTGCATGGAGATCATCTATGATCCTATAATACGGGATAAAAAAAGACAAAAAAGAAAAGAACTTCGAAACCTAATAGCAAAATAAACAAGCAATCTTGATAAACAAATAAGACTAATAAAAACAAATATAGAAATCAAATGAGACAATGTAGATCTTTGAAGAAGCAGGCAGAAGGAGAGAGCATGTCGAGTGTGATTTGTAAAGGTTCAAGCGCCTGTATTTGGTGCTTGCTTAAAGATGCGACAGGAACAGGATCTAAGTTGAACATAATAAATGCAATAGGTGAAGAAGACCGGATAAAACACTTTCAGAAATATTTTGTTTCAGTCTTCCATGATACAACAACAATTAAGTAAGATCCCTGAGGTAGATAACAAACTTGATATTGAAGTAGAAAATATAGAAAAGGATAATTGGAAAATTGAGTACATCCAGAGCTCCGGGTCCGGGTAGCATATCGATACAACAAAAAAATTGACTACATATAGCCTTCATAAATTATCGTCAGATGTTCGATATGGTATCCAGACCTTTGCTATGGCAAAAATTGAAAACTGCAGGATGTCCCAAGTATCTGATTAATTCAATAAAGCAACTATATACAGGAACCACTGTTCAAGGCAAACTGAATAGAGAGGGACTGCTTACAAAAGAAATTGAAACCAGTGTGGGTTTAAAGCAAGGGTGTTTACTAGCTGCTAAACTTTTTAATGTTTACATCAGTGGAATAAATAACTACTTTAATAAGATACGGTCTGATCCTCCCAAATTTAATCGGATACAGATAAAGTACATGTTGTATGCGGATGATCTGATCATTTTTGATCAGACACCAGTAGGACTAAATCGTATTATACAATCAATGGAAACTCATGCAAAAGAAAATAATTTACGGATTAACTCAGGTAAATCTAATATTATGATCATTGGTGGTAATCAACTATCTAAAAGAAAAGTTGAGAAAAGATGGAAAATCAATGGAGAGACAGTAAAGGTGGTAAAACAATATAAGTATCTCGGAGTGAATGTAAATGACTCAAATACAGATGATCCCTACAAAGAGGAAATTAAGGATAAAATGAATATGTTATGCTCACAAGCTAAGATAGTACAAAAAAATACGGGAAATTCACTACTATTCCTATAATTACGTATTATCGGCAAAACGTGGTACCAACCATTACTTACGGGGCAATATGTAAAACCCTGTAGGTTACTTTTGAACTATTATAGTACTTATTAGGTGATTTAGATAGATTGATTTTTAAAAATTGCACAAAATCCTCAATTTTTCATCCTCATTGTAATAATTCATATTAGTTTTTTTTCAATTATAAAGGGACATTTTTAAAAAATGTTATATGTAAATATATCTGGAAAGTTGTTTTTTTAACTAAATAAAATAACAATAAAATAAAAAAATAAATTAAAAAAACAGTTTTGACAAGCCACCAGTTTCCTTAATGTGTGCCTTCGAATTTATCTCTGTCAATTGGAGTTTCATTTCCCATGAGTTTGTTTGCGGAATGCACACAGTTCTCCTTGCAGCCCTGTTTTAGTGACCTGTACTCAGACTTGTTGGCCTAGTCATTCGAATACAGGGCCCATTAAATTTCTTTTTTTTCCTTTTTCTGACAAACCCTGTTGGGGTATTCGGCAGTGAGTGTCATCCGTATAACACTAAAAGTTAGAGGAGAACGTAGAGATCAGGTGGGCCAAAGAGGCCAAGTAGAGGTTGAAACACCAGGGTGAGAAGATAGAGCCCTGGGAACGCCACAGGTGCAGAGAGGTATGGCGGAGAGAAAGGGACCAAGTTGGACCTGGGAGAGACGGTTCAAGTAGATGGAGATCAGCCACACCATGGATTGATCCGTGGTGCCCAGGTTCTCACAGAGTCGATTGATCAGGATGGCGTGGTTGACCATGTTGAAAGCAGAGGAAAGATCAAGGAGGATGAGGACAGAAGGAATGCTAGAATCAAGGTTAGAGACCAGATCTTCACGGGTGTTCAGGAAAGCAGTTTCCATGCCTCTGGCAGCTCTGAAGCCATACTGATGGTCATGGAGACAACCAACAGATTCAGTGTGGAGAGTAAACTGGGAGATGGCCAGCTTTTCCAAGAGTTTGACCAGGAAAGGGGTGATGGAGATTTGGCAATAGTTTGCACGGCCGGTAGGAGTGGCAGATGGCTTCTTGATGTGTGGGTGCACAAGGGAGTGCTTAAGTGGAGAGGGGAAAGTTCCAGTGGTGAAAGAGTGATTACAGAAATTGTCCAAGGCTGGAGCGAGGATGTCAATATGGTCTGTGATGGTTCTGTAGGAGCAGGGGAGCACCTGCTTGGATGACACTTTCATAGTTGGGATATGCCTAGAAACATAGTCTGTTGTTATCAGAGAGAAGGAGGAGAAAGGAGGAGGAGAGGGAGAGATGGCTAAAGGGGGGCCGAGAGAGGAAGAGGGAGAGGAAGAGGAGATAGAGGACAGGATGTCCTGAGTTTTAGTGGAGAAGGATTGTCCAGTTCCTTGCAGATTTTAAAGAGTTTGGCTGTGTTGTTAAAGGCTGCTAAGGCTGCAGAGACTCGTTCTCTCTTCTTGATGAGTGTTAATCGAGGCGGGCCCAGAGTGTGGCGTGACCGTAATTTGTTGCCAAGTTGGGGTGGGGGCCTCAACATGGCTCGCAGGGGGGCCCCCAAATTTTGTGTTAAGCCACTGCCGATACTCTTGACCTTTAGTCAGCTCTCTCACTGAGAAAAGGAATTGTCTTCATTAATGCTTGTAGGCTATTTTACCCTGTTTAAGTATTTCACTCTACTGGCGGTTTGTATGGATTTTCATGGAACAGTGAGGATTTTTGCCACCTTAATCAAAACTTTTATGTGAAAGTACATTTTACCATTTTCTTCCTAATGACACCCAGACCTCAGCATGTGGTCATACTGTTAAGTCACTCTTAGGGACGGTACACACTCACTATTTAGCTTCCCTTTTTATGCCTACCACATTCACCTATCTATTAGCCATCCTGATCTATTGCCCGACTCCTTGGGCTTTCCTGATGAGTCCTGCATAACTCTTGATGCTGGTCTGACCTGTGTCCCAAGGAGTCCAGTAACTAAGGGCACAACAAACAAAAACTATCTAGCCTTCAGGGCAGCTACTACTAATTTGCAGGCAAATAATTCTGGTGTATCTACTTCTACAACATCAGTAATGCTCAGCAGGGAAAATACTCCTACTAAGATCTCTTAAATACCTGTCCCAATTATTGAAATAAATAGGGATTGGCTATCGCCCACCATTCTGACACCCTTTTCACCAGGGGGGAGTAGTGACAGCCTCACCCCCACCTTGCCCCCATTCTCTCCCTCTCTCTCACTGAAGAGCACTGACACAAATTGTATACCTGAACACTGGAGTCTTTGGAAATAATCTCTCATAACAGAGTTGAATAATTGCAACACCTCTGAGGATTTTGATGCATGGCTTGTGACTTCAGATATTTCGGCAGAAAAATATAATGCGTTTCTCTTCTCTAGAAATGCGCACATAACCAATGATCCATCTAAGATGGTGTTGCCTAATAAGGTGTCCTGCTCCTCTCAAACTGATTGGCCAGAAGCAGACAATCTTCCACCTGTGAGTTTGCAGCCTACAGGAACCTGCTATACTCAGACACAGTTTCTTTATAAAGAAGCTGCAACCTCTGTGGACTTGACGATGGTGTCGCATATTGGCCTTAGGGCTGACCTCTGCTCCCTTCAGAATGACATAGTATCATCCCCTTCTCCCTTAGCAAACAAGTCACCACAAAATCCCAGTTCGGCTTTGGTAGAACCCGTTTCTGTTCCTATGCTAGCATAGTCGGTTGGTCATTGGGAGGCTCAGAAGCCTAGAAGGACAGACCTAAGGACTGTGCGCATCAGAAAAACAAATATGCCACCCCTGGAGAATGAAGACACAAAGGCCTTAGTGTTGTACAATCAGAACTTTGTTATTTCCAATGTCCCCAGAACAAAGAAGAATTAACCTAGACAAGCACTCCATAATAAAGTCTTGGCCAGGCAACGTGCACGAATGGGGCCAGGCGTAGTGCGCTCCTCCAATTTGAAATTCCTTCGCAGAATCAACTTGGCAAATTGGTGCTCCCATGGGAATAGTGACTGTATTGTGGTAGGATGTGGACTTGGCACATTGCCTAGGTACTTGAAACTGTGTAAATACCTTCCTATGGGCTCTACAAATATTGAGCTTATTATCTGACTTTATTATTATCTGTAAACCTGAATTGTTTTTGTACCAATGGGACCCTACATTTCTGATGATTTTAGTGTGATGCTTAATTACTTACAAATGTTTATTTTTACCTATTAATTTTCCAATGTTATCCTGGATTTTTACCCTTGTATTTATTATATTGATGTTGTTTGTGAGTTTTGTTTTTGCGTAGCGCTCTGAGGCCTACGGGTTTGTAGTGCTTTATAAGAAATAAATCAAATCAAACCAAACCTTACAATCACCTTGCATTCAGACCACTATGGTCACTGTGACTTCTGAAAGCTGGCTGGGAAATCCCAGATGTGTCTCTCTTTGCTCTGGCAGGTTACATTAAACACTAATACACAAACAAGCCTCATACTCAGTGGTGGCTGGTGAATTTATTGATTGGAGGGGTGTAAATATTTGCCACAAATATGTGTGAGATACCGGGAGTAGCGACGGACCCAAAACCAACCACTGGGTTGATGTGGTGGGGGGAATTCACCTGAGAGAAAAACGTTTGAATAATGCGTTAAAATGGTCCATTATACAGCACATTTTCTGTGAAGAAATGTGTAAAAAGATACACAGATTGCAATCAGTTTTATAGCGTAACGCATTGTAATGTAATGTAACATAATGCACTTTGTCATTTGTATAGTACTTTTATCCCATTGGCATGGCCTCAACCAAAGTACAAGGTTTGGGACCATTTATCAGAGGACTTTATAATGCGTGTGTGCATTTTGGCCAAAGCGAAGTTGGGTAGAGATGGTCAGGTGCCTACTAGCTATCCATATCGAGCTGGCAAGGGAATGGGTGCTTTGAAGTTGACAAGAGAGTATGCAAGAGTAGTATAACTCATTATGTGTCCAGCTAGACCGAATTTTTGTTGTGGGGGATAGTTGCATTCTAATGTCAGATGTGTTGTGCTATGTGTCATTGGGAGTGGTGTATGGTTGCAGATGTGTGAGGGTGTGTGGCCTTTCCTTTGGCTATCATCCATAGGCATGGAGTGTGATACATACCCATGTTCACTGGACTGGTTTTATTCTGCTGTGCAGCTAAAATTAAAACTAAAACCAGTGACTAACTAAAATATCTCACTAAATTGAACGATGTGGCTAGCTCAGATAGTCAGCTGAATTCAAAACATAGGCTATGATGTAGTGTACAGCTAAAATGTGTAGAAGTGGCGGACACAAATATCCATAACAAAAGCTACATTCTAATGCACAACTTAAACTAGAAAAAGTGGCTAATTCAAATGCCTCGCTAAATTAAAAGTGGTGGCTAACTCAAATATCCAGCTGAATTAAAAACAAAAGCTATATTCTAATGCACAACTACATTTTAAAACATTGGCTAATTTGAATGCCTCGCTAAATTAAAAGCAGTGCCGAACTCAAATATCCTGCTAAATTCAATGTGTGTCTCTTTGAAGTCTGAAATCTCTTGTGATTGTCTGAGGATACAGGAGGGAAAGTACCCTGCCTATAGAACTGTTTAACTGAATAAGAAAAAGTGAAAGCGGTTTGCCACCGCAGATTTGAATGAAAAAATGTGAAAGCAGTGTATCCATACTCGCTACTCATTTAAGAAAACACGAGACAGCTGCACCAGTCAAGGTTGTGTAGTATTGATTAGGGACTAGGGTGAATGTGTTCTGTATGAGTGTGAAGAAAATATTTTGGCTGAGAGCCCTATGATTATCTCGTCTTAACACGTGCGTTAACACTTGAAACCTTAAATGTGCAACTCATTTACTACCCTGCTTTATATTTCACACTCTCTTCTATCCTAATACGGGAGCTGTAACAGACTTTGTTTCTACCCATTAAGTGTTTTGTCTTTGACCTTTGTCTACCCAAGTATTTGAAAAAGCTGAAAACCACTCTGCATTGTGTGTAGCATAATGGGGATACAGGCTGTGAACCAGCAGTCATCTGAAATATGGCCAATACTTGCAAATGTCGCTGAAATGTCTGCACTGAGGAGGAACAGAGGTCATCTGGTGATACCTGAGCCTCTGATTAGACGTGGCAGAGAAGACAGTTAATTAGCCGTACCCACACCGCCAGCCACAGGACACAGCAGTGTTCCAATGCAGACGGATTTAGGAACAGAGATGGATCCATATTAATAAGTCATACCTTGCGTTATCCCTTTGAGAATGACCCCAGGGCAGTCTAGCCAAGTGCCACTTCCTCCTAAAGAAGTCCATCACACTTCATGTGTACTCACTATTCGCCCAAAGCGTGTAAGTCTCTGAATAAATGGCATGAATATACACATATATATATATACACAGATTGAGTCACCTAGAGTCACCTAGATACTTACCCCTGGAAGGCACAGTTGACTTAGTCAGAATAATGAATTTACGCAAGGCATTAGAAAAGAAAGCCGCGGGTGTACACCAATGGCAATGGGACACTTATCTAGATTTGTATACTGAAGCTACTAAGAGACAGACTGAATCCAAGGCATTGAAAGACACTCAAGAAAAGCTCCAGGAGCAAGTAAATCACTGAAAATCAAGTACTCTAACCTGCAGGTACCGGCCTATAAGGTCAGATACAAATTATTATATCCTGAAAGTCCTGAAAATATTTTGAATGCTTACAACCCTGCATTCTAAATGTTACACTCAACCAACAACCGGCTAGCCCAGGCTCTACCCAACCGCCAACTTATCATCAGTCCAACCCAATAAATCCAATGTTCTGTCCATTCACCCCCGAAATACAAGCTCAGATCTCTAAATTATTTTCACCTTCATCAGCCACATTTGAAGGGTTTCTGAATTTGACAGCCAATACCAGTACCGGTACTCCACTACCCAGGAGGAGGCAGTACTTCAGTTACTGCCCAGACCTACTGATATGTTTAATCTTTTTCAGAGATTTCCAAAGATACAAGAAGAACCCGTTAAGTTCCAGGAGGAACTATAATCGTTTGCTATCATCCCACTTGTGTTGATTTGAATCAATGTTTGCAAGCAGTGCTGCCCACAGATAAAGAGATACATTTAACTTGCTCAAAGTGTGTGCTTATTGGCCAGCTGAAAAACCTGCCACTGCTAGGGATTTGAAAACCTCTACTGATAGATTGGTGCAAACTATCACTGAAATGTGTCCTCGAAAGACTGATTGGTCTAAAAACAAGCCAAGGGACAAAATCCTGTGTTTGAAATGATTCTTTGAACCATATTCTGTCATTGTTGATGCAGTGCTTATAGTGCCTCAAGCCATGGAGGCTCAGTTTGTTATGGGTTTGCAACCTAAGGTATCTGAAGAAATTAATGCAGTATTAATAGAATGGGAAGGAAAGGGTGTGGTAAAAGTTTTATTAGCTGCACAGCACTTCCATGAAAAAGTTGAAATACAAAAAGAAACTACTGACACCAAACTGATGGCATTGCAGATACAGAGTTCATAACCTCCTCAGGGAAGGTGAGGGTTTCTCCCCATTCCAGGTGGCCGAAGATGTGGAAGAGGGAGAGGAGCACCCCAGTTACATGAACCATGGTAAACTGCTAAGTGGTATTGCACAAATATGTACAGTGAACAGTGCAACTGTTGTAGGAAGGATAGCTCAGGGGCAACACGTTTTTCTTGGAAGCAAGACAATGCAGCGCAACACAGATTCCAATCCTGATGCCGCACTTAGAAACCACTTGCTGGTATTAAGCATGTTATAAAAGAACAATTATAATTGTAAAGAGTTTGGACACAGGAAAGCCGAGTGTCTACATTGGTCTCAGTATGACGGTCAAGGCAAACACCCAACCACGCCAAGCAGAATGACAAGGTCTCTGCCTCCACAGCCACCACTTCGGACCAATGGTTAGGAATTCCAAGGGGTCTCGGAACTTGTTGCACCACTTATATCAATTGATCTACTGCCCTGTATGTTGATTGTGTAAGTGCTGGTCAAAAGATTTCATGTCTGGTTGACACTGGAGAATCACACTCCACATTCAATGTTTCTGGGTTTTCACGAATTATGCATTCTGAGGAGGTAGTTAATGCTGTAGACATAGCGAGGACTCCAATACCTCATCCTGTGTCCATTTCGCTTATGGTCACGATAGGTCCAATTTCCAACCAACATGCTTTCTTGCTGTGTCCCTGTTCTCCTGTGAATTTGTTTGGGTTGCATTTATAGTGTAAACTAAGTTGCTCTATTTATATTTCCCCTGATGATGTATACCTTGAACCCTCTTAAATGACATTGGTTATATGCTTAATACTGAGCCAGTCAAAATTACTCTGAATCCTGACAAGCCCCTGCCTTGTGAACCTCAGTGTTCTATTTCCTTATAGGATGATAAAAGGTATCCGCCCTGTAATACAATCCCTTCTCCAACGATTTATTGTACCAACCTGCAGTCCCTGCAATACTCCTATTTTGCCCACTAAGAAGACAGGTAAAGAGGTGTATCATTTTATTCAGGAGTTGCCTGCAGCTAATGCACCTGTGTTACCGGCTTATCCCATCATACCTAATCTGGCACCATTTTGTCATGTACTCCTTACTCAGCCAAGTATTTTACTGTTGTAGATATGTGTTCAGCATTTTTCTCCATACCTACACACCCCGACAACCAGAACCTGTTTGCATTTTCCCATAAATCCACTCAGTATACATTCACTAGGCTTCCAAAGGGATATTTAGAAAGCACTACTTTGTTTGCCCAAATTTTAAAGAAAGGTCTTGATTCATTTCAGTTTCCAAGAGGGTCAATACTGGTGCAGTACGTAGATGGTCTGCTCCTAGCTTCATCCTCCTTGGAAGCTTGTGAGGAAGACTCACTTATTTTGTTGAAAGTGCTTGCTGACATGGGTCACAAGGCATCTAAACGCAAATGACACTTATGTCTGCCCCATGTACGATAATTGTACCATGACATTTCTGCTGGGGAAAGACATTTGTCCCAGGATTGGATTGCAGTGATCCAGAAAATCCCTAAGCCCAGACCATGAAGTAGATGAGGGTGTTCCCTGGGATGGTAAGTTACTGTAGACATAGGGGTCCCGGGATACGTTTTCATAGTTAAGCCCTTTCAGAACCTCACACGTGATTGAACCCCTGAGACCATGCCATGGTCCAAGGAAGCAGAAGATGCCTTTGTCACCATTAAGCAAACACTCACAATGGCTATGGCTTTAGGTTTACCAGATTCCAATAAACCCTTTGATCTATTTTGCAATGAGTGCAATGGGTTTGCTCGAGGTATGTTGACTCAGTTACACAGTGTTAAGCAATGGCCCCTATCTTACCACAGCATATCTTTATATCCAGTAACCACAGGACTCAACAGGGCAGCAAGGCAGAACAAACGGACTCCCTTTGCAGAGGCATCCTGTCACGATTGCAGTTCCCCATGCTGTATTGTCATTCCTGTCCCACCCCATATGAAAAGTTTCTTATTTCTGCAACCAATGTAGATTTGAATCGATGTTCTGTCCTGAATCCTGCTTCCTTGCTACCAACCCCGGAGGATGGGGAACTGCATGACTGCCAGGTTGTTGTGGAGACACTCTTGTCGCCCCGTGTTGATCTATCTGATGTACCTTTGTTGAATCCTGACCTGATTCTTTTTCTTGATAGGTCATGTATTCATTTTCCCACAACTGGGGAATTGGTTTCTCTATGTACTTCCATGCTGTTCTAGAAGCATATTGATTACCTATGGCAAAACCAGCACAGGTTGCCAAACTCGTGGATATCTCCCCTGCTTGTGCTGTGGCCCGAGATAGATCGGCTACAATCTATACCAACTCCAGGTACGCCCAGGAGTGGTCCATGACTTCAGTGTCCTTTCAAAGCAGAGTGCATATTTAAC